>NC_067231.1:3882500-4255853 GCF_019924925.1 Ctenopharyngodon idella
CCCGGACGAGCCCCCAGCTGGTGCTTGTCCTTCAAGAGTCACTCTCAATCTGTCTTTCTATGAAAGCCTATAAAAAAAAACAGTATTCATGTATTGTATTTTACAACACTTCAGCTTGTGATTCTTATTAAGTGGGGGTCATTTTTTAGGATTCCTTACCTAACCTAAGTTGCTTGCACTTCTGGAGACTCCGGGTAGGTTGCAGTTCTGGAAAATGTTAGTGCTGGAGACTAAAGGGTTCCTGATGGTTTCACACTTAATTCTTAATTCTTTTGCAGTTAACGTGTCTTTTATTCTCCACCTGTTTTTGTCTGACCCTGCTGATCCAATGAGCATTTTGCTGTCCATTGGTCATGCTTTTACGATGCAATTTCTAGTATTGCATTAGTATTGCATCCTTCTCATGGGCATTTAATAATTTTTGACTTTTCAGTCTAAGTTAAATCTCTTTTTTGGCTCATTTTGCCTGTAAAAGAACTGCTTAATAATTCTGAATGATGTTACTGTAATTCACTCTAATGTGTGTGAACTCATGCTTCATCCTCACACAATTTGATTCTCTGTCACTGCTTTTCCATTTAAATCGTCTGTATAAAAAAGAGGTTCAAAGGTCTTAGTGTGTCTTGGAGAGTATAAATTCAATTAAAACTGTCTCTTCTTGTCTCCTTCCATTCTGAGGCTGTAGTGGGCAAGTGCATGATGTTTGAGAGGTTAACCATGCTGAATCTCCAGAGCACTTCAAACTGGAGTGGATCCAACGACTGGTACCATCAGCAGAGCAACGTTCCCACCCAGCAGCACAGCACCGGTGAGACGATTTTGACCTCGTCTGGCCATATAAGGCACATTAAAAAGGCATTAAAATGTGTGCGTACAATTGTTAGTTTAAAAATCAGTATTTTAAACAAACCTTTCTAGCAGTCAAATGTTTGGACACACTGGACTGAATATATGTTTTTAATGATCTTTGAGGAAAAAGCTGTATCTGTGTATGACGATATTTACAAAACTAAAATGGTATGTTATTATTTTTATGTTAATATTTGTGTCACGTCATGGTTTCCTTTTTAACATTATTGTAAAATAGTAAAATATTTCTATGTAAAATCAAGTCACATTTATTTATATAGCGCTTTATACAGATTGTTTCACAGCAGCTTCACATTAATAAACAGGAAAACAAAAGTGTTAATGTTGCAAAATTCATCAATTATGAAACCAATTCAGTTTCAGCTGTAGAGTAGGTCTAAAGACAATGTCATTATTCAGCTTAATTTAGTCAAATGTTGATTCAGTTCAGTTCAATAACTGGAACAATATTGCAAAGTTAATCAATTATGAAACAAGTCCAATTCAGCTGAAAGCAGCTCTACAAAAGACAATAGTGTCATTATTCAGCTCAAGTCAGTTCAATGTTAATTCATTTTAGTTCAAATAACAATATCAGTGCTGAAAATTTATTGTCATTATCCTATAGAAGCTTGTTTCCAAAGAAGAAAAAAAAGGTAATTGCGACTTTTTCCTCTCACAATTTTGACTTTTTTTTCTCTAAACTCAGAACTCGGAATTGTGAGATAAAGTCAGAATTGCTTATTTTATCACGCAACTAACTTTATAACTCGCGATTCTGTCTTAATAGCACGCAATTCTGACTTTATACCCCGCAATTCTGACTTTATAACTCGCAATTCCGATATTATATCACGCAATTCCGATATTATATCACGCAATTCTGACTTTATAACTCGCAATTCCGATATTATATCACGCAATTCTGACTTTATAACTCGCAATTCCGATATTATATCACGCAATTCTGACTTTATAACTCGCAATTCCGATATTATATCACGCAATTCTGACTTTATACCCCGCAATTCCGACATTATATCACGCAATTCTGACTTTATACCCCGCAATTCCGACATTATATCATACAATTCTGACTTTATAATTCGCAATTACAAATGAATATATCTCACAATTCCGACTATATATCATGTAATTCTGTAAAACTCGCAATTGTGAGATAAAGTCAGAATTGCTTATTTTATCACGCAACTAACTTTATAACTCGCGATTCTGTCTTAATAGCACGCAATTCTGACTTTATACCCCGCAATTCTGACTTAATAATTCGCAATCCCAACATTATAAACACGCAATTCTGACTTGATAACTCGCAATTGTGAGTTTATATCTCGCAATTCCGACTTTATATCGCACAATTCTGACTTTATAACACAATTCCGACTTTATATCACAAAATTCTATCTCGGAATTCTGAGAAAATAATTGAGATAAAAAGTCGCAATTACCTTTTTTTTATTTTTTATTTCTCGGCGGAAACAAACTTCCATATTATCCAGCTTCCCAGATAAAAAAAAAAAAAAAAGTTCTAAAAACATTTTTCTGATGTTCCCATTAAGTTATGAAAACGTTATTTCTGAATGTTTTCTTAATGTTCAAAACATCCAGTTTTTAAATTTAATTTTTTTTAATTTTTTTTTTTATATGAGTGTTAAGGAAACATTCTATTTTATCATGATGCAAATACACTCTATTGCCAAAAGTATTGGGACACCCCTCCAAATCATTGAATTCAGGTGTTCCAATCACTTCCATGGCCACAGGTGTATAAAATCAAGCACCTAGGCATTCAGACTGCTTCTACAAACCTTTGTGAATGAATGGGTCGCTCTCAGGAGCTCAGTAAATTCAAGCGTGGTACCGTGATAGGTTGCCACCTGTGCAATAAGTCCATTCATGAAATTTCCTCACTACTAAATATTCCACGGTCAACTGTTAGTGGTATCATAACAAAGTGGAAGCAATTGGGAACAACGGCAACTCAGCCATGAAGTGGTAGGCCACGTAAAATCACAGAGCGGGGTCAGCGCATGCTGAGGCGCACAGTGCGCAGAAGTCGCTAACTTTCTGCAGAGTCAATAGCAACAGACCTCCAAACTTCATGTGGCCTTCAGATTAGCTCAAGAACAGTGCGTAGAGAGCTTCATGGAATGGGTTTCCATGGCCGAGCAGCTGCATCCAAGCCTTACATCACCAAGTGCAATGCAAAGCATCGGATGCAGTGATGTAAAGCACGCCACCACTGGACTCTAGAGCAGTGGAGACGTGTTCTCTGGAGTGACGAATCACGCTTCTCTGTCTGGCAATCCGATTGACGAGTCTGGGTTTGGCGGTTACCAGGAGAACAGTACTTGCCTGACTGCATTGTGCCAAGTGTAAAGTTTGGTGGAGGGGGGATTATGGTGTGGGGTTGTTTTTCAGAGGTTGGGCTTGGCCCCTTAGTTCCAGTGAAAGGAACTCTTAATGCTTCAGCATACCAAGGCATTTTGGACAATTTCATGCTCCTAACTTTGTGGGAACAGTTTGGGGATGGCCCCTTCCTGTTCCAACATGACTGTGCACCAGTGCACAAAGCAAGGTCCATAAAGACATGGATGAGTGAGTTTGGTGTGGAGGAACTTGACTGGCCTGCACAGAGTCCTGATCTCAACCCGATAGAACACCTTTGGGATGAATAAGAGCGGAGACTGTGAACCAGGCCTTCTCGCCAACATCACTGCCTGACCTCACAAATGCGCTTCTAGAAGAATGGTCAAAAATTCCCATAAACACCCTCCTAAACCTTGTGGAAAGCCTTCCCAGAAGAGTTGAGGCTGTTATAGCTGCAAAGGGTGGGCCAACTCC
Organism: Ctenopharyngodon idella; assembly: GCF_019924925.1. NCBI lineage: Eukaryota > Metazoa > Chordata > Actinopteri > Cypriniformes > Xenocyprididae > Ctenopharyngodon > Ctenopharyngodon idella. Next base: position 3,886,215 of record NC_067231.1, read on the forward strand.
GTATTAAACCCTACAGATTAAGAATGGGATGTCATTAAAGTTCATGTGCACGTAAAGGCAGGCGTCCCAAAACTTTTAGCAATATAGTGTATTATGGGAACTTTTGCTGTCTGAACAAAATGTTAGATAAACGTGCAACTAAAAAAATCACTAAAAACATGTTCCATGAACGATGTATAATAACGCTTTGAGAAAATTTTTAAAGACCAGTTAGCTTTGAGTGAAAATTCTATTAACATTACTGGAACATTTGTTCATATCTTTGAGAGAACATTGCCACAACGTTAGCCAAAGTACCCTGAGAACGTTCCCTGTTAGCTGGGTCAATTCAGTTCAAATTTTGCTCTCATCCAATAGTGTCAGTGCAGTTAAATTACTGAACATTATCTGTCTTTTAAACCCCAATGGAGCAAGCCAAAGGCAACAGTGGCTATGAACTAATGATTATTCATAAGAATAATTCATAAGAACTCATGAATGGTTCCAGCTACACTTTCAGCTTTGTGAAGTCACCAGTGTCTTAGGTGTTTCTAAACATGTATGTATGTGTATGCATCCAGTTACCGTTTTCATTCAGTTTCAGATGACTTCCTGGTGGACACGGATGGGAGGATGCCAGGAAGAGGAGGACATGTGGAAAGAGATGAAGGAGAAGAGTCTCAACTGAGGCTGCAGTTGAAGAGGAAACTTCAGCGCAACAGAACCAGCTTCACAACAGAGCAGATTGAGGCCTTGGAGAAAGGTAAGCAAATAGACAAAAAAGCTTAAAAATTAGTATTGCGTTAAATGACAAAATATAAAACCAACTGGCATTTATTTTATAGAAAGACTTAAGTACTACTAAACTTCATCTAACAGAGTTTGAGAGAACACATTATCCGGATGTTTTCGCACGAGAGCGACTTGCAAACAAAATCGACCTTCCAGAGGCACGAATACAGGTAAGTTACTGTCATAGTTATTACGTTGACTTCGAAAATGCTGGAATAGATCACATATTCTTTCTCTGGACCTTGACTGTCAGGTGTGGTTTTCCAATCGAAGAGCTAAATGGAGGCGTGAGGAGAAGCTGCGAAACCAGAGGCGGTCTGGAGGCGGGACTTCCTGTGCACAAACACACGCTCCACTGAACACATCCTTTAATTCAGCTGTTTATCATCATCCTCACGGCAACAGTGCAGGTGAGAACAGAGATTTACATTGGAAAATTTGCATACTGTACTTGGTGTTTATTAGAGTATAGAGTATTAAAATGTTTTTTTTCCCCCCTTTCTCATGTTATTTGTATGAATGAATTTATGTTTCTAATAAACAAATATATTTTGAGGTAAAAGCTTATTCTTAAATGTTTAAAAATAATTTTGAAATTGTACCTGTGTATGAATTTAACTAAAATGAAATGAATTCATACTTAAATAAATGTGTTAAGTAACTAAATTGTTATTTATTTCTTTTTAGAATTTTAAAATTTTTAATTGTGACTTTGAAGAAGTTAAAATTTAAGATTTTTTTTTTATAACAATCTTAGTTACTTACATAATTCCCATATATTCCATTTGTTTCATGATTCTGATGCTTTAATATTAATTAAAATTATATAGTCAAATATTTTATTTTTTAAAACTGCTCTCAAGATTTCATGTTTTTTTATAATTTAAAGCTTAAATTTATTAACATAATTCCTGTACTTTTATTTGCATTTTTTTCAGGGTTTTGATGTTTTAATGTACTGCATACTGTACTTGGCACTGAGAATATAATGCTTTTCTCTCATCTTCTTCATTTGTGTGTGTTTAGCATCCATGATCAGTCAGAGTGACACAGCTTTGCCCAGTTATAACTCTCTCTCAGTCTATACTGGGGTCCAGGTGAGACTCCACTGCTCAGTTTATGAGATTCATATTTCATTTTAGCAAACCATTGCAATGCCATGGATACAGCGTTTGTACATCTGTTCTGCTATGTATTAGTGCCCTCTAGTGGTGACAATAGAACTGTCACTAGAAAATCTGTGCTCAGAATACTAGCTCAATACTTCTTGAATATGCACAGCCTACTATTTTCTAAAAATAAGCAATATAATATGCATTATTCAATTATTAACGTTTCAAACAGTAGTATACTCCATTATCACATGACATTATCAAGCATGTGAGATATTTTTTTTTATATAAACATCATTATTTTACATTTTTCTTCTTTCAGTATTGTGTAAAATGTGTTACCTTTTAGCAGTCTGGTCAAATAACGAGCAAAGAAAAAGATTAACCTGTTAACTGTCACCCCCTTTTTGAGCAAAGATCTGAACTTACAGGTTTTTTTTTTTTTTTTTTAAACTTTACACACAAATCCAAGAACTGCACACACAAAATGCAAAGTGATTCACATCTCTTGCAAAATGAAGTACTGCATTCAAAATATCACAAACACATCTCAAAAGCAAACTTTTGTCTTACGTTGCAAACACCTTTGCCATAATATTCTATTGGATATATCATATACACACAATTATTCAAAACCTAAAGCTCTTTTTTTTATGTGCTCTTATGTACATTTCTGTACAAGACTGAAAGTAATTGGCAGAGAGATGTTGAAAAAAATTCATGGTAAGAACGAAAGCAAGATTGAAACCAAACTATTTATATTTTTACTATAAGCATCTGTGGTTGTGAATACAGTATTACACAGTACGAAAGAAAAGAAATACATCAGCCATGTGTAGTTGGACAGAAACAATGGTTGTGTTTGAAAAAGGCAAATCAAGACTTCCTGTTAGATTTTTGTGTGTTACATAGAGAATTGTGTGTTGTGTTTTGAAAAAAGTGTTTTATGAAATTAAAAACTGAGTCGAAGGCCGAAAATTAGTGTATGGTTTTGCAGATTTGGTGTGTGGTTCTGGTGTTTGAGTGTCAGGTTTCAGAAATTGGTTGACAAGTGACAAAAATATATAAAATAACCTGCTCTAAAATTGCTAGAAAGCAAAGCCATATGCATAAGTTGTAGCCTATAGCCAATGGACAATGACAGTTAACAGACTAATTAATCTCACTGGATATGGATTGGAAGGTCAAGTTGAGTGCATTACATTATTGTTGTACATTTTGGCAAATATATTTGTATAGTGAGAATTTTTTAAGGTATTTACTGCAAAAATAGGAAGAGGTGGTATGTTAGTACTATACTTCTGTTCTTCATTGCATTTCAATGCTATTTTAAATTATTTGTTTTATATACAAGCTATCTGGGTGTTCTTTATTTATTTATTTATTTTTTGTCTTACTCAACTGGACTTTTCTTTGCAGTCTGCTCCTTCTCCATCTGCCTCCTCGTACTCCTGCATGCTGCCTCCGTCCCCATCTGCACCTCGCTCGTTTGAGACATCATACTCCTCTTCTCATCTTCCAGCTCCTTCTTCAACTAACACCAGCACAGGTCAGTCTATAGCAGCTCTTCAGTGACTGTCTATATGAGAACTAATGGCCAGTGTTTTCCATCACAACTTCCAAGATCCTAACAAGGTCCTTTATATTTATTTTTTATTATTTATTTACTTATTATAAATATACTTTTTACTTATTATTTACTTTTTATTTTTTTATTATACCATGGTCTGTCTGAATACTCGAATACTGATTGGTTGGAAGGTGTGCAATAAAACCGTTTAATGCACATATAACCCCTTCTGTTCACTGTAAGCGGGACTCAAACCCAGGGTCGCTGGCATGGGAGGTGGGCGCTCTAACAAGGAGGTTAAAGACCGCAGTCTCTAGAGACAGTCGCTAGAGCGCCTCTTGAGTTCAGGGGAGTGAGATTTACACGCACAGTAAATCAAATATAGCCTGAATGTGTGAAGATAAAACTCGCTCTTCAGACCTTTTACAACAAGTTTCAGTTCCTTGTAACATCAGGAGATAACATGAAGATATTATTAAACCGAAATGGTCTCTTTCCTGCTCGTGTCCCACATCCCTCTCAAAGAGCAGAGCTATATGACACATCTTAGAAATAAAAAACGAATGTTTTTAAAAAAAATAAAAATTTAACTTTCTTATTATTTAGGTTACCATTATTTACCGATATTTATTTCATAGTTTTACAGGCTGTAGTGTGTCGTTTCATTGAAGGAATAGCTAAAATAAACACGCACGTCTGTTACAAAATGGATGTTTGAGCATTTATTTATTTTTTTTATATTTCAAAATTTATTTCATTGAGGTATATATACACACACAAACATACACATACGCTCTAAATATTTATATGTATGATTACCATATTTAATATGTTTTTAAAATAGGCTATATAAAATAGTAAAATAGTTCCAACAGATTTTGCTGTGGTACCGAAATTGGTACCGAGAATCGTAAAATTTTTATGGTATTGGTACCGACTACTGGAATTTTGGTACCGTGACAACACTACCGACGTCTGTTACACACAGGTCGTTCTAAGTCAGTTTAATCATTGCTCTATATTAATGTGCTGTTTTCATTGAAGCACACACACACACACACACACATACATAAAAAAAAAAAACATACGTCACTTGCGCTGTTCTCACTTTTCACTGAAGCACACGAGCATACGTCACTCAGACATCGCGCTGCGCACACTCAGAAACATTCAGGAGCACAGATCACTACATTAAATTTCTCAGCAACGAGCGGGTAACATCACTGGTTTTGAAGTAATTAAACTCACAGCTTTGATAATAGAAAGAGACAATGAACAGACACAGGTAATTCACACATGCATCTCTCATTTCTTTCTCTCTCTCTCAAAAATGAATTCAAATAAATGCTATAATTCATTCATTGAAATAAATGTAATCTTATGCACTACTTTATCTCTGATTCAAAGTGGGCAGAATGTTGTGAAAAACTACAAGACAACCACTTAAATTAGAAAGACCAAAAAAAAATGTAGTTTGAACGCCCACTGTTGTTGACGTGCTGACAATCGTAACCCTGAAACTGAAAATGAAATGACATAAGCTTGAGCTAATTATTATCATTATTTAATTATTTACTAATTACTCAATTATTGTTTACTTATTTATAGATTTGATTACTTATTTATTTACTTATTTATATTTGATCACTGTTTTTACAGATAATAGTGCATTAAATTTTCCTGCTTTTTCTGCTTTAGGTTTGATTTCTCCAGGTGTTTCTGTACCTGTCCAGGTACCAGGAAATGATCAAACTCTGGGCCAGTACTGGGCCAGGCTGCAGTGAAAAGGGGAGGAAGATTTTGCTTTAGAAAACTAAATATGTTTACAAAAGGTAAAAAAAAACCTTTAGAACAAATTTATCTAAACTCAAAGGAAGGTGATCCTCTAATGGTTGAACGTAAAGAACAAAATTCCTTCATTTGACATGCACATTTATTTTATCCATATTTTTCAATCAGGACTGTATATGATTTATATGATGATGCATTGCACAATGACATTCCTGTTTTCAAGAAATCATAATCATTGATGTTAGTTCCTGGCAGCAACTTTACAGAACTGGGAAGCATGAATTATTTCATAATCAGATATATCATATCACTTTTTATGAAACATTTGTGACATCCTTCTTTCATGAGCTTGTGACAATCAAGGGAAATGCCTAGTTCATTCAGACCAGGGACTGAGACCCAGTCATGTGACTTGCACTTAAGACCAATGAACAAATAATTGATTTAAAGGGTTAGTTCACCCAAAAATGAAAATACTGTCATTAATTACTCACCCTCATGTCGTTCCACACCCGTAAGACCTTCGTTCATCTTTGGAACACAAATTAAGATATTTTTGATAAAATCCAATGGCTCAGCGAGGCCTGCATTGACAGAAAGATAATTAACACTTCCAAACACCCAGAAAGGTACTAAAGACATATTTAAAACAGTTCATGTGACTACAGTGGTTCAACCTTAATGTTATGAAGCAACGAGAATACTTTTTGTGCACCAAAAAACAAAACAACGACTTTATTCAACAATATCTAGTGAATATCTTCATGAAGCTTCGAAGCTTTACGAATCTTGTTTCAAATCAGTGGTTCGGAGCGTGTATCGAACTGCCAACTTTTGCAATGTTTTGAAATCACCCATCACTAGATATTGTTGAATAAAGTCGTTATTTTGTTTTTTTTTGGCGTACAAAAAGTATTCTCATCGCTTCATAACATTAAGGTTGAACCACTGTACTCACATGAACTGTTTTAAATATTTCTTTAGTAGCTTTCTAGGCATTTGAAAGTGTTAATTATCTTGCTGGCAATGCAGGCCTCACTGAGCTGTTGGATTTTATCAAAAATATCTTAATTTGTGTTCTGAAGATGAACGAAGGTCTTACTGGTGTGGAACGACATGATGGTGAGTAATTAATGACTGAATTTTCATTTTTGGGTGAACTAACGCTTTAAAAAGTCAACAAGGATTTATTATGCACAATTTTTTTTGCCAAAAAAATCTCCAGCATAAAGCTCATCTGCAAATCCAAAGTGTTGTGTTTTAAATACTGTAGTGTTGTGTTTTATTTCTTTGTTCAAATTTATGTTATTTATCATACAGTATATTTATGAGGAAATGTGTTTGAATATTGGGAAAATATCTCTGTACTTAAACTATAGTTTATTGGTTATGCGTGTGTGTGTGTGTGTGTGTGTGTGTGTGTGTGTGTAAGAAGAATTAAGGATTTACAGTGGGGTACAAATTAAAGGCACAATATGTAAGATTTTTAGATTAAAATGTACAAAAATCACTAAAACAATGTTATATATTTTGTTGACTTGTGTACTTACATTATCCCAAATGTTTCCAACAATGTTTAAATCCAGAGAAATCAGCAATTTTAACTAGGACATGGACTGTGTCCATGCGTTGCCTTTCAATGACATCATACCTGCTTTTGTAGAAACCATGGAAACACCAAAGATGCTTTAATATATCATGTGTTTTATTAGACAGGTGAGTAGCTGATTGGATACATTTATAGACCGAAAACTAATCATTGTTATATAGCTCAACACAGTTAGTCTTATTGTTTGAATCACTTGCTTTCTTAATTTACCAGTAGGCTACCTTGTTTTTACCATGCCTCAGAGACAATTTTGTCAAGTGGGTAACATAGCATTATCAGAGAGAGCTTTTTCCACCATACAATATATTTTAAAATTAATTGCATGTCATTTAGCAACACAAGTCATTCAGTTTTTATTAATATGATATTATATCAATCTAGATATAATATAAGTGCAACAACTCTCTCATACCTGCTACCGAGTAATGTTAAAACATAACACTCAATGTATTTAGCAATCTCTTCAGCGGCCTCGTAATACATTAGCTCATCCATGAATATGATATTGAATAGGAGTCACGGTTGCTTTCCATCGGCTGTGGAGGTGAGATGAGAAATCCCATGATTCCACGCTAATTCACGGCGTCATCAAGCTATGCATCTGTTTTGAATTAGCGACCTCTAGTGGTGAAAAATTACATATTGTGCCTTTAAGTCTGAGACCACAAGTGAAATTGCTTCTTTCATCCCTTTTTTTTTTAATTTAATACACACAGATTTTGATTACAAATTATATTTCCATGAAAAATTGAACTGAAAAATTTCAGAATGTCTTTGTATGTCTGCCTTTTGCTTTAATGACAACAGCATCTTCTTTAAAAAATATTTTTATATAAATTTAAAAGTCCTAAAACATTGTTTATTTCCTAAAATATGTTTATTTTCAGATTTCAATTGAAAAACCCCAGGTTGTCAGTGTTGTATTTTGGACCCCATTGTGTGGATGTTGTGTTCACTTGCTCCAGTCAACCCATTTCATGTATGCATTAAACCCTTTATTAAAACATTTATCTTGCAGTCATGTGCTGTGACTTGTAATTGTCTGAAATGCAAAATATAGCATCATCCCAAATTTATGACCATAATTATTTTAGTCCATTCAACCAAATAACAATTAAATACAAAAAATAATCTTATTGTTCATATTTTGTCGCATGTAAATCGTTTGGCTTTTTATAAGGGACATTTTCATTGCATAACACTTCATGCGAATTATGTCTCTCCATATGTCCCTTTTACTAGTTTCATATTGTGTTAACACTGACCTTCAGTTAAATCAAGACACTTGATGAGTCACTAGCTTTAAATAGTTTAAGGAATTAACCCTGATTGTCTCTCTTTCTTTCTTTCTTTCTTTCTTTCTCTTCCTCTCTCTCTCTCTCTCTCTCTCTCTCTCAAGGCATTAGCGATACCGTGTCATGTACCACTAATAGCGCTTTCAGATGCACTCTGGCAGTTGGGGGGGTTGGGAAAAGATGGGAGAGAAGCACCACTGATGGTTTGAAGGCACTTCCAAACAACAGGAAATGGCCATTCACAACTTACAGATATGATCATGCCTGCTTTATATTGTCTAGTACAGTGTGTTAATAACTTTGTATGAGTCATTTATAGGAGAACAGGGTGACAAGAAATGACTTTGGTCAACACAAACAGAAAGAGGAAGACTGATCGGTGAAGTCCAAATAAAGAAATTTGGCAGTTTTTGGCAGTTCTCACAGTTTTAATTCCCCCTTCGTATTAGTACTGGGAAAAAAGGCCCTCCAAAAGTGTCCCCATAATTATATATTTTTTTTTTTAACTGTTATGGATATTTATATAAATTGGCTTTGCAGTGTCATTCACAGTTAAGGTGCATGCACAAAATTAGAACTGCTTTGTCGCTGACAAACGATCAGTACCGGTTATAGGTAAAGCCACACCTCATCCAATGCACTTTTTGTTTTCTGTCTTATCCACTTTATTGCAAAATGGAAATATACTGTAGCTATTTTCTGTGCATGTTAGAGACTTACAATTTATTCGGAGAACCTGATTTTACCAAGTACATCTGTAAGGATCCACTGCAGGCAGGTCTTAGAGAACCCATGTGCAGTTTTATTTTAACTTAAAACATGATCAAACAAAACAAAGACTTTACATGGCATGGCTAGACAAAACAAGAAACACAGGCCGGTTTCACAGACAGGGCTTAGACTAAGCCAGGATTAGGCCTTAGTTCAATTAGGACATTTAGGTAGCTTTTATAAATGTACCCTAGAAGAAAAAAAACATTACTGGTGTGCATCTTAAGACAAAACAATGGCACTGACATATTTTAAGATATGTTGGTACAAGTTGCTTTCAGTTAAAACAGCTCAAACATGCATTTTAATCTAGGACTAGCTTAAGCCTTGTCTGTGAAACCAGGGGATAAAGCTCACCCACAGTGGTACACGGTCAATACTAGACCAAGTCTGAGGAAACATGAGGTCAAAATATACACAGGGACTAATGACTAGACAAGACACCTGTACACAATCAAACCAACATGACATGAAACAAGGAGGCACATGACAAAGGAGCACATGGCAGGATCACATGACTAAAACATAAACAAGGGAAACACATGGCAAACCAGTAAACAAAGCAAAGAAACATTACAATGACTATATGTACAAAATAAGAGACATGAAACTATAAACATGAAACAAAACCCAACACCATCTGTGACACGGGGTTAGGTGCTTCTACATCAGTGTTACTCACCTATCATTTCCCTCTGATTTTAGGGGTATTTAGGACTAAATTTTCAGACAAGAATGTTGTTCCTGGATCAACAAAATATAATAATAATCAGGACGTGTAATTTATTTGTCACTATAATAAGTAGAAATTGAAGTAAAAGGTCAAACTAAGTTATTTCTGTATGTTCTCTTAACTTTCAAAACGTCCAGTTTTAAAAACTTTTTTTTTTTTGTGAACATCAAGGAAACATTCCATTTTATTATTTTGCAAACATTATGGAAACGTTACTTTTGAATGTTCTCTGAACATTATGAAACTAGTAGTAACATTTAAAAAACGTTATACGAACGTCCAACTAAAATTTTTCAGAAATAAAACATTCCATGAATAAGAATTTTTTGAGCTAACATTTTGAGAACATTATTAAAGGCAATTTTTTTGGTCATGCGAATGTTAAGAGAACATTTCATTTTTTCATTTTGCAAACATTACGGGAACGTTACTTTTGAATGTTCTCTGAACAATTAGTAGCATTTAAAAAGATGAACGTCCAAACAAAAACAAACTGTTCCATGAACAATGTATAATAACATTTTTGTGCTGACATTTTGAGAGCATTATTAAAGATCAGATAACTCTGAAATAAAACTTCTATAACCATTACTAGAAGAATGTTTGTTAATAACTTTGAGAGAACCTTGCCAGAACATTAGTCAAAGTTCTGAGAATGTTCTCTGTTAGCTGAGAAGATGGGGTAACATTAATGATATTTCAGCGAAATTTCACGGGCAAAAAAGGTCCATTGTGCATTGTCAATAGCATAGCGATACATGCTCACACAGAACAGAAGTCATTTATAAAACCAATCAGCATTCTTGAGCCAAATCTGCATGGAGAACATCTTCGCCTTCACGCGAAACTTCCAATCCTACGGACTGACTGGATTCCACCGGCAAAATATTCCCAAACAACGGTAAATGTGACCGCACCTTGTTATCAGCACATATTTTTGCTTTAGCACTATACTGTGATATTGCTTATCAAATTCCCATTTTGTATCGCTTACCACATGTTCATTTGTCTGACATACATTGAGCAATATGTTGAAGAAATCTATCCTAAGACGAGTGTTACAAAACTACTGCATGACTTTGCATCAACAACAGATTAGTACAACACACTTCAGTTAAGTACACTGGGACCTTAAACTTCAAGGTAACACTTTACAATAAGGTTCATTAGTTAACATGAACTAATAATGAACTGCACTTATACAGCATTTATTAATCTTTGTTCATCTTAATTTCAACATTTACTAATACATTATTAAATTCTTGTTAACATTAGTTAATGCACTGTGAACTAACATGAACAAACAATGAACTGTATTTTCATTAACTAATATTAACGAAGATTAGTAAATAAAGTAACAGATGTATTGCTCATTGTTAGTTCATGTTAGTTAATACATTAACTAATGTTTAACTAATGAACATTATTGTAAAGTGCTACCAAATTCAAAGACGTGTCGTGTTTCATTTTTTTCTTTTTTTAACACATGTGTAAATTTCCTGGCCACCTGTGATGTCATCTTCCTGCCATAGATACTGTTCACACGATCCTATTTTAGGCAATATTATTTTAAGGTTTTATTTTTGTGTCATTGACATAGCCTTGTCTTGTCCGCAAATTAAATGAGTAGCTTTCTTGCACACCTTTAGTGATAACTGATTTTCGCTAGATTTTGTAAGCAATCTGCTTATAAGAGATGACGTATAAAATAACCTATTGCAGATGAAAGAAAAGAAATACACTTTCTATTTGTGGTTTGTAATAACTGCATTGTTTTACTAAAGGTGACAAATCTTAAAAAACAAAATGAGTGTTGTAACGTAAACTCGAAACATCCTGTGTGTTTCAGTTATGGGTGTGACTGCAACTCCTTAGTTGTGGTGGTTTTGATATCTTATAACTGATTTATGTTCTGCAAAATGTGACAATGGCAAAGTTTAACTTGTTTTAAATAAAGACATAATTGAATAATTAATGTTAATATTAATTAGCGGTTAAGTAATGCTCATTTGATTCAGCAGGGAGTAAGATTCTTACAGAGATTTTTTTTGTTTCCAGAATGAAGAGAGAGAGAGAGAGAGAGAGAGAGAGAGAGAGAGAGAGCGCTCCCCCTCGCATCTCTTGGCCCTGCCTAGTCCTTAGAGAGATCAACTGAAGTAGCAAGAGAAACTGAGCATATAACGGTATAAGGACATAAGGGCAACATTAACCGTAGAATAAAGGCAGATCCTTTTATTGTATGCAGCTGTTTTTTAATTCCATCCATGCAGATGACTCTCTTAGGATATCTGTGGTTGGTTCACCTGACCTGCATTGTGCTTGTGTTTATCTCTCCGGTTCATTTGGCTCCGATGCCGGACCAGTACTCTCGGGGTGTGGTAAGATGAGCCTTACTCTGCATTACTACAAGTTAAATACTTTTAAAGACAGAAAAAACAAACATTGAGCCATATGTCATGAGTGAGTTTGGGTTTTATATATTTTTTCATGTGTTAGTGTAGTTGCATGTGTGTACCAGGGATGTATAATAAATAAATCTATCTGTTATATATCTGTAAATATGTCTGTTAAAATGACCTTAAATACTTTAATATAGTCTAACTGGACAGGTTTTAGTAATTGTTTTATATGAGAATAGGGATTTCCACGCCACAGTCTTTTTCAGATTGATTTTTTTCCAAATGATGAATCATTATACTATAGCTTATCGCTATAGTTATAGTAATTGTTCTTGTTGTGAAAGGCCTTTACGCTGTATACGAAAATGACAAAATGACACTATTCATGTATATATTCGCTTAAGTTAAATGAACATTTTACATGTGTGATTTCTCTTAGGATTGGTTAAGCAGGTATGGATACCTGCCCCCTCCTGACCCCCGCACAGGGCAGCTGCAAAGTAAAGAGGGCATTGAGAAGGCCATCAAAGAAATGCAACGATTTGCTGGCCTCAAAGACACAGGAAAACTCGGTAAATGCAATGCGTGTGCCTTTCACAGAAAGTACTTCATCACATGCAGGAAATGATCCAACAGCCTTGTGTCAAAGCCTTGTGTCAAAAATTTGGAGAAGTCTGTTTCAGTGCCTTTTTTTTCATGTATTTGTTGTTTTTTATTCTATATTTCCCTGCTTTTTTCTAATCAAATCAAACCAAAACACTATCTCAGCTAACAGAAATATATTTGTTTTGGTAATGTTCCCATTAAGTTATAAAAACATTATTTCTGAATGAACATTCATGAACATTTTGAAAAAATCTGAACGTTTTAAAAAAGTTTCTTGGTTCATTCTTGCTTATGCGAACGTTAAAGTGATAGTTCGCCCGAAAATGAAAATTCCATGTTGTTCCAAACCTGTATAAGTTTCTTCTATTGAACACAAAAGAATATATTTTAAAGAATGTTTGTAATCAAACAGTTGACGGTAGCCATTGACTTCCATAGTAGGAAAAAAATACTACGGATGTCAATGGCTACCGTCAACTGTCTGGTTACCAACATTCTTTAAAATATCTTCTTTTGTGTTCAACAGAAGAAAGAAACTCATACAGGGGTGCGTTTCCTGAAAGCACCATTAGCCAAATATGGTCATCAGCATAGTTCAACGAGTCAGTGTTTACCAAAACCACAGTTCCAATGAACATTCGCAAACTGTATCGCAAAAATGTGTGGTTTAAACGACAGCTCACGACCTGTGGTTAGAAGCATAGTTTCTTGTTTTTATAACACGTGGACTTAATAAATCCTGAAGAAAATCTTGAAGAAAATAAGCAAGCTGACATTCAGTGCAGTCTATATCTTTTATTTCGAATATATACAAATGTCATTACATCTTTTAGTTTGTCAAGAGATGTAAAGCACCTTTTTTGAAGAGTGTGCATGTGCGTACATACTACGTGCACTAGTATGAAACCGAGACTATGATTGAATCTGGAAATAAAGCAAAATAACTAAGAAAAATGAAAATTATTAATTTAGAATTTATTACTCCACCTGCGTGACGTCACTAACCGACATGATTGAAAGACAAATTTGCGACAATGCGGTTTCGTGACAAGCTAGTTGATTTTTTCACTGATGCATTGTACTATAGTAGTTAAGCAGCGAGTTACGGCGTTGTACAGGAAACACACCCAGGGTTTGAAACAACTTGAGGATGACTAAATGATGACAAAATTTTTATTTTTGAATGAACTATCCCTTTAAAGGAACATTCCATTTTATAATTTTGCAAAAATAAAGAGAATGTTACTTTTGAATGTACTCTGAACATTCTGAAACAGGTAGTAACATTTGAAAAACGTTACGCAAACATCCAAGGTAAAAAACATTCCATGAACAATGCATAAAAAATGTTTTTGTGCTAACTTTTTGAGGACATTATTAAAGACCAGATCATTTTGAACAAACATTCAATGCTTGATATATGCAAGTGTAATGATTTAGAGTGACTTTGTCTTCAAGCTGTGATTGGCGGCTTGTAAATGGTGGGTTCAATAAATCTCCTCCAGAGAAAGAATTATTTCATTGTCTCTCCTCCTCACATGGGGTTTTATTACATGTACTGTAATGGGCTCTGTATCTCTGAAGTCTATATATTGATCTGAGACCTTCTGTCCTGTGCTTCTCTAGACAGTGACACCCTGAAACTGATGAACACACCACGATGTTCACTGCCAGACATTATAGGGTCCAAGGACTTGCTGAAAAAACGAAGGAGGAAAAGAAGATATGCCACTGTTGGACTCCGCTGGAAAAAGTCTGAGCTCACATGGAGGTCTGCACTGTTAGAAACACACGCCCAGCTAACAGGGAATGTTCTCAGAACATTATGGCAAAGCTAAAAAAAAAAAACTATACCAAAATCTATTTAATATATATTTATTTCATACTAAGTATACTTCAAATCCATTAAGATATATATTTATTGACATATCACTTAAGACTTACTGATGTAAAATTATAATTAAACTTTATTTGGAGTATTTCTTGATTGCACAATGCATATTTCTTAATATTATGCCTAAAAAGTGTTTTAATATCACTATTAATAAGGATTGTAAGATCTTTGTATAATATCAGTCTTTAAATGCAATATATTTAAAGTGTACTTAAAGTATACTTGCAATAGTTCCACTTTAGCACAATCAGATATACTTAAGTATATCTTTAGTTGGACCTCAACACTTCCACACAATTAAAGTGGATTAAGTACAAAATTAGTTGTTCCAATTTAGCAGACTTTAAAGGGGACCTATAATGACCCTTTTACAAGATGTAGGCCTAATTTAAGTCTCTGAATGTGTCTGTGAAGTTTCAGCTCAAAATACCCCACAGATCATTTATTATAGTTTGTCAAATTTGCCCCTATTTGGGTGTGACCAAAAACACGCAGTTTTTGTGTGTGTCCCTTTAAATGCAAATGAGCTGCTGCTCCCAGCTGCTTTCCAAAAGAGGGCGGAGCTTTAATAGCTCGAGCTTCCATTGCTCAACAACAACAAAGCTGGAGAATCTCACGCAGCCAAAATGACGATTTTCAGAAACAGTGTTCAGCCTTACATTGTTCAAACCGGAGTTGACACTGATGGAGAGACTCAGGAGGAAGTTACAACTTTTAGAACGCAACTGGATGTTTCTGGACGGTCCATCATGTGCCGTCATGTTAATCTTTTTTGCAAATACAGCGGTGAATTGACTCTTGTTTGTAAAGCAGTCCGGCGTAAAATGACGGCATGGCAACAACACTCTACTATAACAACTCTTCCTCTTCTCTAAAGCAGCCCAACATGGCCTCGCCCCCTTTGTTGTGTGTTCTCAAGGGCAGGGTTTATGTAAATTTTGGGGGTGTGATGTCACCAACCCGGGAAGAAGCTTGTTGTAGTCCCTACCAGCATTTTGTTGTAGTCCTTAAACAGCGAATTCTTTAAAAGAAAATATCTCCCTTTGCATTGAACTTTGAGCGTCGTAACTTTGTGTAACTTTGTTGTTTATGCTTAAACAGCAACATTACACTCTAACTAAAGTTAAAAAAGTTAAATCATAATCAACAACCCCTTTAAGTATACCAGTTTAGTATACCAAAAGTACAACTGGAGGGTATTTTTATTTAGCACATAAATATGTAAATGTATTTGTGGTATACTTAGCACAAAATAAATGTATTTAAAATACATTTTAGTATTTTTTTTTTCACTAGGGTATGAACAACGTTCTTCTTGTAACGTTAATAGAATGTTTGTTCAAAGTTATTGTCCTTAATAATGTTCTCAAAACATTTGCATAAAAACATAATTTATACATTCCTTTTACAGACTTTTAAAAATGTTTTAGTTGGACGTTTGTCTAGCATTTGAAATGTTACTACTTGTTCCAGAATGTTCAGAGTACATTCAAAAGTAACATTTCTATAACGTTTGCCGAATGATAAAATGGAATGTTCGCATAAACCAAGAAAAAAAAGTTTTTAAAATATTTTAAAAACTGGACATTTCTAATATTCAGAGAGCATTCTGATGTTTTCATAACTGAATGGGAACCTTAGCAAATCGTTCTTAGAACATATTTTTGTTAGCTGGGTGGTCACTGCCGAGCCTAATAACTTACAATATCCCTTTTAAATATGCAGTCACTAACTTATCTCTGTTTTGCCTATTAGCATCCAGAATTACCCATCTCTCCATCCATTCCTTAAACCCGATTATGTACACTATATAATGACCCATGCCCTTAAAGCCTGGAGTGATGTCACCAACCTCAATTTTCAAGCTGCCTCCTCAAGCGAGCAGAACAGAGCCGATATTATGATCTCTTTCGCTCGTTCGCTCCACGATGACGGGTATCCATTTGATGGGAAGGGAGGAACACTTGCTCATGCCTTCTTCCCAGGGGACTATGAAGTTGCTGGAGATACTCATTTTGATGATGAGGAGAGCTGGACCTATAAAGGCAAGAGACACAAGCATTACTAAATATTCACTTACTGATAGATGAATTACAGTCCCAAAGCAGAATATTTGTGGATTAATCAAATTCAATGCTTTTGCAAATGGTGTTTTTTGCAGTTAGGAATTTTTCTGTTTTTTGTTGTTTTTTTTTCACAGAAGAAAAATGCCTTAAAATATAGCTTAAATCAAGTTGTCACATTTATATATATTATTCTATACAATACAGATTGGTTCTAAGCAGCTTCACATTAATAAACAGGAAAATAACAGTGTTAATGTTGTAAAATTCATCAATTATGAAACAAATTCAATTTAAGCTGTTAAGCAACTCTGAAGAAGATTTATTCAGTTCAGATAATTATTCAGCTCAGTTTAGTTCAGTCAGTGTTGTTTCAGTTCAGTTCAAGTGTAAAGTTCATCAGTAATACAGCTATATCCAGCTCTACAGAAGACAACAGTGTTGTTATTCAGCTCAAGTCAGTTCAGTGTTGATTCAGGTCAGTTCAGTTCAATAATGGTTATTATCCAGCTTAATTAAGTTCAAATTTTCCATTGTCTACAGCATTCATTCAGGGGTAATTGCCCCAACTAAGGGACATGTACATTATCCCGCTTATTACACGGCTACTTGCCACATAAGTAAATAATTAGACACGAAATACTGATCTGAGTCGAAATATTTTATTCGCTTTAAACGCAAAGCTTCCGCGGAGACCGGAGAGAGCAGTTGCTAGCAAGCGGCAAGTTCAAACTAGACGAACATGGATACGGTACAGTCATACCACATATTACACGGCATTTCGCCACATAAATAATTATGGGGATAAGAGATATTGATCTGAGATGAAACAGATTTAAAATCGTACCTGTTTGTAATCTTATCATCCATTACAGTGAACAAAATATTTGCAAAAGGGCAGCAGCTGCGTTTGTATGAAACAAAAGAGAGCGTGTCCGCGATACCGGATAACTGTACACAAAATATTGATTTGACTGAGTTTTAATATTTTATTAGCTCACCAAATGCAAAACTTCCACGAGGGAAAAAGCGTTCCTAGCATCCGGATGGGGCTGTGTTATCTGTTTTTTGCGGTGGTTGTTATCGGGGAATAACGCACCGCTGGGTGGCGCGACTGACCGATCAGAATCAAGTATTCCACAGAGCTGTGTAATAATCTTAGTTAATGGTAAGCTCAACATTTACTAATACATTATTACGATCAAAAGATGTGTCTGTTAACATTAGTTAACGCACTGTGAACTAACATGAACAAGAACATTTTTATTAACAGTAACAAAGATGAATTGATGCTGTAAAAATACACTGTTGTAAGTTCATGTTAGTTAAAGGGTTAGTTCACCCAAAAATGAAAATTCTGTCATTTATTACTCACGCTCATGCCGTTCCACACCCGTAAGACCTTTGTTAATCTTCGGAACACAAATTGAGATATTTTTGATTAAATCCGATGGCTCAGTGAGGCCTGCATAGAGAGCAATGACATTTCCTCTCTCAAGATCCATAAAGGTGCTAAAAACATATTTAAATCAGTTCATGTGAGTACAGTGGTTCAATATTAATATTATAAAGAATATTTTTGGTGCGCCAAAAAAACAAAATAACAAATTATTTAGTGATGGCCGATTTCAAAACACTGCTTCAGGAAGCTTTGGAGCATAATGAATCAGCGTGTCGAATCAGCTGTCCGGAGCACCAAAGTCACGTGATTTCAGCAGTTTGACAAGCGATCCGAATCATGATTCGACACGCTGATTCATTATGCTCCGAATCTTCCTGAAGCAGTGTTTTGAAATCGGCCATCACTAAATAAGTCATTATTTTGTTTTTTTTTGGCCCTCCAAAAATATTCCCGTCGCTTTATAATATTAATATTGAACCACTGTACTCACATGAACTGATTTAAATATGTTTTTAGTACCTTTATGGATCTTGAGAGAGGAAATGTCATTGCTCCCTATGCAGGCCTCACGGAGCATCGGATTTAAACAAAAATATCTTAATTTGTGTTCCGAAGATCAACGAAGGTCTTACGGGTGTAAAAAGGCACAAGGGTGAGTAATTAATGACAGAATTTTCATTTTTGGGTGAACTAACCCTTTAAAGGTGCAATAGGTGATTGTCTACAGAAACATTTTTTGTTATAGGCTACTGGTTAAACGTCTCCTCATATCCTGATAGCAATCACTAAACGGTCAAAATGCATTTTTATAAATAAATCTTGTGTGTGGAAGGCATAGGACCCTAAAATGTTCATCCATCTTTATATTCGGTCCGAATGAAATAATACGATGTTTTAGCTGTCAGCGTATGTTTTTACATTCCCTCACACACCCTGTTTGCGCAGACATCATACGTCATCAGCGCGTTTCATGCTATGCAGAGTTTATACAGACAGACATCAGTCACGAGCACCGCAGACAAACAACAGCCACCTTTTACAGTTCCTACCGAATCAAAACAATGAGCTTATGCTACTTTCACGCCATAACTTCCGTAATTAAGAGATGGCAACCCGTGACGTTCTAACCGGAGCTGTTCACGTCCTCAGACTCAGAATTATGCGTTTCCGTGTCAACAGTATCAACACCGAAATTAATCTGCAGCAGTCAGGTACAAGCTCTCTAAGTTGTTTACGTCCGTTATTATTGTAATGTTATATGCTTTGAGACATGAGGTAGTTTACGTTGTCTCTTGTGGCGCTTTGCCGAGAGCAGCTGTGTTGTGTGTGCGTTCGTTCAGTGTTTTGGTGGAGGCGTGGCTTTGGACGGCGATTTGCAGGGAGGGTGGGATCATATGCTTACAATGCTAGCAGGCTAGTTAACGTTAGCATTTCCCAGATCACCTACTGCAGCTTTAATGCATTAACTAATGTTAACAAATTAGACCTTATTAAGTGTTACCATATTTGGTTATGACGGAAATGAGAAGTGGAGCATGTCTTGTCCACAGAAACTTTTTTCAGGTTTTCTTGATTTCAGAGCAGTTTTATCATACTAAATCATCTAGAAGAAAATACATTTTTCATGCATTTAAGTAGTCAAAAGTGACCGTAATTGACGAATCACCCACTTACAGTATAACATGTCATTACACATAAATAAGAATCTCCTCTTCTTATTCTCTCAATGTTTTCAGACGACAGCGGCACTGATTTGTTCGCGGTGGCTGTGCATGAGTTTGGTCATGCCCTGGGTCTCTCTCATTCCTCTACTTCTCCTTCCATCATGCGGCCGTACTACCAGGGTGCTGTTGGAGATGATATTGAAGCTTATATTCTCCCAGATGATGATCGCCATGCCATTCAGTCACTCTACGGTAGGAGCACGTTCATACGCTTTAGTTGCCTGCTCTGGTAGTTGTAATTTATGCTTAAATGGATTGTCTACCCAAAAATTAATATTGTGTCATAATTTGCTAATTTTCATGGAAGATCACATTCCTTTTCTCCATACAACAGCCATTAAAAAAAAAACCCATAAGACTTGAGCACTATATTTAAAGTTTTCTGAAATCATACAAAAGATGATTGAAAGCTTTTTTTGTTTTTGTTATTGAACTGTTTCTTTAAATAAGAACATGTGCCAAGAATGTAAAGGTAAATAAAATGTAAATGTAACACTTTTTAATCTGTTAGCTGGCTTGAATTCATCTTTCCAGTTTATCGCCATAAGCCAAGCTGACCATATCTAAAGTTGTGGCTGTGGTTTTGGTTTGTTATTTGACAGGAATTAAGATAAGCACACCAACAACATCACCAAACAAACCTACATCACAACTACCCAAACCACCAAATCCACCTCATCCCAAAGTACCATCACAGTGAGTCATGTTTACCAAAACACATGCAATACTGGTCAGTAAGATTTTTTTAAATTATACTTTTATTCAGCAAGGATGAATTAAGTTGATCAAAAGTGTAAAGACTTTTACATTGTTTAGAGAGATTTCTGTTTCAACTAAATGCTGTTTTTTTTTTTTTACTTTCTATTACCGAAAAGAAATGTATCATGGTTTCCACAAAAATATGAAGCAGCACAACTGTTTTCAGCATTGATAATAATCAGAGATGTTTCTTGAGCAGAAAATCAGCATATTAGAATGATTTCTGAAGGACACTGAAATTCAGCTTTGCATCACAGGAATAAAACAGATTCAAGTAAAAAAAAAAGTTATTTTTAATTGTAATAATATTTCACAATATTACTGTTTTTAATGTATTAATAAATGCAGCTTTGATGAGCAGAAGAGACTTCAAAAACATTAAAAAATCTTTAGAAACTTTAGAACAGTACACTGCCATATCAGCTAATAATAACATCTCCAACACTCGATGAGGAGAAATTAAAATTAAGGCCCCTTGTGACCTCTTTGTTTTTCTAGACCTGATCCGTCAATCCAGAATCGTTGTGAGGGAGGCTTTGATGCAGTGGCAAACATCAGAGGGGAGATTTTCTTTTTTAAAGGTACAATCTATGCTGTCTTAAATAACATTTCTTACAAATTTACAGATTTTGCCTAGTTTAAAAGATTATAAGCCACTTGCATAAAGCTGCTGCAATTAATTTCTTTGTAGCTCAATTTTTTTTAAATTTAATTTTAAATTCATTTGTCACAGATGGAAGAACATTCATTTTTGTTTCATTTCCACTTCTTCGTCAGGTCCATATTTCTGGCGAATCCAGCGGTCTAGATCTCTTGTGTCCCTTCAGCCTGCTCTCATAAAAAACTTCTGGATGGGTCTTCCTCCTGGCACTGACAAGATAGATGCAGTTTATGAAAGAAAGTCGGATAGCAGGATCATCTTCTTCATAGGTTAGTTACTTTTTATTCATTTAGGTGCACAATGGAAGAAAAAATCCAAAGTTTTGTCATGAACCTCTAAATGGCACAGGCTAAAAGGTACTTAACTCTATCTGCTAACAATCACATCATTCTCAGGGCTGATTGGTTCCTGCTGCATTAGCAGCCAATGAGCTCACTGCTCAACCTTCAAATACTTGGTCAGCGTTTGCTGTAGCAGTTTGCAGCGTGCTTTCAGAAACCCTCCACCTTCCCCAGCTCCACCTGTATAGATCTGCTACGGGTAATTCATGTACGCTATATTGTACAGCAGCAGCATGTCTTACTTGCTCACAGCAGCGTGTCGTGTTTGTATCATAGACTGTAAAAAATATGGATGATGCACCTTCACTCTCTTCCATTGTAGAAAAGTGAAGCCGCCAATGTGCCAAATATGGCGGTGACATCTTGGAACCCGAGTCTGCGCAGTAGTGAGCATGAAGTGGAGCCGTGGTATCAAGTCCCTACCCACACTCCCGCAGAATCGGTTAATATAGTTTACTGAACGATTCATTATGAAATACACAGTTATGGAAATGTAGAAATTAAAATTGAAGCACCAATCTCCTCCCAAAAATCCTGAAAAAAGTCAGTTGGTGTCTCAGTGACTACTACTTAATTCAGAGAAGCTGTCAATCTCAGCTGTCAATCATGATGTCAAACTCCCTTTTTTATAGCAACAGATAACTAATGCTGGGTACACACCACAAGATAATCAGGCTGATTTTGGGCCGATTTCTCTCCCTCCGACAATCCTAGGTAATGTCCCGATTATCTTGATGGTTCTACAGATTATTTTATCCGATTTTTCTGTGGTGTGAAGTGTGTTAAGAGTGACTGAATCTGCTCGGAAGAATGTCAGAGCCGCCCCGATCGTAAATATTCAACATGTTGATCAGAAATCCTGATGTGTGGGGGGAACCCCGAGGACAAATGCATGCACGCTCTGGAGGTTATCAGGTGAAACAATATCCAATCAGAAAGCGAGCTGACAGAAGACTGGAGCATAACAAATGCATGGCACAGCACAAAGTTAAATGGATTTGGACAGCAGAGATGGAGGATCAGCTTGTTGATTTGTGGCAACAGCATGAGTGTTTATACAACGTGTCCTGTAAAACATACCAAAATCATTCCAAACACTATCATTGCAATTTTTTCCTGCTATCGTCCGCCATGTTTACTCTGAAGTCTCGAGAGATTTTGCAAGATTTCCCTGTGTTCACAGTCGGGACTCTGGTTGAAAATCTGTTTGTGTGTGGTGTGCTGTCTTTGTCACATCACGGCACACCACACACTACAGTGGTATGCGAAAGTTTGGCAACCCCTTGCAGAATCTGTGAAAATGTGAATAATTTTAACAAAATAAGAGAGATCATACAAAATGCATGTTATTTTTTATTTAGTACTGTCCTGAGTAAGATATTTTACATAAAAGATATTTACATATAGTCCACAAGACAAAAAAATAGCTGAATTTATTAAAATGGCCCCATTCAAAAGTTTGGGAACCCTTGATTCTTAATACTGTGTGGTTACCTGGATGATCTACGACTGTTTTTTTGTTTTGTGATGGTTGTTCATGAGTCTCTTGTTTGTTCTGAGCAGTTAAACTGAGCTCTGTTCTTCAGAAAAATCCTCCAGGTCCTGCAGATTCTTCAGTTTTCAAGGATTTTTTGCATATTTGAACCCTTTACAACAGTGACTGAATGATTTTGAGATCCATCTTTTCACACTGGGGACAACTGAGGGACTCAAACACAACTATTAAAAAAGGTTCAAACATTCACTGATGCTCCAGAAGGAAATGCGATGCATTAAGAGCCGGGGGGTGAAAACTTTTGAACAGGATGCAGATGTCCAAATTATCATTTTTTTCATTGAGTACTGCCCTTCAGAAGCAACAGAAGATACTTACATGTTTCCCTGAAGACAAATTAAGTACAATATACCTTGAACTTCAAATTCAAAAAGTTTTCACCCCCCGGCTCTTAATGCATCGCGTTTCCTTCTGGAGCATCAGTGAATGTTTGAACCTTTTTTAATAGTTGTGTTTGAGTCCCTCAGTTGTCCCCAGTGTGAAAAGATGGATCTCAAAATCATTCAGTCACTGCTGGAACGGGTTCAAATATGCAAAAAATCCTGAAAACTGAAGAATCTGCAGGACCTGGAGGATTTTTCTGAAGAACAGAGCTCAGTTTAACTACTCAGAACAAACAACGGACTCATGAACAACCATCCAGGTAACCACACAGTATTAAGAATCAAGGGTTCCCAAACTTTTGAATTTTGATCTTATTCAGGACAGTACTAAATAAAAAATAACATGCATTTTGTATGATCTCTCTTATTTTGTTAAAATTATTCACATTTTCACAGATTCTGCAAGGGGTTCCCAAACTTTCGCATACCACTGTATATGAGCAAAATGGTGAAATCTAGGATTTTTTTGTCCTCATGTTTGTGGTCTCTCACATTTTGAAAATCTTATAAGATTTTAAAAATCTTTTAGTGTGTACCCTGCAGAACCAGACCCACTTATGTAAAAAAAAAAAAAAAAAAAAAAACGAACACTTGAATTTACATCAGCGTGATAAAAACTACCTAAAATGACAGAAACCAAAATTTGAAGTGTAATTTGATTGTTTAGTTTGTCTCACGTCCCATTACATTACATGGAGAGGGCAGGGTTTATGAGCTATATTGCATCTGGGGGTGATCAAAACGTTTTGGCTTCACTTTTCAGGACTTGTGCGGCACATTTGGTATGTATTGGCAGTAGCAAGTCCCGTACTCGCTCTGCAGCAGCAGAAACAGCAACAGTGTAGCAGATCTATTCCGCCAAAACCAAACATATCAACATTGTCATATCCATTACCAAGCCAAACAGTCCAGGAGTTGTCATGACAGAAATCAGTTTGAGAATGCTTGTTTCTGTAAGTGAATGCATGTCATTTTTCACACAGGCTCACAGTACTGGGTATTTAAAGACACTGCGGCGATGTCTGGTTATCCACGTCCGTTGTCCGACTGGGGGCTGATCTCTCATGATGGAAAGGAGGCGAAGAGCGTGGAGGCGGCCTTCGTTTGGGCTCATAATGGAAAAACCTACATCTTCAGCGGTGGAGAGTTCTGGAGGTTCTCAGAGGCTGAGAAGCGTCATCAAGACGCAGGTTATCCCAGATTCTCCTCCCTCTGGAAGGGCGTGCCCAGTAACCCTGATGACATCATCACCGGGGAAGAGGGTAATATAGAGAAATTCCATTTGCCTCAAGTGCATTTTCTGCTTAGTATACAAAAGAAGCTTTTGTTATGCTTCATCACTCTGTAGCAGTCAATGGGACTATATTTGCAATGGAGTGCTGCTGTGATCATGTGTTTATAGGTCAACCCAGAAGTTAGCATAACCCTGGTTCCATTAGCTTTTGGACTATTGCAGAAAATAAACTCAGTGACCAACAAAAGTTTATGATTCTTAGACATTTTGTTCATCATGATAATCCTCACAAATGCACACCACTTTTGAAGCCTAAATACAATCAGCGGAAGTAAAAAGCTAAATGTAGGCTATAAACGAATCACGCCAGCAAATAACGTAATGTAACGCAGAGTTGAAATGTTGTTGCCCAGAAAAACGAATGTGTAGAGCTCGAGGAAGTGATGCACGTGAGGCGAGAGCTGGCGTATTTTCCCCGGGTTTAATAAAATGACTTATACATCGTCACACTCGTCCGCATACATGGGGATGAGTGAGAGAAAAGGATCCAAATAAGCATTCAACTTAGGTCACAAATAGAAAAAAGAAAATAAAAGGGAAAAAAGTACAAAGTCGATAGAGCGGTTATCTCTTCTCCTGCTCACCGTTCACATTCTCTTACAGACACTCTATGCACATGCGCAGTTCACATTCTACCTCAAATGACTAGACCTTATGCGCCAGAGAAACAAGCGCGCCGCCATCTTTATAAAATTGTCTCTGAACTTCCATTTTGCGGTAGCGCTGTACATTTCTATGGCATCGCTGTCAAAGAATAATTAGCTGGTTAAGTGGATTTACTTGTTGTAGAGTTAATGAAAGTTATCATGAGCATTGTAATGTTTAAAGCAGATGTCTTAACAAATGTCAGTAGACCCGGAAGATTTTAAAATTAGCAATTCATTCATAAATATGTAAGATCGCTGTGGAAATACAAACCGGAAGTCAAAAGACTACGAGCGCAACGCTGAAAAGGGGCGGGGCTACATAAGGTCTATAAATGCTTCTAAGTGACCGTTACAGTAGCAGGACCAATATTACCACAAGTAAACTTCCGACAACTCTTTCTTTGTTTAAAAACATTTTCCCTGAAAGTGTGAGTTAGAATAGTTAGCAAGAGCACGATTATAAACACAGTGAGGATGTGAAAGCTATTAACCAGTGGATGAGTTTACCTGTTCGACCTGATGATGGTTAATGTTCCTGACAACCTCTGTAGTCCCATTTAGTCACTTGTTTGCAACCGCCTTTTTAAGACAAGTAAAAGTTTAAAAAAAAAAACCCACACAAGTATGGGGCATTTCTATTGTATTTTATGTTATATAAAACTTATTTTAGGCTTATTTTAGGCATTTAACCCAAAAAACTATTAAAAAAAAATAAAACACAATGGAACAACTTCAGGACAAAAGTAGCCTACCAGAAGTGCAAAATGCCCCAAATATAGAGTGATATAATTTTTTTATCTTAATCATAAATGGCACAAAATCTCATTTTAACGCATTTAATAAATGGCTGTGCTTTTCTTATTTTTGTAATTTCATCTGAATGTCAACATATGTGAGATTTAGTGAGCAGAAACATAAAAATCTAATTTTGTGTCTGGAAAAGTAGCGATCTGTGATATTGTATTATGTTAAATATGTGTGTCTGTTTGTTAATGGGGGATTTGTAGACACATTAATGTTTTTAAAATGATGGAGTAAATAATAATAATAATTATAGTAATAGTAGTAGTAATAAATTAATATTATTCAACAATTTCAGACACAACTATTTTTTTTATCGGCTAATTGAGTGAAATCATTCAATTTGAATTTATAGTGTTGCTATTATGAAATATCTTCAAATAAGATATTCGCAATTAAATATGAATATATTCATATGCCTGTAAATAAGTCATAAGATAAAATAACCTTTCAGATTAATCTCTTTTACTGAGAAACTAAATTGTCAAAACACTTTTTTTTTATCCCACAATGCAATGCGTTCAGCTTGATCTTCTATGCCCAGTGTGACAAATGAACCAAAATTATCAGCCACGATTATTTGATTGAAAAAGCCAAAATTTAATTTAAAAAACATTGTCCACAATCTTGGATGCTTTTTATTCACTGAGTTTGTTACAATGCATTATGGGATTGTCCTCTCCCTGAGTGTTGGATAGAAGGCAACTTTTTCCCATCATGCCTGTGATCCTTGTTCTTTCTTTACCTCTCAGGAGATGCCTATTTCTTTAAGAACAACTCGTATTGGGTGGTGAAGAGCGGAGAATTGGATCAAGACAGTGTCACTCGCAAATCAACCGCAGTTGATTGGATGGAGTGTCCAGAACCGACTCCAACCACACTTCCAGGCAATCCACGTGGAAGAGGAGGAGACTGTAACTGTGGCATCAGCGGAGCCTTACAGATGAGTGCTTCATCGTGGTTACTGTTAATCACAGTACTGCTTTATCCAGCTGTCTTCATATAGGGCTCGACTTGCAATAACTGTTGTGTCATCGGCCTTATGTTACAAAGCACTTAAAGTGATATCCAATATCCAAATATTACTTTAGAGCAGCTTCACATGGTAAAAGACATGGTTTGATCTATGCAGGTTTAACTTACAAATATATTAAAATAAATTATTTTTAAGCTTTTTTTTTTTTTAGAATAAAGTTCAAGGTTGAAATGGAATTAATATGAATTCATTATTTATAGCTTTTGCTGTCACCCTGTTTCATTGTTCAAAATATTGAATTGTAATCCATTTGACTTTGTGCCTATATTTCATCTGTGACTACAGGGTTAAAAAACAGTACGAAGATTTATCTAAATTCATTCATTTATATCATGAAGGCAGCTTAAGACATGCTGCGTTCTGTGTGTAGTCCAAATGATCTCTAGCTGCAATGACAAGTAGGATCCACTTGAGGGCATTAACACACAGTGTGGCAGAGCTTCAATATGTTAGTGGTAGTGTCAAATTCAGTTCCTTAAAGGATTAGTTCACTTCAGAATTAAAATTTCCTGATAATTTACTCACCCCCATGTCATCCAAGATGTTTATGTCATTCTTTCTTCAGTCAAAAAGAAATTAAGGTTTTTGAGGAAAACATTCCAGGATTTTTCTCCATATAGTGGACTTCAACAGTATAACCAACAGGTTGAAGGTCCAAATTGCAGTTTCAGTGCAGCTTCAAAGAGCTCTACACAATCCCAGACGAGGAATAAGGGTCTTATCTAGCGAAACAATCATTCATTTTCTAAAAAAAAAAAAAAATGTATATACTTTTTAATCACAAATATTCATCTTGCGCTGCTGTGCGATCCGCCACGCATGACGTAATCATGTTGGAAAGGTCACGCGTGACATAGGCAGAAGTACCGATCCAGTAGGGCTGGGTGATATGGCAAAAAAATATTTTTTGTTTTTTTTTTTTTTTTTGTTTAACTAGTCAACTTAAAAACTACAATATGATTCAAGTAACATTTTCTTTATTAACAATCTGGTTAAAAAAAAGTGCACCACACATGAAGTGATCAACATGGTGTAAATGTAAAACAATTTGTTAAATATCTTTGCAGAAAATATGCCTGAAATAAATAACACCAGTAATAGGCTAATATTAACAGCAAATGCTTTGTAAAAACAGAAAACAACAGAAGCTTTCAGCCTGTCACCATCATGCAAACATGAAATATCAAACATACAGTAGTAGTCCTTTACAGGTTTTTGCATTCCATTGCGCTATTTGTCGTATTGTTTTTATGTTTGGCGCACTCGTGTCTCGTGTCTTTTGCAGCGTCTCACCCATGAAATGGCATTCTAAAAACATGGCGGTCAAGTTAAAGAAAGTTCAACTCGCGTTTAATAACTTTGCGTTTTTTTTCTCATTCCACTGCCTGCGTCTCATTTTTATAACGCAATAACGCATTTCTGAATGAACAGCCGCTTAAGAATAGTGATGTGTTCTACATTCATGAGAGCGGTTAATCAGACGCGCCGGCGCCATCATGAGGTCGGATCATTTTCTTCTCCTAATACGGTTATCATTGCTGTATTGTCAACATGTCTAATTGTAAAGCTTGCTAACATTTTTATTCAAAATCGCGATTTCTCGATTTCAAAAATAATAAAATTGAGGCAAAACATTAAATTCAAATTAATCTGAAAAATCGCCCAGCCCTACCATCCAGTGTCTACAAAGCGAATGTGCAAACGTCCTTTACAAAAAAAAAGTAAAACAATGTTTTTCGCCCTTCGCAGTACTTCCGGCTACGTCACATGTGACCTTTACAACATGATTATGTAATGCGTGGTGGATCACAGAGCTAGTGCAAGACGAGCATTTGTGGTTAAAAAGTATATACATTTTTATTTTTTTTAGAAAATGAATGATCGTTTCACTTGATAAGACCCTTATTCCTCATCTGGGATAGTGTAGAGCCCTTTGAAGCTGCACTGAAACTGACATTTGGACATTTGGTAAGTCCACTATATGGAGAAAAATCCTGGAATGTTTTCCTCAAAAACCTTAATTTCTTTTCAACTGAAGAAAGAAAGACATGAACATCTTGGATGACATGGGGGTGAGTAAATTATCAGGAAATTTTTAATTCAGATGTGAACTAATCTTTTAAGGGCCACTGTCCTGCTCCACTGTTCAGCTCCAACCCTAGTTAAACACACCTGAACCAGCTAATCAAGGTCCTCAGGATTACTAGAAACTTCCAGGCAGGTGTTTTGGAGCTAAACTCTGCAGGACAGTAGTGAAGTTTAACACACGAGGGGGCCTCATTTATTAAAACGTTCATACGCACAGATTTGAACTTAGAATGCGCGTATGCTAAAATCCACACCAACGTTCAGTTTTATAAAAATGGACTTTGGCAGAGAGTTGGGGTGCTGCAGGTGTTTGGAAATCTAAGCAATTCTTGTCGCTTGTCGTTCTCAAGTAAAGGATATGGACATTGACTAATGCTATTTTATATATTAATGACAGTAATTAGGCGGCGTTTACAAGGCAGAGATCTGAAACCATTCACAATTTCAAGATCATTTGCGATTTATAGATCTGGAAGAGAGGCGTAAGCACTTTTTTTTTTTTTTTTTGAGCGTACGTTCATTCTTTGAATCACACTTACGCATATTTGAGAAATGATCGTCAGATCAAATGTAGGACTGTTTCTACACAACAATTTATAAATGAGCCCCCTCATCTAGGGCCTTGCTTAAATTCACAGGGCCTGGAACCTGTTTTGCTGGGACATTTTGATAAAGGTGTATGGATCAGTGGCATGATGCTTTTTTGCCTGGATCTAAATTTTTATTAAAACATTCATACAAATGCAATTCATAAAAGTACAATAATAATACAATAATATATGAGTTTTATTCTTTTAATGAGTTACATTCATTAAAAGAATAAAACTCATATATTATTGTATTATTTCTATGAGCAACAACAACAAATTCATTACTTATTTGGAAAACTTTTGTCTTGCAATTCAAAATCATGTGATGTGCAGAAACACAGAAAATGTGTCATGGTCAATTAAGTTTCTTAAAATATCAGATAATTTGAGCTTTTTTATGACAAGGCAAGGTAAATGTGTTTTAAACAAGATTTTTCCTTTTACTTTGTTATCTGGCAGCACAGCTCACCTCGCCCCGTCCAGATTTATTGCTAATGTACTTAATAAAAGCATTTTTCATTCCAGACATCAGACCCAGTGTTTAGTATCAGTGAGATAATATTACAGTAGGTTACACTTTCTTTTGATGGTCCTCTTTATACATTCTGTGTACTAACTAATACTCTAATGAGAGTTAACGTTACTTATAGCCAACATACATGTCTAAAAGGGGAGCATCAAAATAAAGTGTAAAGTTTAAAATATTTTAATCAGTTTTTATTTTTGTATTATCTGTTTTCATTTTAAATTTAAATTTTTAGTAATTGTGTATTTGTCATTTTTATTAATTACTGTTTTTTTTAATATGTCTAAATCATTTTTAATTATATTTGTTTTAAGTTTTAGTTATACATCAAGTGAGAAATGCTGCTTTGGCAACTGGATGAAATATTTTTAATAATAAAA
The DNA here is from genome assembly GCF_019924925.1 of Ctenopharyngodon idella. Classification (NCBI taxonomy): domain Eukaryota; kingdom Metazoa; phylum Chordata; class Actinopteri; order Cypriniformes; family Xenocyprididae; genus Ctenopharyngodon; species Ctenopharyngodon idella. Next base: position 3,917,016 of record NC_067231.1, read on the forward strand.
TTATTAAAAATAATTTGTGTGTTTTTGTTGTGTGTAAATATTTTTTTCACTTAACGTTCATTTAATTTCTAGTAACAAAAATGTTTTGGTTTTAGTTTTAGTTAATAACCCTGCTTAACTATTCAGTATGACGTGTGAGTGTTTCAGTCAGCCATCAGTCATTAGAACTGGAATGTTCAGTGTTTCTCTCATAGATATCTTCAAGAAAATTGATCTGGAAAGGCTAGTTACTGCTTGAATTTCACCTTTAGGCAAAACTATCATTTCACGTTCTGCAGCAATGTTTGCATGCACAAAATAATTGTGTTTTTTAAATGAAATTTAAGCAACTTGAAAAAAATCCAAGACATGTCCCAAAGGCAGAGTTGTGAAGGAAGCACTGAGATGATGAGATAAAAATGGCTGCTTAGCATTCTAGAAATTTTTTATCATATAGTCAGAAATACCAGCTGACAGTGACAGTCTGTGTGTTTGTGTGCATGCGCTCGTGCGTGTGTGTGTGTGTTTATATGATTTATGAGGACATAAATTTGTATAATGGCATGGGTATCACACTGGTATTACAACGTAAGCCTGGTTTATGAAGACTTTTTTGAGTCCTCGTAATTAAAATGGCTTAAAAAACATACTAAAAATGTAATAGTTCTTATTAATTTTATCTATTAATTTTAATTTAGTTAGTTTTAGTTTTTTTTTAATACTTCAAGTTAAACTAAAATGAGAAATGTTGCCTTGGCAACTATCTGAAATATATATATATAAAATTTTATAATTTTATTTCAGTTAATGTTTAATCAATTTTTTTATAGTTTTAGTTTTTTGGTACGGTCATTATAATTATCGTAATTCTTTTAAAAATTATCTTTATTATTACTTTTATTATTGCATTCTTTCTATATAACAATAACTTGGTATGGTGCCATGATAAGATTATTAAGATTGTTAGTGCTATACCGATATCACATTACTGACATAGCACTCTGCCCACATAATGAAAGAGTGGTTTGATTAAGTAGACGAAAGCATTTGCACAATGAACACGATCCACTGAACAAAAAAGAACTTGCAACAAAAGGCCAAGTGTGACAGTAGTCTACACCCACATTCATGCCACCTGAAAGTGGGGTAATAGAACAGTTTGTCCTTTTCTCCCCTTTGAAATGGAATCAGATCCTTTAGTGGACTGGGTAAGCATTCAACAATCAGCAGACCTGAAATGCACAGCCCCTGGATTATATTTCAGATACGTTTGAAATAAAGAATTGTGTAACAATACACAGTACTTAATTTAATGCCGTAAACACTCACTTCTTGAACAAACGTTTGATGAATTGAATATCTAATAAACACTTCCTGTAAATCCCATCTTTGTTCTTAAATTGAGACCTTTACGGTTTAATTAATAGGCCTCAATTGTGAAAATTAGCTTGAATTTCACATCATTCGAATAAGGACATATTTGGATGAAACTTCACACAAAGAGTTCCACTGTGAAACTTGTGAAACAAGCTGTGTTGTAATGCAGCAGCATTGTACCACACCTGTAAAACCATTGCCGGATCATTTTTACCTTACATCAACAGCCTTAAGGTTTCAGATTGATAACGATAGATATACAATATCACAATGTGTAGGCATGTTTTACTTATTGTTCTGTTAACAAAGAGTGTATTAGGTTGTGTTCCAATGGGGCTTTCATGCTGGGCAGAGTTCTGATGCTTGGTGTGTGGCCTTTTATACAGTTGAAGGTTATATTCAGGTTTTAGATTATATTAAACAACTATGTATTGATTCGGCCAAACCGGATCAACTGAATCTTTGAAAAGATTGACTCAAAAGAATGACTGATTGAGAAGATGGAAATCTAATGATGAACTCTAATGATGTGTCAAGGAAAACTAGTTCACTTGTCAGTTAATAAGGACTTCTTAATCTTTCGATGTTGAGATAATGACACATGAACTTGTGGGTATGTCGTGGGTACACCATATTCATGTTGCACTTCTCCCATTTATATTAAAATGAGTGCACTTCACATCTTTGTATATGGTGTTTTCTCTCCCGGTCTCTCTCCGTCTCTCTCTCTATCTCTCTCACACACACACACACACACACACACACACAATTTTACTTTCACTTTCTTAGTCCAGCCAAACATTCATGAATTTGCCCCAGCCTGGGCCCTAAATGGGTTTGTCCACGGGTTCCGTGTCGGCCCTTTCTGAATTTGCCCCAGCGTGGGCCCTAAATAGGTTTGTCCACGGCACTACTGAATTAACAATACAAAGTCATACAAAAGATATTGCAGGGGACGTATTGTGTGAGGCCTGTGCCTGCATGTGTTTAGAAACATTTTCCTCTTATGTAATGAGTTTCGTGGCCATAGGAAACATCAGCTGGCAAAGAAAGTTAATGGCAGGCCAACCCATTTGAGCCACATGGGAGGGAAATTTTATCTCAAATGATCTTTTCAGTTTATTCAACGCCCACACTTTTCTCATTCTAAATGTTGATATCAATTTGTCCTAGACATCAAGATGAAAGCCAATCCAGTGTTATGTAAACTAAAGGATTCCAGTCTCCTCCAACCAGATGGATTCTTTTCCAAATGGATATTGAGTTTCCATAATCATTAACATAGCAAAGCTTGTTTTTCATTTATTTAATCATTTTAATTTGACATTTCTCTCTTCTGATTGATTATGGTAATCTATCAAACCTCTTTTTTAAAAATGTTTTCAAAATGCTATTGTGATTTTTCTCTTTTGTCATTGGAGCAAATGAAAATGCAAATCATATTTGCTGTAGCATCCTGTTCACCCAACTATGATGACTTTGAGGACCCCAGAAATATGAAGAGGATCTATCTTTCTGCTTCTAATGTGTACTTATGCACTATTCTATGCCATTTTGTATTATAAACACTGTGAGTAGTGTTTTGACACTGAAAATTCCAAAAAGAAAATGCACCAATGATGCACTTAATTTTTTGTTAAGTGTGGAATGTAGGATACTTCATGCAAATTACCTTATAAAATTCATATACTAACTAGACTGTAGAGTACATCGTGCATATATTATTTGGAACACAGTCTTGAAACATTAGAAGACAGGCTGTAGATTTACTGGTCAGTTTTTAAAATATCTGCATGTTAAAATATTTTGCAAAAATAATTAGATGATCACTAGAAATGTAAGAATTCTTACGCATTTAAAAAAAGCTTTATTATTGCCAGAGTGTTAACAGCTTGTAACGAAACTTAGACAACCTAGGAACTCGGGAATGGTCTATGAGAGCCTGTAGACTGATTTTTATGTGAAGAGCCAAGAGCCTCCCTTCCGCTCAGGGACTAACGCTTAATGCTCAGCATAATGCCAAAAAAAGCCATTCTGTACTGTAATGTCAATATCATACACAGAAAAGGGATTAATTCAAAATATAGGTCTCACACCCAGATCTATAGATATCCAGATCTCATATACTTTATAGCATAAACTAGCATAAGTTTTTAATTACCTCATCGGTCGACATGATGCCGGTGATTTGCAAAGCTTGTGCAAACATAACCACCTAGCCATGATTATATGCTTTTTAACTGCCGTTTTCTCCACTGTCTTTTGTTGTGTTTATATTGTTATTGAGAGAAAAGCAGCACACTTTCATATTTATCAAAACGTTGCTCTCAGCAATGTGGACTGTGCTTGCACAAAATGTATTCTCATTGCTTGATAAAATTAAAGTTGAACCACTGCAGTCACATTAACTATTTTAGCGATGTCTTTAGTACCTTTCTGGACCTTGACTGGTGGTTAAATTGCTGTCTATGGACGAGTCACAGAGCTCAAGATATTTTTGAAATACGTGTTCCAGAGATGAACGAAGGTCTTACATGTGTGGAACGACATGAGTGTGAGCAATGACAGGATTTTCATTTTTGGGTGAACTAACCCTTTAAAAATGACAAAGAATAAAACAAGCACAAAAGTAAAACAGTAAATTTGATACAATTATTAATTTTAATGAAGTTTTTCCCCCATGAAAAAAAAAAAAAAAAAAAGACTGGTTTTCACAAACTGAAGTTCAAACATTCACACTGCCACAGCAGACAATGACACCTTTGTGGAGGGGGATAAATAAAAAACCTTGTATGCACTACAAACAAAACTCAATCTCAACAATGACACCAGTGAAAATCTACAAAATAGTCCTGAGTGAAATGTCAAAACAACCACCAGATACACCCCCCCCCCACGCACACACACACACACACACACACTCAGCCTGTAGCCTACATTCACTGCTTACTTTCCATTTCAAACTGCAAAGCTGACACTATTGTCATATTAAATATTAAAACAAGTGCATTCACGCTAAAAGTCCAAACACATGCACCTCAAATGTTTTTCAAAACTGTGCACTAAAAAAAACAACATGCCCAGCACTTCAACCAAAGACCTTCAGTGCACAACCTGCGAGACATCCACATCCATATGAAACAGTTGCAGGAAACAAGCTGAGAGCATGGAAACTAGCATTTAGCTGAAAAACACTGAAATCTTTCCACAATATTAAACCTTGACAACACTAAGAACTATACATTAAACCAGATAAAATTTACATTGCTTTTTTAAACCCATCTGTAAACATTTAAATGGATTATACCATCAGGTCCAAAGTCATCAGTTAAAAAGTACCTTAATTTCGTGGATCAGTTTTAGAACAAAGGTAGGATGCCGTACAGGAGTACAAGACTCACAAGTGGGCACACGAGAGCCTGGGATGGGTTTGTTGTGCTTGATGTTGGTGTAGTTGGTTTTGTGGCTGATGTTGGTGTAGTTTGTTTTGTGGCTGATGTTGGTTTAGTTGGTTTTGCAGTTGATGTCGGCCTAGTTGGTGTGAGCAAGCCAGTAGTTTTGGTACCTGGTACCTGTGACATCACAATCCTGTCATTTACAGGCTGAACACTCCTGAAAGTGTTGGTCATTAGAGGAGAGTTGGTGGTCTTGTTGATGTAGACCGTCGTAGTGAAGAGGTCAATCTTAAAAAAATAAATAAAAAATAAAATGTAATGAGTTTGTGAACAGTTTGCAATTTAATGAAACCAAAGATGAATAAAATGAGGTCTCTTATTCCAATTGCACTCAAATGAATTTAGGCCCAAATTAATTTTAAAAATGTATTTCCATCCATTTGGGCTACAGTTAAATAAGCTTAAATCAAAGACTATAATATAAAATAAGACGCGTCACTCGTATTGTTTTGAATGGGAGCAAGTGCAACGCACAATATGGCGGAATAAGTCCCGCCTTCTAAATAAGAGCTAATCGCCGATTGGTAAAGTCATTGCGTCACTGCAGCGGCCGTTAGAAGCTCCGGTTCCTATAGAAACAGTCAGACGTGCCTCCGAAATGAGACAAGAGACGCGCATTTAGGACTGCACATGAAATACCATTTTTTGGCACTGTCAAACGTTTTTGAAAATTTATTTGGGTTGTCAGTTTTCATTGGTGACTTCAAATATGAAATTTAATTGAAAGCTTGGCAAAGAGCTTTGGAGAATTTGATGTTTCCCCATTCAAAGAGATAGGAGCTGCACTTGAACGCCCGAGAGGCGTTTCAAAGATGGCCGCCGAGTTAAATGACGCGTCTTAAAGGGACTTTCCTTAATGTAATGCATAGGTCAGTCATACATAAAATGAAATGGGTTAGATTTCTGCACTCAAAATCATGGCATTTGATTTTAATCATTGAGCTGAAATTCAGATATGATAATAGGCGTTTCATTTCCGACACGCTGTAAGCAGTAGACCAATCACAACAGACTGGGGCGTCTGACCAATCAAAGCAGAATCAGCTAGCAGTATAGAGGGGTTAAGAGAGACTGAATTTTCGAACAAACAGTTCTCAAACTCTTGGAGAAATGAGATGTGTAATTTATTTTATGAGAAAATTAAAGTGTTAATCTAAATTGATGGAAACTCCACAAATTAAACTTAAATTTTAAATTTAGGCCTAAATACTTTGCATGTGTAGGCTTACCAAATCCTGGCTGACTTTGACTGGATCTTTAAAGATAGTCCACAACACACCTTCAGTGCAGTTTGGCGTTGTCAAAGAGCCAAGATAACGGTAATATTTAGCACTGTCCACTCCAGGAAGCAGATCATCCATGGAGATATTGTGGGAAATGCGTGCTTTATCACCTTAGACACAATTAACACATTTATGAACACTACCAACATATTTTATGCAACCACTTTCCTCATACTGTAGGATCATGGCCAAACCTGCATTGGCAATTTTCACAAGATAAGATGTCAAGTTCTTCCAGCTTGTCGGTTTCCCAGTGTCATTAGAGGCCTGTGGATGGCATTACAATTGAAACACTTGAAAATTGAAAACAAATATAAGAGTGGAAAAGGCAACATACCTCAATGAAGATGCCAAGAACTGCCAATTTTGGATCACCAGTCACACCACCATTACGCTCAGCCTTATTTACAATATGCAACTGAAATGCAAGACCTTTTATAAGACCAGTAATAAAAACAAAAGCCTTACATTACATTACATTACATTACATTACATTACAGTGTATTCATACCTCCATAGGGTATCGTTTGCCATCCACAGTGTGTTCAGATCCAGGCATGGTGCTGCCGTTGCCCCAGTGGAGATGAAACTGCATACTGGCAAACGAGCCTGGCAGATCACCTCCTTCCACATGCATTCTTTTGTGATCAAGTGTAACTTTAACTGAAGAGCAAAATCACAACAAACTGAACACCGTGAGATTCTGTTCATAGCCGCTTTCCTATCAAAAGATTCAGTAAGGGGCCGTTCACACAGAACGTGTTATTCCATTCCACAGCGGTACTTTTATATTGTTTTTCAGTGCAAATATGCTAGACGGATGCCTGTAAAGGGGTGGTTGATTATGATTTCACTTTAACTTTAGTTAGTGTGTAATGTTGCTGTTAAAGCATAAACAGTACACAATGCTCAAAGTTCAATGCAAAGGGAGATTTTCTTTTAAAGAATTCGCTGTTTAAGGACAACAAAAAAAACTGGTAGGGACTACAACAAGCTTCTTGCGCAGCTAAGAAATAGAAGATCCTACGCTCAAAAGACAACAAAAGTAATGGCTAAAGTGTGATTGAGGTAGTGATAGTAGCTTCTTGACGGAACGCCGTCACTATACTTTAGGGAAATATTGGATTGTATTGTAAATATTCAGGAATTCAGGGAATTACCTCAAGATACTGTAGTATTATATTAACAACTAAGTTGTTTAAATTGTCAGTGGTGAAGTCAGATTTGTATTGAGAATTTACACGAGTTCTTCCTTTGCATTTCTCATTTACAGATGACAATATTGTCAAAACGATCCCCTTTCACACAGATCCAAATAAATAAATAAATAAATAAATAAATAAATAAATAAATAATATTAAAACCGCTGTATTATGCTGCCAGGCCAGTAGGTGGCGATGTCACTTTGTAAAGAAACACTATGCATCCACAGACTTAACGTAATACGCACACGCATGACGTCACCATTTTTTACACTGAAACAAGAACAGTATAATTTTCAAAAACTTGCACTTTGAAACTAGTTTTCAGGGCCCAAAAATTCAGTTGTCGTGTCAATGAACAGTCAAAATGCAATTTAGTTAAAAATGGCGTCATGTAAACAGCCACTCAGTTTTTTTTTTTTTTGGTTTTGTTTTTTGGTTTTATTGCCCTGGTTCTCGCATTTTAACGCAAAAAACATTCGGTATGAAAAGACCTGTCTTGCACAAAACTAGAATAAAATTAAGAGAATAAAGAGATCTACTCACCTGTCTTGCCAGTGTTTTTAATCTCAGTTAAAGTCGTTTTGTCATTGTAGCCAGTGAAGTTGAAAGAGGTCAGATTAGCATTAGCCTGGACATTGGCGGTTACGATGTCTATTGGAGACTGATGAGTGCCGTTACAGTCTTTACTTGCAGTTGTGGGCCAAGTGACATCATCTGAGATGCAGAAAAAAAAAGTAATTAAACATCCTCACACCATTATTAGTATCAACAGTAACAGTGAAGTATTTTGTTTACTTGTTCAGATATAACTTTACATTTTAAGTGAAGTGAGCCAAGTATGGTGTCCCATACACTAAATTTGTGCTCTGCATTTCATCCATCCAAGTGCAAACACACACAGTGAGTATTGAGAACACATTTGCTGCGGCACCTGGGGAGTGATTGGTGGGTTAGGTGCCTTGCTCAAGGGCACCTTAGTAATGAGAGCACTGTTCATTCACTCCCTCTACATTTCTTGCCAGTACTGAGACTTGAACCCATGACCTTCAGTTTACAAGTCCAACTCTCTAACCATTAGGCCACATCTGTCCCCTAAGTTCATTAGATCTATAAATTAACTCTGTTATGGTACTATTTAGGTTAAACATGGGTCGGAAAAAACAACTTACTACAGGACGGCCTGTTATAGCACCATGCTGAAAAAGGCAAATGAAAAGAGACATTAATGTTTGGAACATGACATAATATACAGTGAAGTAACAATCAGAGAAGTGACAACGCAACCAAATGACAAATGAACAAACACTTACACACAGAGGTTGGTGCAGTGTGCACCACCGGCCACAGACAAGCTGCAAGGCAGGCTACAAAAGCATTCATCTAAAAAAAATAAAATAAAATAAAAAATAACCCACAAACAACATAAGTAATACAAACACTCAGTCCTGTTATGTAATTTTCAACTAAAGGATTTATCGAAATAAAAGTTCTTTCCCAGAACAAACCAATAAGCATCACACAGATTTAATGCCATTTCAGTGAACTCTTTTTTTTTTTTTTTTTTTTTTTTTTTTTTATATATGCATTTCTTTTTATACCACATATTTGTGAATACATAAACTCTTATCTTACCATTTTAGTCAATTAAATTGACTTCACCAGTCCTTGAATACTGCACTTGGCTGCCTCTCTTCACATTAAAAACCAAAACCTGGTTCCTGTATTGCCCTGTTAGAAAACTACTGCATGTGTGAAAGCTTTATTCTCAAATGCTATCAAAGTCCTGAAATGTGCAAAGATATGACTATGGACAGGCATCAAAATGTTTTAATTGGTGGTACCAGGTGTGATTAAGGCCCATTTGGTTCAGGTGTTTGATGATGTCACTGTTATACTCCACCCCCTGACCGGTAGTTTGATGTCCAGTTTCTTTTATGCGTGTCAGATGAAACAAACTTAAGAGTATCCTTTTTATTAGGGAAAAGAAATGTTGTTAAAGACAGTCAGTTTTGTAATAAATATCCAATCATTATACAGTATTTAAGTATAAGTAAATACACATTTAAGTTCAAGTAGCTCATTAGGAAAATGCTAAAAGTAACTGATAAATATTAAAATTAACAAACAATGGGATTGTTCACTCATAAATGGAAAAAAAAAGTCAATCATTTACTTATGTCAATACAAATCTGTATGAATTTCTTCTTCTGCAGAACAAATTAATCTTGGGGTTATCTTGGTAAATGTTTGCCCAGTTTCTCAGACAAGACTTAAAGACTAAAATGCATATTTATGCAGTTTTTAACTGAAAACAACTTGCACTGACATTTTAAAATATATCAGTGCCATTGTTTTGTCTCAAGATGTACACCAGTAATGTTTTTTTTTAAAGCATGTTTATAAAAGCTACTTAAATGATTGAACTAAGGTCTAATCTTGGCTTAATCTAAACCCTGTCTGTGAAACCAGGCTGTCAATTTATAAATATACTTTCATTCATTGTTAATGTGCATTCTTAATGATGTTACATCACTATTTTAATATTTATTCATTTTTTATATTTTTGAATAATTTACCATACCAATAAAATTTATATCTGACAATATATCCATTTATATCTATTTACTCATGAACTCTCTGGCATAAAGTTTAAAACTTGTCTTTTAACATGCTGTTTTTTTTGTTTTTTTTTTAAATGAACACTAATACGCTATATCTACTCCGCAAAATTGTGGCAACAGATTACAAGCAATATTATTAATTAAATTCAACAAATAGAATTGAGTTAGAATTAATCAAATTAATTCCTTAAATGTAAACCATTTAAAATGAGTAAAATTTAAGTGAAATGTAGACAAAATATCTGGATAACAGACAGATGTCAATGGTGAATTAAGAACTCGTTTTTTTTTATTGCCAACATTGAAGACACCTGATAACAAGCAGAATCACTGAAGGAAAGAGAAACACATGAAGTAACAGAGGTTTAGATGTTGATGTTAATGTTATTGTAAATGTTTGGTTGCCATTATGGGGATCAGTGTTCCATTTAGTTGGCCAGTTTCACTCTTTGCTTATGATGTCAGTTTGTGGTTTTTGTAATGGTGTTTGCTAATTTTACACATTTTAAATGGTTGACTTTTAAGGATTTAATTTGATTAATTCTAACTCGATTCTTATATGTTGAATTTAATAATATTGCTTGTAATCTGTTGCCACAATTTTGAGTAAATAGAGCATATTACTTTTTACAGTGAACCAGTTAAACTTCAATATAAAAATCAGTTCATGGCCATATTAATGAATGTTTACTGCATAAAATTCTTAAAGTAACTTTTCTGTAACACCACAAAAAAACAAAGTTAAATAAAATAAAGCAGCAACTGTGAAAGGAAATTGTTTAATACCCCTCACAAAAACAAAAGAAATAAGTACTGTGGCAGTGCCGTATTTCAGCGACTATATTAAATGGACAGCCTGGTATTTGGACTGACAGGGTTTGGATTCAGGTATTGGTCTTGAAGATCTAGTTTTGACTTCAACTGCTTAAACTGAAGTTTGAATGCACAAGCCCAAAATTATCACTAGTGTCATTTACCAGCATGAAGAGGCCATATTAAGAGACAGTATTCCCTCTAGGCTGTGCCATCTTCACTCTTCTTACACCACTCCATAAAGCATTACAAGGTTGAATTCATAAGTGGAGCTTGTGAGATAAATGAAACACTCATGCCCAACTGAGAACATGACAGACTTTATTTTATTCCCCCCCCCAACATTATACATTAAAATGAATAAAATTGTTTACAGATTAGTTGAATCAAGTATGAATTAAAGGCAGTGTTTTGACAAGTCATTCACATGTTGGTGCAAAGGCAAGATAAAACTACCATTTAAAGATAAGAACCAACCCCTTGTGCATAAACCGTACATAAAAGGATAAACCATATTTAGTAAGTTATTACTCCAGATCAGTGAAAAAAAACCTGACTACAGACAAGTGCCACTGAATGACAGTCACAACAAGCACATCTGCTAGATCGAGACCATTCTTTAAAACCTTAAACATTCTTGAATTACTCAAACTAAGAACAGCAGCTTAAATTGATAACCACACTTAAACCAAATTCATTTGTGTCTACACTCAGATGGAGACTAGTCACCTTTAAGCAACTACATTACAGCTCTAAAAGCGTTAGTTGTGTTTCATTCTAAAGTGCAAAACTGAGGGGAAAAAAAAAAAATAAATAAATGCCTTGATGGCAAAATAAAGTGTGTCAAGCATGTTTGCAAACACCAATATACAAAACCTCATACACCTGTAAAACAGCAGCTCTTGAGCTTTAGTTGTATAGTAACTTGTTAAAAATAGTGTTGGACATAGAGATACACATACATGAACTAGCAGGATACACACAAAAAAAAAAAAAAAAATTAATGAAAGATCCATATAAATCGGACAAGACTGACAAATCTGGAACAAGTAAAACAGTTATTTTTACAATTCAATAAAATATTACTCAAAAATAATTTAAGACACTTCATAACATTGTCAGCCGTCCCACTTGAATCCTACCAGTACGCATCAGTTGAGAAATCAAACGCAGGGTAAGGTTCAGAGGTATGACACTCAGAAGAGAGGTCTAGAATGTCCAAGTTAGATGACGTTTGGGATATAAGACCAGTAGCTGTGGTACCGGCCACCTGTGATGTCACGATCCTGCCATTGACTGGCTGTACACCCCTGAATGTGTCCACCATTAGGGGAGAGTTGGTCACCTTGTTGACGTAAACCCTCATGCTGAACAGGTCAATCTAATATTGAGGGAAAGCATGAGACCAGAAAGAAAAAGAAAAAGAAGAAAAAAAAAAAAAAAAAAACCCCACACACACAAACCCAACCCAAGTTCCATAATTAAACTACACAAAAGCTAAACTGCAACCAAACCCAATAAGATTTCTACTTCAAAACATAACTTTTTGTAGTGGTGCAATAGAATAACCATTTTTGGGTTCCCCAAAGAACTTCTTTGAACCTTTTTTAATTCCACCTAGGGCATCACTGTGAGAACCTTTTTGGAAACTTATTTTTAAGGGCTTAGTATGAAAAATATTTTAATAATCTGAAAAACCTCTAACATCATAAATAACCTTGCCAAATAACCAAGAACCAAAAGGTTCTTCATGGAGCCATCAATGCCAATAAAGAACCTTTAGTTTTTGTGTCTAGACTTACCAAATCCTGGCTGACTTTGACAGGGTCTTTAAAGATGGTCCAAACCACACCTTCTCTGCAATTTGGTGTGGTCAAAGAGCCAAGATAACGGTAATATTTTGTCCTGTCCACTCCAGGAAGCAGATCATCCATAGAGATATATTGAGTGATGCATGCTTTATCACCTGAGAAACAGGAAGGCCATTAGAAAATACTTTGCTCTTTTAAAAGGAAATCATATCTGACCGCAGGGCATAATTCACAAAGAATTTTACAGTCATGGAAAAAGCAACAAGTATGTGCTACTTTGCAGCTTGAGACTTGCCTGCATTGGCTATTTTTGTCAGGTAAGAGGTCAAGGTCTTCCAGCTCTCTGGTTTACCAGTGTCATTAGTGGCCTGTGAGTTCAGAAAAAGGAGATGATCTAAAATATACAAACTGTTTATTGGTAAGAGGAAACATACATGTACCTCAATGAAGAAACCAAGTGCAGCCAATATAGTTGAATCATTATGTTTGAGCTTATTCACTATGTGCAGCTGAAACAGATGAGTAGGACAAGTAATTAGTAATTAAGTACCAGCACATAAAGTAGTAAAGGTCTGTACAATCTTCATACCTCCATAGGGTATCGTTTGCCATCCACAGTGTGTTCAGATCCAGGCATGGCGCTACTATTTCCCCAGTGGAGATGAAACTGCGTACTAGCAAATGAGCCTGGCAGATCACCTCCTTCCACATGCATTCTCTTGTGATCAAGTGTAACTTTAACTGAAGAGTAAAGGCAAATTACAACAACATGCAGATGTTATTTGTATGTTCTGTCATCAAAGAACAGATAACTCCTGCGTGCTGAGCAGATGTAAACAGCAGCAACAAGCTAACGAAACCACATGATACAGGCAGAAACAGCCTTCTCAACTTTTTATTGTCATCTATGCATTTGAACATGTACTCACTTGTCTTGCCAGTGTTCTTAATCTCAGTTAAGGTAGTTTTGTCATCGTAGCCAGTGAAGTTGAAAGAGGTCAGATTAGCATTAGCCTGGACATTGGCAGTTGTAATATCGATTGGTGACTGTTGAGTGCCATTACAGTCTTTTTCTGCAATTATGGGCCATGTGATGTCACCTGAGATGCAGAAAGCACTTTAAAGCCAAGCTCACTAATGTATTCTGTGCCATAAAAAAGGAATTATACAAGTATAGTCAATTAAAAGGATGAAAGAATCACTTACTACATGATGGCATGTGATAACACCAGGCTGAGAAGAGCCCAAATACAGCAAGATTAACACACTGAATGAGAATGCTTTTGAGAACATGGTTGAAATGACATAAGTTGTTTGGGAAACCAAGTCACATGATCACATCTTACCCACAGACGTTGGTGCGCTGTATGACACGGAGAACAAACAAGCTGCAAGGAAGATCATAAACCAAGCATTCATCTTGAAGGAGAGGAAAACACAAAAGGACAGAGTTGCAAACTCTACATATTCTTATTCATTGTATGGGTAACGTAAAAAGCATGAAAACTTTGAGCCTAACAAAATGTTTAATCAATTTTAAGTTGTCCCATGGTTATCTTACCATTTTAGTTAACTAAATACAATTTCACTAGTTCAGGTCACTTCTCTTCCAAATAATAGCCAAAACCCAATTCTCTATATTGAATCTGCAGAACCCTATTTTTAAACAGTCACTCCAAAACCATTAACACTCAAAAGCTTTAAAAGAAGCAAACAAGCTTAGGGTGACGTCAAACACCAAATACTGACAGATGTTGCTCTTTAGGGTGTCAGATGGCTAATTAGGGCCAGTTTGGTTCAGGTGTAGCAAGTCTCCACCCCAGAAGACATGCAGCTTTGATAATTAGGGTAAGTTCACACAACAACAATGTACTTGACTGATCCACACTCCGGAACAGAAGGTGGCGGTAATGCACCAATAAGATGGATGCCAATCGGCGTTAAAAAAGAAGAAGAAGACAATGATGTACTAAAAACATAAAAGAGTTTTCTTTGTACAGATGACAACGTTATCAAAACTATCCCCATTCACACGGATCTGCAAAAATGACTAAAAACGCTGTATCACGCATGCCAGACAAGTAGTTGGCGATGTTACTTTGTAAAGAAAGACTACCGATAGCACACGTACATCTAGGAGACGTCTATTTGATGTGCATCTGCAATACACCTAGGACAATTTTCTGTCAGATGTCAAACAGACATTTAGAAGATGTCTTTAAGATGTTTATGATTTAGAATGTATGTAAAACTGACATCCTAAAGACGTCTATCAGATGTTTGTGAACAGCAGATGCTTTCCAGATGAAGTGATCTTTAACAGACATCTTGCAGACGTTTGTGTGCTGTCTGGGTACTCGCCTGCGCATACATGCATTCTTTTACAGAGCACCCGCGCCAAACGCGCATGCCTATCCACCTTATTTTTACAATTTACTGCACTGATATTCTTCTCGTTATTTCCTTATAGTGGCTAACAGGCTAAATCGGAAGTCTCACACATTCACAGAAAACAACTTAACCTTTGCGTTGAAAAATAAGGTGGATAGACTAAACATGTAATACGCATGTGCATGCCGTCACCGTTTTCACAGATTCACGTTTTTGTAGTTTACACGGAGATGACAACGGTATCGTTTTCAAATACTTTACCCGTTTTCAAAAGTATGCGTTTTCAGGCCACTAAAACGCCATTGTCGTGTAAATGAACGGACAAAACGCATAAAGTTTTCAGTTTTTAGTTGAAAACTGTGTTGTGTAAACAGTCCCTCAATGCCAATTCCATCTGTTTTTGGGCATGTTTACACGACAACAATATGCTTAAAACGGAGAAGATTTTCCTTTGAGTTTTCTGCGTAAGACGACACTATTGTCAAAACGATCCATGGATCCGCGAAAACGACTAAAAACGCTGTATTCTGCTGCCAAGGCCATTAGATGGCGATGAAACACCATAGACTGAACATGTAATACGCATGTGCGTGACGTCATCGTTTCAACATATTCGTGTTTTTTGTTGTTTACACGGAGACCGTTTTCAAAAACTTGCACTTTGAAACCCGTTTTCAAAAGCTTGCATTTTTTTAGCCACCCAAAACGCTGTTGTCATGTAAATGAACAGCCAAAACTAATTAAAATTTTTACATTTTTAGTTGAAAATGGTGTCGTGTAAACGGCCCCTTAGAAACCCGTTTTCAAAAGCTTGCATTTTCAGGCACCCAAAACGCCAATGTCGTGTAAGTGAACAGTCAAAACGCATTAAAAGTTTTACGTTTTTAGTTGAAAACGTTGTCGTGTAAACGGCCCTCTTTATGTATATAGACTATATATATATATATATATATATATATATACACAAGCATTTTGACTGGTCTTTTGGACCACCTGTATGGTTACATAAACACCAATCAATGTTTTAATTTTAATAACTGAGGTCTGCCATAGCTGCCATACTTTAGACTTTAAAAACCTGAATTCTCTTAAATACTACAGAATCATCTCATGTTGAATATAATTATTACAGATACCATACTATAAGCCTCATATAAAGCATTAGCAGTCTATATGATTTGAACTGTTTTAAACTAAGTGTTTTGGGTAAAAATGAATGATATTCTAACTCATTGTAATGCAGAGGTCCAAGGAAGACGACAAAAAGCCAACATGCCTGAAATTGTGCTAATGCACAGACAACAACCGACAATGAAAAAAGGGAGGAACTAAAATATGAATACTTAAATACAAACAGCTGTGTACATGGTGACTGATCAGTGGAGGGAACACAACGACAAAGACACACACAGCAAGAGTCAATAAACTGAACTAAACCTGAACACAATGGAAATCAAAAAGTGGAGAAAATACAATGGGTAGAAATAAGAACAGTTAAGTATCATCAAGATAAGATGATACATATGACAAAATTAACATATTACAGAAAACGTCAACTATGATCAAGAACGATCAATAAAGCTGACGAATAATGTACAAGAGATGTTAATGAATAAAACAAGCTCATACAGCCAGGTCAAGATACATTTATTTATATAGCACTGTATACAATACAGAATGCTTCAAATCAGCAGCAGAGATAAACAAGAAAAATAATGATCAATGATGCAAACAATTAAATTCTTCTATAAATAGAACTAAAAAAGTGTCATTATTCAGCTGAGGTCAGTTTGGTGTTGATTCAGTTTAGTTCAATAACTGTGTAAAGTTCATTGATTATGAAATGAGTTCAGTTCAGCTATAAGGAGCACTACAGAAGAAAATAGTGTCATTATTCACTTCATCACTTCATCCATTCAATGATTCAGTTAAAATTTAATTCAGTGACAGTGTTGCAAAATTCATCAATTCATCAGAACTGAAGCTCCGTCTGCTTTGAAATTGAGAGTTGTGCTGAAGAGGTTGATCTGTTTGGAGAAATAAATTCAGTTGAGTGTTTTTTTTTTAACTCAGAATATGAAGAATGTTGATGTATGATTTTTTATGAATTACTCTACTATAGAGTTGCCTTGACTTACCAAATTCTGACTGACATTGATGGGCTGTTTAAACACAGTCCAAATCACAACTTCATTGCAGTTAGGTGTGGTTAGGGAGCCTTGGTAACGGTAATATTTAGTCTTGTCCACCCCTTCAAGCAGACTGTTCAGTGTGACTTGAATTTTCATGGGGAATTTATTATCTAAATATACAAAAAAAAGTCAAGAGGGTGTAAGGAAACTACTGACTATTGATAAAGAGAGATTAACTAAATATACCACATTTTTAATGGTATGAAGTGCACAAAAGACCCTTCATACAGTTGATAAAAATGTTTTTGAGGTCACTTTGTTTTGTTCAGTTCCCTGTTGGATAAACAGAAATATAGCTCATACACATGAGCACACAACCAAGCCATACAGTAAATATACTTTAAGGTTTGACTTCCCTCTGGGTTTAATAAATGTGGCCTTGCTCACCTCGATGAAGAAACTGAAAACAGCCAATCCTATGCTGTCATTAGCAGCTAGAGCAGCTGACACATTCCCGTTGTATTTCGAATGGACATTCAGAATTTGCAGCTGAGAGACAGAATCAGATGTAGAAAGATTACACATGGTGAATGATCACATACACATACTCAGGCTGTTGCAGTGCATTTGCTGGGGAAAATAATTCACTCGTACCTCCATTGGGTATTGTTTGCCATCCACAGTGTGTTCGGAGCCAGGCGAAGAGCTGCCGTTACCCCAGTGGATACTGACTTGTGTAGGGTTGTATAGACCTGGAAGATCGCCTCCTTGCACTGCCATTTTACTACTATTCAGGCTGACCACCACTGTGAAGACAATGGACATTGTGCATCACTGATGCTTGATCTGCACCCTACTACCTATTTTGCCAATTTAAGTTAGCCAGTCTCATGGTATATGAATAAAAAGGGGAATCAAACTTTTATTCTTCATCTAGATCTCTGTGCTTGCTCATAATTTTGTTTTTTTTCTGAGCAATTCTGGAGCTTTTAAAGTGATACTTCCCATGTTACCATCTTCTACGGACTGATTGCTTTTGTTAGTAGGTATTCCTCATTTGGAAGCTACTTTGAATAAATCTACTAAATATATGATTTTAGCAACAACAGTATAATTTGTAAAAAGCGACATGTGAAGGCCAAGTATGGTAACCCATACTCGGAAATTGTCCTCTCCATTTAACCCATCCATAGTGCCCACACATTAGGAGCAGTGAGTAGTGAACACACACACACACACACACTGCAAACCGTGGACACACACACCTGGAGCAGTGGGCAGCCATTTTTGGAGTGATTGGGGGTTAGGTGCCTTGCTCAAGGGCACCCTCAGTCATTTCCTGCTGGTATTGATTTCAGGTTACCAGTCTGACTCTCTAACCATTGTGCATTGAACAAATGCAGGTAATATCAGGAAATTAAGGTTCCCAGTCTCCTTACCAGAGACGCCCGAGTTCACGATTTCCAGGAAGGTGGAGTTGTCATCAAAACCAGTGAAGTTAAATGTGGTCAGGTTAGGATTTCCCTGAACACTTACAGTCACGATATTGATGGGAGATTGCTTGAATCCATTACAGAATTGTGGAGCAATTGTGGGCCAGGTGGTAAAATCTATTACAAATCAGGGGTCACAAAAATCCACTTCAGAACAAGTTTTAAATATGTTCATTTTTAAATTTTATAATAAGACTAACTTTTATGCAGTGGAATATTCTAATAAATAATAAATCACACTTACTGCATTCTGGCTTGTGATAGCACCAATCTGTTTAGGATTAAATGACAGCATTAATAAATGAAATTTCATGAATTTTCACGAAAAAAAAAATGTTTCAAGAGCTTTTAGTGTTTAAGAGGAGTCATACAAAATTAAAATTGATATTCGTTGAGTCAATAAAGTTGATCTTCAGTTACACTCACCCACGCCGTGGACGGAGGGACTCAGAAGAGCAGCAAGGCAAGTTACCAGCAAGACAATCATCTAAATCAAACAAGAGATCATTACAATCGATAACAACGCCGCTAACAGAACTTAACCTTATTATAAGTGAACTGAATTTGATAAGAGAAATGAAATCAATCAGAAAAAGGTAATTAACTTACTGTACTCACAAATGTTCAGATGAATGATTTGTATCCTTCTTGCATGTTTAATTTTTAATTAACCTCTTTAATGTTCATCTTTTGATGGTTCTTTCCTTTTTATTTGAAAGAAGAACTCGATCTTATGAGAAAATGTCATAATTTTACGGGGTGGGGATTTCATAAGAATTTGTATGCTGTGACTCCTACGGAAACATACAATTTTTAGAAAGATGACAATGATCAAAGCTCTTTGAAGTATGCAGTATACTTTGGGTACATTATATACAGTCAACATATATTAAAGTAGCCTACAATGATCACTTATGACATTTGTATGAGCTATCTGAGATACAAAAGTGGGTTAGTATGAATTACAAAATAAGGAAGTATTCATATATAACAGTAGGTTTAATTTCTCAAACAAGGAACCACATTGTAATTATCACTGTGTACACAATCCTTTAGCGGTAATTACAGCTGCTCATTTAGAGTATAGGCACAAAATTTCACAACGCAAATATGTTTCACCTCAGACAAATTAGATGCGTCACTATAATTTCAATTCAATTCATGTCCAGGCTTATGCTGGGATGTTTCATGAAACTAACCTTTCAGAAAATTAATCATATTTCTAAAGAAGCTATTTTTCAAAATATTTTGAAAGTCTAAGGAGTTAAGTTTTGGGTCTTCGGGCTAGTGATGTTGGCAGGATGCCACTACATGCGGATGTTAAAATGAATGTTGTCATGTGATACTACGAGTGCAACAGTGCACTACACACTCTAGCCGTCACTGGACTTCAGGTCAGGACTGCTGAAAGCAAAGCTCAAATCAGTCAAAAGCCTTTTTTTCTTTGTTTTTTTCTTAATTATTTTTGTGACAATACCTAACTGTGCTATTCTCACATTCTGTAATTAAATATTTGCATAATTAACAAAGAATCTCACGTTTTGTTTTTCAAATTTTGTTCCTCTTCTTGATTTTGAGGAATTGCTAGCCAGCAGGAATGTGGTCAGGATAGCCTGTTTGTTTGATTTATTTATTTATACAAATCCTACCATTTAGGATTGCATTGTTGGAATTGTCTGGTGAATTTATTTTCACCAAAGTATTTTTGAGTTGACAGAGAGGGTTATTGCATAAATATGTATGGAATACACATTTACACATGGAATGCTATGCTATCATGTTTTTAAATACTTTTTATTTCCCGATTATTTTTTAATTTAAAATTAGTTTTGTAAAATTGTAAAAATTTGTAAGCCCTAAAGTTATTTCGAAAATGACTTGGCCTACGTTTTGTCTGAGGACAAACACCACAAGCAAACAAGCTTGTGCTATCATGTGGTTTCAGCATCTACACTATATTGCCAAAAGTTTTGGGACGCCTGCCTTTACGTGCAAATGAACTTTAATGACATCCCATTCATAATCTGTATCCCTGTCTTAATCTTGGCCCACCCTTTGCAGCTATAACAGCTTCAACTCTTCTGGGAAGGCTTTCCACAAGGTTTAGAAGTGTGTTTATGGGAATTTTTGAGCATTCTTCTAGAAGCGCATTTGTGAGGTCAGGCAGTGATGTTGGCGAGAAGGCCTGGCTCACAGTCTCCGCTCTAATTCATCCCAAAGGTGTTCTATCGGATTGAGGTCAGGACTCTGTGCAGGCCAGTCAAGTTCCTCCACACCAAACTCGCTCATCCATGTCTTTATGGACCTTGCTTTGTGCACTGGTGCGCAGTCATGTTGGAACAGGAAGGGGCCATCCCCAAACTGTTCCCACAAAGTCGGGAGCATGAAATTGTCCAAAATGTCTTGGTATGCTGAAGCATTAAGAGTTCCTTTCACTGGAACTAAGGGGCCAAGCCCAACCCCTGAAAAACAACCCCACACCATAATCCCCCCTCCACCAAACTTTACATTTGGCACAATGCAGTCAGGCAAGTACCGTTCTCCTGGCAACCGCCAAACCCAGACTCGTCCATCGGATTGCCAGACAGAGAAGCGTGATTCGTCACTCCAGAGAACACGTCTCCACTGCTCTAGAGTCCAGTGGCGGCGTGCTTTACACCACTGCATCCGACGCTTTGCATTGCACTTGGTGATGTAATGCTTGGATGCAGCTGCTCGGCCATGGAAACCCATTCCATGAAGCTCTCTACGCACTGTTCTTGAGCTAATCTGAAGGCCACATGAAGTTTGGAGGTCTGTGGCTATTGACTATTGACTGTAGCTGGCGACTTCTACGTACTGTGCGCCTCAGCATGCGCTGACCCCGCTCTGTGATTTTACGTGGTCTACCACTTCGTGGCTGAGTTGCTGTTGTTCCCAACTGCTTCCACTTTGTTATAAAACCACTAACAGTTGACCGTGGAATATTTAGTAGTGAGGAAATTTCATGGACTTATTTTACAGGTGGCATCCTATCACGGTACCACGCTTGAATTCACTGAGCTCCTGAGAGCGACCCATCTTTCACAAATGTTTGCAGAAGCAGTCTGCATGCCTAGGTGCTTGATTTTATACACCTGTGGCCATGGAAGTGATTGGAACACCTGAATTCAGTGATTTGGAGGGGTGTCCCAATACTTTTGGCAATATAGTACCATCGACCCTGTCTAAGGGGAAATGCAAACCAGCCAATTCCTGACCCGCTGATGTCTTTATGTCATACTTTAGTTTCATTACTTTTTTTTTTTCCAGGTTTGTCTTGTTTTGTGGGGTTTCCAGGTACACTTTCCTGTAGAGTTTCTTTCCTACATAAATCAATCAACAAATGCATATCTGTAAGCTTACTTCAGGCAAAAGCATACCTGAACTAGGATCTAAAGTTTCAAGAATGAGGAAACCTGTTATATACTGATGTATATACTGATGAAAAGTGTACTTTTGACTGACGAAGCAGTTTGGTTGGACTTGAATACACCCAGGAACAAAAACATATACTTTCATAATGATGATTATAAAAGTATATAATTATATAAGGAAATAATGAAATTTTTATGCCTTTCATGTTAGTTTTTTATGTCAGAGTTTGCATTTAGAGCAATGGACTTACTGCTAAATAAAAGACACTAAATGGCGCTTTTGACACCTGCACCTTGTGGTGCACTAGTGGCATTTTTAAGCGCTAGAGTTGGGAGTGAGAATGGGTTTAAACATATAGGGCCCTATCATACAGGTGCGACGCAAGCGTTAGTTTCAGCCCGACGCAGTTATCATTTTCATGTCCAGCGCCCACATTGTTTAAACAGCAAATGCACTCGTGCCCATCTGATCGCCCATGGGCGTGCTGGTCTGAAAACAAGGTGTGTGTTCAGGCGCATTGTTGGCGTGTTGCTATTTTGAGACAAATGAAAACGACTGCGCTATTGACCAACAAAAACCTGGTCTAAAGTCAATGGCACAGTATTTTTTTTTTTTTTTTTTTTTGTTATTTAAAGGGAGCGTTAGTAATATGCACCTATAGATAGGTGTACAACGCGCGTACACTCTGCTTGTTACACGCAGGGTCGCGCAGCAGCACACAAACATTACATGTTACATTACACAACATTACACGTTACGCCCAAAACACATCCATGACTCATTTTGAGACTAGGTACAACCCTTTTGGACCATGATCCTGGCGTGCCGACCATTTTTTCCGTCATTAAACTGAACCTGACGAGTCAGTTAAAATACATATGTGTATTGCCACGATTGGTCAATTAATTAGCCAATTTCATTCGTCATTACTGCAAATAGGTAATTCTGATACATGCAATGACTATCCATTATGGCATGTAGGCATTTTTATCTTTATGTACACAATATAATCCAGTGGTGTAAAGTATTTGAGTAAACATAATTAGTTACTGTACTTAAGTATCTTTTTGGCTACTTTGTAGTTGTACTGAGTATCAAAGATATTAGCAAGTTTTACTCTTTACTTGACTACATTTTTGATCAAGTAAATGTACTTTTTACTCCAATACTTTAGTAATGTACACTACCAGTCAAAAGTTTGGAAACATTACTATTTTTAAAGTCTCTTATGCTCATTAAGGCTGCATTTATTTCATAATAAATACAGAAATGGTTTTCTATTTTAATATACTTTAAAATATAATTTATTCCTGTGATCAAAGCTGAATTTTCAGCATCATTACTCCAGTCTTCAGTGTCACATGATCCTTCAGCAATCATTCTAATATGCTGATTTGATACTCAGTTATTATCAATGTTGAAAACAGTTGTGTTGCTTAATATTTTTTTGGAACCTGTGATACTTTTTTCAGGATTCATTGATGAATAAAAGGTTAAAAAGAACAGCATTTATTCAAAATATAAATCTTTTCTAACAATATAAATCTTTACTATCACTTTTTATCAATTTAACACATCCTGCTTAATAAAAGTATTAATTTCTTTCAAAAAAAAAGAAAGAAAAAAAAATTACTGACCCCAAACTTTTGAACGGTAATGTATATTGTTACAAAAGATTTCTATTTTAAATAAATGCTGATATTTTTTAACTTTTTATTCATCAAAGAATCCTGAAAAAGTATCATAGGTTTTAAAATAATATTAAGCAGCACAACTGTTTCCAACATTGATAATAAATCATCATATTACAATGATTTCTGAAGGATCATGTGACACTGAAGACTGGAGTAATGATGCTGACAATTCAGCTTTGCATCACAGAAATAAATTAGACTTTAAAGTATATTAAAATAGAAAACCATAATTTTAAATTGTAATAATATTTCACAATATTATTGTTTTTTTCTGTATTTATTATGAAATAAATGCAGCCTTAATGAGCATAAGAGACTTCGTTCAAAAACATTAAAAAATAGTAATGTTTCCAAACTTTTGACTGGTAGTGTATTTACACATTACTTTTTCTGCAGCAGTTTGTTTCTGCTATAAAGAAGTGATATTGCCATCTAAGGGCATTGAAGGTACTATATCTTGCCTTTACTCACCCAAACTTGTCAACAAGGCTACTTTACGTGAATGCGAGTGCATTAGCAGGTAGTTGCTGAATCACTAGTGTTTGATTGAGGAGATCAGGACATGATGAGGCCGAAACCAGCACATTCAGTGCAAGTAGACTTTGACTATTTAATTTTACTTAACATTATTTTATTTTTCCGCTATATTGACGAGACCTTTTTTGAAGGATTTACTGTTTGTGCACCTGAGCTCAAATGAGACTTGAGTGTCTGTAGATGTTTAAAAGGCTGTTGCGTTGACTTTGATTTATTAAGTTCAGTTTTATTTTGATTTTAGAAAATAAACATGATTTCCCATCTTACAAATCAATTGTTTCTAATTTTAACTGGCATGTCTCTTAATTTAATTGGCTAAATTTAAGATTTTAACATTAAAGATGACATATTTAATAAGGTTAGGGAAAAAATACCCTGAAAATCAATTTGAGGGGCCCCTTATGGGGAAATTAATTTCTGACAATAATAGATGGTAATACATATAAAAACACTCTTTATCTCTGGCTTTATTTTTCAAAGTTTATTTCAGGGTTTTGGTATCTTCTCTTTTTTTTTTTTTTTTTTTTTGCCTTTTTTAATGTGTGATATTTCAAATTTGCATCTCAAACGAGTTCACCTTCTTCATCAAATCATGACGTCAAATTCACATTTCAATAAAGTCAATCACTGAAACAACAGTGCCACTTTGAGGAACAAAAGTCATGTACTATATACACGTGTAACATGGCGGAGGGATAATGATATATCATATATTTGTATAAATTTCTCTTTAAAAAAAATTTAATAATAACCAAAACAATAGATATGCTGTGACAGCAAGGCTACACTGATACTGATAATGTCATAGGCCTATATATCTTTTCATATCTGTCATATCATTTCAACACCATCCCTTGACCAAAACTCAGCGAATTGTCTAAAATAAAAGTTATGACTGCTGTGTATTCATACTTAATTCGAAAATGGTTCATACAACTATAGCAGCAGATGACTATTCTTTTGCACGGAACTGAAGTGATGACGGCACGGTTTAATCTCTGGTTGACCAATCAGTGGAAAGGGGCGTTTTACTCCCACCCCACACGTGTAGAAACCGAATATTCAAGCTGTTTATCCATTTTCTACCCCTGAAAGTAAAAATAAAGCTGAATTCTTGTTTTTTTCTGGTTTTTTGAACACAACGTACACAGACCCATTTCAATAATTAGGCTAATTGACAATTATTTACATACATTTTTAAACAAATTTTGTAGCTTTTTTTTTAGGTTAGTGTGATTGTTTACCAAAAAGTGTAATTCTCTAAAATCTCTATTAGGCATTCGATCCAGATCACTATTATCTATGAGATTTTGTTTTCTATATACAGCTCAAACAGGACTCACATAGCTGTGTCTCTTGCCGGCCCCAGCGAACTCCAGCTCTCCATAGGCATCTGTGGGCTGTTCGCAGGAGTGCTGTGTGCTGTCCCAGTGACTGACCATGGCTGTGCTGAAGTTATCTCCCAGGGCTCCTGAGGGGTGCATGTCTCGCGTGGACCCACACTGACACAGACCGCCATTGCTACAAAACAACAGACGGAGGATCTGTCCTAACATAAGAGATGCTGAATACTCACAAAGTCAGACATTTTACCTGAAAAAGTCCTCCACAAATGTTGTGCACACTCTCTTTTTAAACAAATTTGGAATCCAGAAATAATAATTAATAACAGAAATCACTTTTAATTAATGCACTAAAAATATGATAGCTACTGTATAACAGTGGTCTGGGACTTACAGTGACACTGTCAACAAGTTAGCAAGATAAAGTTACTTTATTAAGCTAATCATGTGATCTATTAAGAAAAAAAAATACTTATCTTATGATTCTTATCTAATGGTTTTGCGCAAGGAAGGTCAGAATGAGAATCAATCACGATGTTAAGGTAAACGGCTCACTTTACCCCAACTCCTGTTGTAATTTCATCATTAGATCCCCACCCATTCCTTTCAGCCAGACCAGTTTAGCCTTTACGGTGCGTCATCACTCATTTAGGCCTAGATCATATGAAATTGTGGGCTATGTGTTTAGTTTCCCCATTACAGTGTTTAGTATACTGTAACACCAAAGCAAAGTTAGTTAGTTACATATTGTAGGCCTAGAACATCTTTAAATTACTTACATATTTATTTATTTGTTTACTATACCCATACACTCATGCAGATGTTTAATACTCACCAGATGTGGCATTATGCTGGAATTGGTAAATGAGCAAATACCAATGTTGTGCATTACTGACAGAAATTACTATTTATTATTACTATTATTTTTGAAATGTATTTACAATAGCAATTGGAGTTGTATGAATAATGGTTTTTAAATAATTTAAAACAGAAATAAGAACGGTTTGAAATGTAATAATACTTTTACTTTTAGACTAGAAACTAAAACCTCCAGTAGGTGGCGGCAAGTCTTAATAAGTGCGTAAAAGAATCATTCATTCAGTGATTCGTTCAAACCGGTTGATTCCTTCATGAACGAAACATTGCTCTGCTTTGTTTGGAACTATTTTCGTCTGTGGAATGGAGCAAAAACTTGACATTTCTGTGTTTAAAATTTTAGTTTAATATTAACTTATTGTTAATTGAACTGCTGTATTAAAATGAATAGATAGCCTAGCCTATTACAATTGCAATCAAGTTGATATTCGGGCGATACACGTGTGATATAGCTTAACTATATGAAATATAAACACATTAAAGACAAAATCTCACACAGGGACATTTCATATCTTGAATTTTGTGGGCATTTTTATTAAATTTGGTGTTGTTTCCGACCCTGCACCACTACTTTACGCCAACGCAGACTTGCTTGCTTGTTGTTAAGCTTAATGGAGGGCTATGCTGGCTCTTTGTAATTATTTTAATAGTGGTTAATTTAACAGAAGGTGACAAATCATGTGAAATACTGTCGTTACCTGGCTGTGATGCTCCTCGGCTCGTTTTTCGTGGTGGTTGTGATGAGGGATGTAGGGGAGGAGTAACAGTTACTCGCAAAATTAGAAAGTGAGGGGTCATTTTTTTGTTCAAAGGCCTTAATAATAATAAAAAAAACTAAACAGAGATATGACATCCAAAGTATGTAAGGTAGTACAACTAGATCTCTTTTATTTAATCCAAAAGGTTTTAATTATATTTTGCTACATATAAAGTTATTTTAAAGATTTTGAAGTGTCAAAAGGTCATTTGGTTTAACCGTCCAAAGGCCAATACAGCCATTTCATTTGTCATTAAAATATCTTAAAACGTAATAAATGTATATATTTTTTATTCTGGCATGATTTTTATAACATCAAATATCAACATAGTGCAAAATGTTTTTAAAATTATGTGTCGAAGTCGTTGCTTTGTTATGAGAAGGAATGTCCGGAAAAATGAATTTCATTGATGTCATTCGGAGTAACGGTAAAGGGACCATTTTGGATCAAGTCATGCGGTCAATATCATGTGATAGGATGTAACATTGAGACACCTGCAAAGGACCACATGGTCGTGAAGCAAAGTAACTAACTCTCTTTTAACTATTTGAAAAATTCATGTTTTCACTTGCTCATACGCGTGTCCTGAAACATCAGGTCATTCGGCACAACCGCTATAAAACATGGAAAATGTTGTAATATTTTAAAAACTTGTACTAAATATAACATGTTTGATTGTCCTTTTGCTAGCTAGCTAGATATCACCCTGTTAGCATTGTTTGAAAATATCGCCATTCGGTATACCAAAAGTGTCATTCTGTAAAACCGAAAATTTGGTAAAAACTGAATGACTTTTTTGGTGACAAATTTTGTCCATCTTGTAAAAAATGACAAAAGCAGTGTTAATTGATTATAAAAACCACATAATCTCATTGTTAACACTTAATAAAACTTCAAAATTAAAATCTCCATTACGTTTTTTTTTTTTTTTTTTACGCTTCTAAAAACCTTATTCGTCAATGACCCAAATACAGTTTTCGGGCACACACTAATTTGAGAATTGATGCCATGTGCCAAATCTTTAAATCAAAACTACAAAAAATGTCTTGCAAAAAGGGCACTTATCAAAGACCAAAGCACCACTTCTACTCTGTGCATATGCTAATATTTAAAGTGCCCCTATTATGGATTTTTGAAAATTACCTTTCATGCAGTGAGTAATGTAGCTGTTTGTGAATGTAAACGGTCTGCAAAGTTGTAAAGCTGAAAGTGCATCATAAATACAGTTATTGTCTCTCAAAACAAAGAGTCGACTCTTAACCGCTTAGCAAGTCATTTGTAATTCGAATCCCATTTCCGCGAAGTTCAATTATTGATGTATATACCAAGTGTTCAAAATACATAATTTTGTGTTTAGCTATATTGTGTATGTCTCTAGCTAACTCACATTATTACTGATGTCTCACTGAAATATTTCTGCTAATCAGCTGTGGGCCACTATTACCTAAAACTGTCCATTAATACAGATTGTCTGTCGTTCTTACTACTTTGAGTAATGATAAAGGATGGAGCAAGATTTGCTTTACAAACTTTAATGTTACATTCACGTTTGTGCTCGGCTAACGTATGCATGTATTGATACTGTTAATAATACAGTTCCCACATGTGCACCGCAATAAATTAGAAATATACACATCGATATGTTGATGGACATACACTTGTTAATGCTGATGGTGAGAAAGTACAGTTGCAACATCTCATGATGAACGTCAAACTGAGTATTGTATCACTGGGAAACGTCCTGCTCAAGTCGTCCTTCCAATGGAGGTTCACGCTGAATAATTAGTTCTTCCAATATTTCATCATCAGACTCACCCTCAGATTAGTAAAATCAACACCATTGTCACTGTCTTTACAGTGTGTACAATCGCTGAGCATTTTTCAGTCCAGAGCTGAATCAGTTTGTTGACGACTTGCGCTGTAAGTGGTAGACTAATGACAAAAGACTGGGCCGTCTGGCCAATCAGAGCAGAGCAGACTCGTAGAAAGGAGGGATTGGAGACTGATTCATTCGACGAGTCGTTTGAGATTCACTGATAAATGTGATGTGCAGTGTATTTAATGAGAAAATGAAAGTGTTTTTTGACCTTTGATGCATGTAAACCTGTTGTAAGAGACCTAAACAAAATTAGGAACCTTTCAAATAGCATAATAGGGGCACTTTAACAGTTTAACATACAACAATAAATGGCATATGAACAATGTCGGCTAGATCTCCTAAGAATATTAAAGCAACACTGACTGATCATTTCAGTCAGTGTTGCTTTAATATTCTTAGGCCGACATTTAAGTACAACTTGATAGTTGTACTTAAAAGGTTGATCCAGGGTGACTGTAGGCTAAATCACTAAAAGCATCTGCTAAATGACTCAATAATAGAAATGATCCACACAATAAGACCCAGGGGCGAGGCCAGAAAGGGAGTGGGCCTTTGTAAAACAGCGTTGAGTATGAAAACTGCATGCCAAATTGCCAAGAAAAAATAAAGCAGCACAGTTTCAAGTTCAAAGTTCAAACAACAACCTATAAGAACCACACTGTAAAAAATTTCCACTTATTTCAACTTAAAAAATTAAGTTCTGTTGCAGCTTTAAATGAAGTATACTCAAATTGGCTGTATAAAGTCATTTCAACTTAAATTATATTTAAAACTGACTTTTAAAAGAAATTGCTTCATCAAACCCAAACTATCATCCACGTGGGCCATTTATGCTTGGACCCCTATGATTGAGGCTTGCGGCTATATTATGTAGTTTGTTTGTATGGCTGTTGTTGTGATGTGTTTAAGATAACAATACTGTCAAGAAAAAGTTTGTCTTTAATAATTGCTTGAAGACTTTAAGCAATGTTTCATAAAAGTTATTGATCGCTTAATGCCATTTTGATGTAATATTTACACTGTAAACCCTAAAGCTCAAAATACTTAATTGTTTTGAGTAGGACAAACCTAAATTGAACAAATTAGAACACAATTAAATTAACTGCTATGAGTATTTAGAACTTTCTTTTTCTTTTGAGTTCACAGAACTGACATATTTCAAGTAAACTGAACTTGTTTTCATTGTTTTGAGTTGTATGAATTTCTTTAAATTTAGACTAACTTAAGTTTAACTGAAACTGGGCTGGGATTTCTATTTCCCAGCATGCTTTGCCCATGGCACTCGAAAGGGAGAGTAAAAGTGTTATATAATGTTTTTTTGTGCAAGATTAATGGTAAGGGAGATTTAGTAGTGATTAATGTTTTGTTATGCTAATTTAGAGTTTCTGTAAATGTGGGTTTTTGGAGAGTTACCATCATGGTGACAAGTAGCGCATGCGGCTTGGTTTGAGAGCAGGTAAGTTATATGTTTTAAGTTGCTGTACTTATTCAGTAAGCGTTATAGCATGCTACTGATAACATGTTAGCAAATTGGCATTTTCTGTATTTTCCTAGGGTTTACAGTGAAGTAAATAACTCATTTGATTTGCAAGAACTCAAAATAAAAAAGTTAATTAAATAAATGTTGTTAATTGTTATCAAAATGTATGAGTTAGCTAACTCAGTACTTTAAGTTAGGAGGAATTAACATGTAACTGATTACCTCAAATTATTTGAGTTAGCCCAACTTATTCAGGTTTACAGTGTACTGCATACTATAGTAGGGAAGTATTCGATTTCAGACGCAGCGATTGACTGACTTGATTCATTCAAAAATGCTGATTCATTCACTAACGAAACGTCTGTTGCTCAGAGATGCACAAAAGTATCTCAAAAATGTAAAGCACTCAAAAGCTTACATTGACCTCCAACACTAAACATTTACAGGTGTTGCCCTTTAGGGCAGAGGTGTCAAAGTCAGTGTCCTGCAGTTTAGCTCCAATTCTAGGTAAAGGGTTAGTTCACCCAAAAATGAAATTTCTGTCATTAATTACTCACCCTCATGTCGTTCCAAACCTGTAAGACCTTCGTTCATCTTCAGAACACAAATTAAGATATTTTTGATGAAATCCAAGGGTTTCCGAAGCACATATAGACAGTAACGTCTTTGCACCTTTTGAGGTCCAGAAAGGTTGTAAAGACATTGTTAAAATAGTCAATGTGACTAGAGTGGTTCAACCTTAATATTATAAAGCGACGAGAATACTTTTTGTGCACAAAAACAAAACAAAAATGATGACTTTATTTAACAATTTCTTCTCTCCCCTGTCAGTCTTCTACGTTGTTAACACAGTGCAGAGCTTCTGTGTTCTCCGTCAGAACCTGAACCAGCTAATCAAGGCCCTCAGGATTACTAGAAACTTCCAGGCAGGTGTTTAGGAGCTGGTTGGAGCTAAATTAATAGTTGATGACATTGACAACAGAACTGAATCAACACTGAACTGACATCAGCTGAACAATGACATTTTTTTTTTTTTTTTAGAGCTGCCGAATTGAACTGTTTCCATCATTGAATCCTTATTTTCCTGCTGATCATTGTAAAGCTGCTTTGAAACAATCTGTGTTGTATAAAGAGCTATAAAAATAAAGGTGATTTGACTACACTCTGCTCGACAGTGGCTCTCCAGGAGCGGAGTTTGACACATGTGCTTTATGGTGTCAGGTAATTAAGGCCAGTTTGGTTCAGGTGAATCAGGCATAGCAGGTCTCCACCTCCAGAAGACATGCAGCTTGATAAATATCCTTCCAAAAAGCAATGAATGTCAATTCATGGTTTGCAGGTGTGGAGCCGAGGGGCCAGTTGCATAAACTTAGCCACTATGTTAAGACTGTTGCTGAATTCAGAAGCACATACTAGTATATTACTCTTACTACTTTTACAATATCTTTCAATGACAGAGATAGTAGGAATAGAACACAGTAAACCCTAACGCTCAAATTAAATAATTTGTTTGAGTAGGACAAACTTAAATTAAACAAATTAGTTCAGTCAAATTAACTTTTATGAGTATTTAGTACTTTCTTTTTCTTTCAAGTTCACAGAACTGATATATTTTAAGTAAACTAAACAATTTCATTGTTGTGAGTTTTGTGAACTTATTTCTTTTAATTTAGATGAACTTAAGTTTAACTAAAACTGGACGGGGATTTCTATTTCCAAGTAATTTACCCATGGCACTCGAAAGGGAGAGTAAATGCTAAAATCAAGGTACAGAAGGCGGTCTAGCAGAAGCTGGATATTTTACTTTATAACTTGTTAAATATGGATATTTATCTTACACAAATGCATCGTGTCACTTCAGAAGGCCTTTATTAACCCCCCAAAGCCGTGTGGAGTACGTTTTTGATTTGGATGGATGCACTTTCTTCAGCTTCATACTCATTGGTCCCGTTCACTGCCATTATAAAGCTTGGATGCGTCAGGATATTTATTAATATAACTCAGATTGTGTTCATCAGAAAGAAGAAAGTCATATACACCTAGGATGGCTTGAGGGTGAGTAAAGCTTGGGTTAATTTTCATTTTAAAGTGAACTAATCCTTTAAGAACTAGTTTGACCAACTAGCAGTTAATAATCAGAGATAATGTATGCTAAGTTAGGATCAGTTTTTAAGAGGGAAAAAACAGATGACTAATTTTTAAGACTAGACTAAGCAGTTTATGCAACTGGCCACTGGAGAGCAAGTCTTGTCTCTTTTTCAGAAAATCTCTCAAGTCAGGGAGTTCCAGATAGCAGAAATCAGACTTTGTTTCAGTCAACAAAGCCAAGATGTCAGCTGAACATTTTACTCGAGGCTCCCTGTTTTATACAGTTCATAACAAATATTCTCAATCACGGGTGTTTTCCTCCCTTTCCTTTTTGGCTCATCTTCAAATATCTTCTTGGCTTGACTATCTTCTTCGCATTATGGCCCGGTTTCACAGACAGAGCTTAGATTAAGCCAGGATTAGGCCTTAGTTCAATTAGGACATTTAAGTAGCTTTTATAAACATGCCTTAGAAAAAAAGATTACTGGTGTGCAACTTGAGACAAAACAATGGCACTGATATATTTTAAGATATTTCAGTGCAAGTTGCTTTCAGTTAAAACAGCTCATGCACTTTAATCTAGGACTAGCTTAAGCCTTGTCTGTGAAACCGGGGGTTTATGTTGAAGATTATTACTTCACTTTATATGATTATACTTCAAACATTTTCTAAAATTGATAAAGCATACATATTAAAAAGAATACATTGCCTACATGATGTAGGCATAATATCCCTGGTACAATGGAGAGGTTGGCACATGATAATATCTAAACAGTGAACTCACATATAGACTTACAGTGTCTTGCTCATATTGTCCAAATCATACCACCAAAATATACTGTATTTCTAACAAAAATATATACAGGCCTGTCAATTTTCAATCTCAACAGAAGAAAAACAAAAATATGTGGACAAAATGCAAGTTTTGTTTCTAAAAAAAAAAAAACGCTTAACGTGAAATAATGTTTGTGTTAATAATAGCCTAAATTAAATCTGTTCATCATATAAAACGATCGAGTCTCTTCAGAAAATTTGGACTAAACAACTCGATTGATCTCGATGATCTCTTTATGAACATTTGAAACATCAGCGTGGTAATGTGGACTGTCATCTAAGGGATTTCATTTAAGATATCTACATTTCTGTTCTAAAGATGAACGAAAGTCTTATGAGTTTGGAACGACATGCGAGTGATTAAATGATGACAAAATTTTACATTTAGGTGAACTAACCCCTCTGATAGTATACACGCACACACACACACAAGCATTTTGACTGGGAGACATTTTGTTATTGAACAGCAAGCATTTATTGTTTTTATTTTAATAACTGAGGTCCGTCATTGCTGTCATGCTTTAGACATTTAAAACATAAATCTTCATAAATACTACAGAGTCATCTAATGTTGAATATAATTACAGATACCATATTTTAAGCTTAATATAAAACATTAGCAGTTTATAGGCCCGGCTTCACAGACAGAGCTTAGATTACACCAGGATTAGGTTCAGTTAGGGCATTTAAGTACCTTTTATAAACGTGCCCTAGAAAAAAACATTACTGGTGTGCATCTTGAGACAAAACAATGGCACTGACATATTTTAAGATATGTCAGAGCAAGTTACTTTCAGTTCATAATCTAGGACTAGCTTAAGCCTTGTCTGTGAAACCGGGGGTATATGATTTCAACTGTTTTAAACTAAGTGTTTTGGATAAAAATAACTGATATTCTAACACTAGGCCTCATGTTATTGTCACAGATAGGAAATTGTGCATTTAAAAATACAATAAGAACAGCTAAGCATCATCAAGATAAGATACACTAATGACAAAAATGAATGTACAAGAGAAATCATTTAAATTAAACACACTAATATAGCTTATAAATGTGCACAAATGTTCTTTTTCAAATGTACAGCCAACACAACGTCGACAAGAGAAGTACTGTGATAATAGATGAAGTGGACGTGGTCGCTGATGAAGGTGTTGCCACCTGTGATGTCACAACTCTGCCATTCAAGGGCTGAACTCCTCTGAAGTTGTTGGTCGCCAGAACTGAAGTGCTTGCATCTTTGAAATGGGTAGTTGTGCTGAAGCGGTTGATCTGTTTGGAGGAACAAATTCAACTGAGTGACTTTTAGGGATGAAGAATGTTGTCATCCAGTAATATATGAATACGATTTTTATGAATTTCTCTACTATAGAGTTGCCTTGACTTACCAAGTTCTGACTGACTTTGATGGGCTGCTTAAAAACAGTCCAAATCACAACTTCGTTGCAGTTAGGTGTGGTTAGGGAGCCTTGGTAACGGTAATATTTGGTCATGTCCACCCCTTCAAGCAGACTGTTCAGTGTGATATTATTCATGATGTCTGTGGTTGCATTACCTAGAGATACCAAATATACCACATTTTTAATGGTATGAAGAGCACAGAAGACCCTCCATATACTGAAAAAAATGATTCACTCAAAAATGAAAAATCTGTCATCATTGTTGTTCCAAAACCTTTATGACTTTCTTTCTTATGGAAAACAAAAGAAGATATTTCTCTGTGATTTGTGTCAGTGTTGTTTTGGTCCCCACTGACTTTCACTGTGTAACAGTTGTAACATTCTTCAAAACACCTCATATTGTGTTCCAATGGGGATGGATAGTTTTGGAACGGCATGAAGGTGACGAGTAAATGATGACAAAATGTTCATTATTGGGTAAACTATCAACAAAGAGCTATTACTTTACCTGAATTAGGTATGCTTGTCAAAAAGGAGGTTAGTGTATCCCAACTTTTTGGTTTGCTTTGTTCACTGGTTCCCTGTTGGTTAAATAAAAAATACATATATAATACACAAACATGAGCACACAACCAAAGCCATTAATATACTTTTAGGTTTGCGTTTCCCATCTGGGTTTAACAAATGTGGTCTTACTCACCTCAATGAAGAACCCAAGAACAGCCAATCCTGTGCTGTCATTAGCAGCTAGAGCAGCTGACACACTCCCGTTGTATTTTGAATGGACATTCACAATGTGCAGCTGAGAGACAGAATCGGATGTAGACAGAGAATACAGTGAGTGATCATATATTAATTCTCATATTTGTGCATTTGCAGGGAAAACTCATTCATTCGTACCTCCATTAGGTATTGTTTGCCATCCACAGTGTGTTCGGAGCCAGGCGAGGAGCTGCCGTTACCCCAGTGGAGATGGAACTGTTTAGTGTTGTACACACCTGGAAGATCACCTCCTTGCACAGTCATTTTATCATCATCCAGGTTGACCACCACTGTGGAGACAATGGGCATATTAGATACCAGGTCCAGGACATACAATGATGTTGTGCATCACTGATGCTTGATCTGCACCCTGTACCTCGTTTGCCAAGTTCCCTCTACATAGTCAGTGAGTCTCGTGGTATGAACAAAAAGAGGAATCAAATCACTTTTATCCTTCTGTTGTATAACAGTTTATCGGCTACATCTCTGTTTTGTACTTTTCTAAACAATAGACCTTTTTAATGTGAAACTTCTCACGTTACTGTCTCTTAAGGATTGATCGCTTTTGTTAGCCTATTCCTCATTTTGAAGCCACTTTGAACAAATCTGCTAAATAAATTTAACAACTATATTTTGTAAAAAAAAAATAAAAAAAAACCAAACAAAAAAAAAAAAAAACAGTGTGCAACGCTCCTTACCAGAGTCGCCTGAGTTTGCGATTGAAGTGAAGGTGGAGTTGTCATCAAAACCAGTGAAGTTAAATGAAGTCAGCTTAGAATTTTTCTGAACACTTGCAGTCACAATATTGATGGGAGATTGCTTGAATCCATTACAGAATTGTGCAGCAATTTTGGGCCAGGTGGTAAAATCTATTACAAATCAGGAGTCACAAAAATCCACTTCAGAACAAGTTTTAAATATATTCATTTTTAAATTTTATAATAAGATTAACTTTTATGCAGTGTAATATTTAAAAAAATAAATAAATAAATAAATCACACTTACTGCATGTTGGCTTGTGATAGCACCAATCTGTTTAGGATTAAATGACAGCATTAATAAATGAAACAGCAGAATTTACATCAAAGAACGTTTCAAGAGACTTAAGTGTTTAAGGGGAGTCATAAAAAATTAAAACTGATATTCGTTGAGTCAATAAAGTTGATCTTCAGTTACACTCACCCACTGAAGAGCTCGCGCCGTGGACGGAATGACTCAGAAGAGCAGCAAGGCAAGTTACCAGCAAGACAATCATCTAAATCAAAAAAGA
Organism: Ctenopharyngodon idella; assembly: GCF_019924925.1. Lineage (NCBI taxonomy): Eukaryota > Metazoa > Chordata > Actinopteri > Cypriniformes > Xenocyprididae > Ctenopharyngodon > Ctenopharyngodon idella. The sequence goes on from NC_067231.1 coordinate 3,953,891, forward strand.
GATCATTACAATGGATAACAACGTTATTATAACCTTATTATAAGTTAATTAAATTTGATATAAGAAACGAAATCAATAGGGAAAAATTAGTTACGGTCTTTGTACCTTGATTCACCTGTCGGTATTCAGGAAAATGATGAATTGGCTTCATTCCCGCCTTTAATACCCTTCGTAGCTAACGTGTAGTGGGTGTGTCACTTTCATCCGTTCATCCGCTTGCCTGACGAAAGACAACATTCCGGTCAAACGCATGTGATCCCATTATCCATTATCTTTGGAGATTACTATCGAATAGCAGTCAATACTTGAGTTATCCTAGCGCGTTCCTCTCTCTCAGCATCACTTCGGTCACATTCACTAATCCTCTCGTGATGAGGCAAAAAGCACAGTTCACTATCGCGCGTTTCCTTTCCAGCCTTTAAAATGAGTTTGTAAAACGTCGACTCAAATAAATCGTTGTAAACAGCACCAGTTTAAGTTCATTTTGATTATATAAACAGCAGGTAAACCCTTCATAGGCGACTGGAGTAAGAACCGACATTTTATTTGGTAGGCTATCATTCGAAATTTAAATGTCATCGTAAAAAATACATTAAAGGGGCAGTTTACTCAGAAATGAAACTTTTATTACTTCCCTCATGTTGTTCCAAACATAAGTAGGCTATCTTTACTCCGTGGCAGGCAAAAGCAAAGAATATAAACAGAAAACATTAGCCTGTAGGTTTATTGCTGCTGTCAATCATCCAACAATTCTTCTTCAGAGGTTATTGTAAAGGGCGTGTTGCAATCTCACGAACGGTCAGGTGAATGACATCAGTTGATTTATATCATACTTGTTAAATTTTTTTTTAAACTTTAACTCTTTAATGTTAATCTTTTGATGCTTCTCATTTTTAAACGTCTTAAAAACGTCATTTGTTTGGGCCCATTAGCAGTCAATATCAACCTGATCTCATGAGAAAACGTAATTATTTCACGATTCGATTTTGAACTTATGTGATTCAAGATCCATTTTACATTTAAAAAAAAAAAAAAAAAAAGGCTTAACATTTGCGATTCATATGTTTCTTGCAACAACAGCAACAAAAACATCAGAATACACAGATATTTTTTAATGGATGTCAATGGTGAAAGATGCTTTTAGAACCAGATAGTGGAATTCACAACATCTCAGGGGTTAATGGGAACATGCAGACCAGAAAAACCTTGCAGGTAACAGTAAAATACAGGTAAAAGTCAAGTAAGAGAAGGCAGTGCCTGTCCAAGAGATTGTCCTCCTGATCTTATGAAAATGTACAAATGAGATCTTACAAATTCATCTGAATTATCAACCAATTCGCCAAAACGTACAGTACCTGTGGAGTAGAAAAACAGATAGGAAGGACAGATGGAAATGGTCAAAGTAATTTGAAATATTCTGTATAATCTGGGTATACATTATGTACATCCAGCATTCATCTGACCACTTAGTATTTTTGTATGAGCTGCATGAGATACAAAAGTGGGATAGTATTATGACATAAGAAAATAATTATATATGAAAGGAGGATTAATTTATCAAGAAAGGAACTACATTGTCATTATTACTGTGTACACAATCCTTTAGCAGTAATTACACCTGCTAATTTTAAGGATAGGCAAATATTTCATAATGCAAATGTGTCCCACCTCAGACAAATCAGATGTGTGTCATAATTTCAATTAAATTCATGTTCAGACTCATGCTGGGATGTTCCATGAAACTAACCTCCTAAAAAAATGAATCATAAATCCAGGCTCACCCAAGTCATCAGCCTCTGCTTGTTGAGTGTTGAGTGTTGTGTATTCTGATGATAGTTTTTTTTTGTTTTTGTTTTTTTGTTTTTTTGCAGTCAACATATAAATCACAAGGACCTGAATGATGTAAAAAATAAAGTTATCAGATGGCTAAGGTTCATTTTTTTTATTTGTAATCTGAACACATTTCTTTAATTTTGCCAGTTTTAGTCATACAGAAAGTGGAAGGATTAAAAAAAAGGAGAGGAAAGATACCTGCATTATGTCACAAGCGTAACACATGATTTAAGCTACACGAGTTACCCTATCCATATCAGTTTGATCTCTTTCAGTCTCTTGGCTTATCGACTACGGTTTCTTCTGACACGTATGACTGACTATTTCAACTCTTACATAAGATCTTTATAAACTACCTGACGCACTGGCACTGCCTTCTCTTAACTGACTTTTATTGGTACTTCTAGGCCCAGTTTCATAGACAGGGCTTAGCCTAAGCCAGGATTAGGCCTTAGTTCATTTAAGGCACTGAAGTAGCTTTTATAAACTTTCACTTGAAAAACACATTACTGGTGTGCATCTTGAGACAAAACAATTAATGACACTGACATATTTTAAGATATGTCAACGCAAGTTGCTTACAGTTACAACAGCACAAACATGCATTTTAGTCTAGGACTAGCTTAAGCCTTGTCTGTGAAACTGGGGGTATTCTGATTAAATACTCTTTTTTTTTTTTTTAAATAAACATGTAATATGCAAATACGTCATAATTTTATACAGATTTTTTAAAACGTAAAATGGACCTATATTTTTTCTGTCTGCTGCCTTTTACGTAACAGCTCAAGATAGGCTCTAATAAAGGGGACTGTATGCATTCTTGTGCTGCTATCAGCCAATCAGTGCAGTCATTTGCTCAAAAAAAAAAAAAAACAACAGAGCAGCTGCTACGAGATGAAAATGTGCGATAAATGACCTCACATTCACATCGAGCTCAAAGGAGACAAAAGTGAGGCTTCCCTCTGAAACTATATCCACCTGTGTCACTGTTAGACACTTGATGAGTGCTTAACACGCTATGTGATCTTATATCTTGTAATATTTAGTTTTTTTGTTATCCTAAATGTATTTTCTCTCTTCCAAGGCGTCAAATACTGCCACTTGTGTAGGAGGCCTATGCACCACTATACAGATGCCGAAAACGCCATTTGGCAGCAGCAATTGCTCTAAGTGCAAATAGCAATAGATGTGATTTACACTAAGTTTAAATACCAATTTTAAACTTAAATACCATATTTTAGTCATGCCCCCAGGATTTCTCTTAGTTCTGTTCCCCTTTTCACATTCCTCCCTCTGAAAAACTGGGAAAATTCCACAAGGCACATTTTCAACAGGATATTGAATCATCTGAATCTTTCTGAAGGCCATTTGAAGACCTAATGTATGTGATCACATTTTCTTTTCTGTATCCGTTTCTATTTCTATTTCTGTTTCTGTTTGTATTGTATCCATTGGTGTCTGCTTCTTCTTCGGCTCTAAAAAAAGTCTATGGCAGCCCATAGAACCGCTTGCGGGAAAGTTATGAAATTTGGCACACTGATAGAGGCCAGCCTGAAGTGTCACCATAGCAAATTTGGAGTTTCTAACTCAATCCCTCTAGCGCCACTAACTGAAAAAAAGTTGAGGAATTTGATTTAATTTGTCAAACACATTTTCGAAAAACACGTGAATGAATTTTACATGTAATATATTTTTTAGAAAATCCTCCTCAATCTTCAATGCTCCACAAGCATGACCTGAGGTTATATCCTGCGTTTTGGGGCAGCACCACCTACTGGTCCAGAGATATGAAAAATTGTCTCAAAAATCATAAAAGTGGTCTCGTTTGATTCGGGGCATCAGGCCGAGCTGAATGATATTCAGTTTTCTCATATTGGCCATTTTGGGCGTCCAATTTTCCCATATCGGCCATTTTGAGCATCGGCCCATTTTAAACAACATTCACAAATATCTTAGAAACCGTTAGTCTGATCGAGACAAAACAACAGGAAACAGGTCATTGACCATATGCTAATGGGCAAATGTCAAAATTTTGATAGTAAGTGGCAAAAAAAAATGCAATCAAAGTCAGGTGCGGGTAATTTTTTATGTGTTCATACATATAAATGTCTATAACACCTAAACGAAATGAGATATTTTGACTAAATTTGACACTTATGTATGGGGGCACTCTGAGGACACACACAAAAAGCGGTGGGACTGCGCCACTTGCTGCATATAATTGAACAAAAGATGAAACTGGCTCTAACTACAGTACTGTTGGTCTGATTGACTTCAAAATTGACATGCAGTGTCTTTGTCTTAGTTGCTATCATAGTCCATTATGACATTGTTGGTCTGCTGCTAGCTTCCTTGTTTGCTTCTGTTGTGCTTGGTCCAATGTTTTATCTAGATTGTTGTGGATGTAGCCTAATATTCAAACTAATGAATGAATACACAAGAGGAAACTACTCACTCCCATTACTGTACTCAATCCTGTTACTTTATATTTATATAATTTCTTTAAAATAAACATCTCCTCGAGGGGGAAAAAAAAGAAATTAGTTGACATGTTTTTAAAGCAAATGGCACCCATTCGGTGGAATGGCCCATTTATACTTAATGCAAATAGCGGCAGATACTCAATGCAATAATAACAACATATTCAGTGGATATGATTACATTTATTAAAATCATAAACGGATGCTGCCTCATTGGGAAATTACTTGTCCCTGTCCCTAAAGCCCTCCCCTAACCCTACCCATTCGTTAGGCACTTTATTTCCACTTTTAGAATATTTTCTTAATTTTTATTTAAAATAAACTCCTCTCCAAGTTGATATGCAATGGGAAAAGGGAGAAGAATGAGTTTGGAAAAAGGCAGATTTGAACTCAGATGGGTTGTGTCACATCAAGAGCTAACAGCATACACCTTGAGCTCCATGCAAATCCTGTTATCAGTGGGATTTCTTTTGTAGTTTTGTCTGGCTCAATCAGACAATTAGTGGGTGGAGTTAGTGTAAATAGCATCTGACAACAAGGTGGGCTATTTGCACTTGGTGTAAATATAACACTCCGGTGCCATTTGGTGTCTTTGTTTAACAGCAAGTCCATTACTTTAAATGAAAACCCAAATGGCCTCAAAAAACTGATGTGAAGGGCATCAAAAATGTATTATTATGAAAGTAATTTGGGTTTTTGTGTATTCATGTCTTCCTAGTCAAACCGATACAAACTGACACTGACTTTGATTTGTTTTGTGACCGATTGTGACCAATGCTAAACTTTGGGTTTATCTTTTGAATGAGATGTGACTGTTTTCATGCAGGGGAAAAACAAAGTAACACTTTTCAGAGGAAAAAATTTTAAAAAAAAAAAAAGAACTAATCGTCAAGCTCATCCCTGCTGAAAAACCAGCATGAAACCTATGTTGGTCCAGGCTGGTTTATACTGGCCCACCAGCTCTCCTGACTAGCAAACCAGCAACCATCTGGTCCCAGCATGCAAAACATACCTCATGCTGGTGATCAGCAATGCTGGATTTATCAGAAGGGGTGTGAAATAGTACACACCTGATTTCAGCTCAAGTGATTCTGAAAAAAAAAAAATTTCCAAGGTATTAGAGATCATCAACAAGTGGAGAAAGTAAGGCACAACAGTGGCATTTTCAAGAACAGGGCGTCCCTACTAAATTCATTAGAAGACAAAGAGAAAACCGGTCTGGGAGGCTGTCAAAGGCCTACAGCAACATTAAAAGAGTTGCAGCTCTTTTTGGCGAGTACTGGTTGCTCACTACATGTTCTTTTATTCTCCATCTGTGGCAGGGTGGCAAGTTCCTCCCCTAAATGTGTCACTTTGGTTTTCAAAGGCATGGCATAGGTTGTAATTTTTACATTAAATGTGCAAAAGTTCTGATATGAATTATCTTTGTTTCATTTTTTTTTTTTTTACATCACAATAATAAAACAGCCGTTTTAACAGGGATGTGTAGACTTTTTTTTATATCAACTGTGCTCATGGTATAACAGGTTTCCCCATTCCTGGAAATTTAAATCTTAGTTCAGATTCTGGATGTAATTTTTAAGTAAACTTACAGACATTAATTTGTTGATTGATGTATGTCGGAAAGAAATTCTGCTTTATAACAAACCTACGGTACTTATCAAAAACAGACACACCTGGAAACTGTTTATATAGACATTTCGTAATACCAAACAAAAAGGTTATAAAAAGAAAGTATGACCAAATGAATGAAAACAAAACCTTCAGAGGAACTATAGGCCATCAAGTGACATACCCCATAAAGATTTTGTCCCACCCAAATCTAAAACAGCAGGTCAGGAATTAGCTTGTCATCATTTCCCCTTAGACCTGTCTGGGAGATGCTGAAACTACACCAACATGATAGCACAAGCTTGTTTGTCCTTTTAATTTAATTTAGTATTTTTCCCTTTCTGCTTTCTTTGACCAATGATCCGACACATGATCTTGGAACTATACGCATGAAAAGATATATGTGCTCTATATGTGCTCTACCCTTGACCGCAACTATACCTGTGATGAGAACCATTTGCTTGTGGCTTGTGTCCTCAGATAAAATGTAGGTGTATGCGATTCTTTGTTAATTGTGCAAATATTTAATAAAATATGTGACAACAGCACATGTCATGTCTAGTCTGTTTAGTTTAGTTCTTTGAATTTAGTTTCCTTGCCAGTGTTTAGTTCCTACCAGTAGCGGCTCCTGAGCATAAATTTAGGTGGGGCAGATTCTGGGTTTTAGCGCAAGTTTATGATAAACGTTTTTTTGTAAGCTTTATATTCTAATTGCTGAACACACGCAAAACACTTTTGGCAGAAGCTGCGTTATTTAACCTGAGGGTGGTGCTCTAATGTTGATTGACAGGTACGTGTAACGGAGGCCAGCTAGTAGTTGCTGTGCAAGTAAAACCTCACTCCTCTGATCTCAAGAGATGCTCTAAAGACTGATGCTAGAGGTTGCAGCCTTTAGCCTCCTAGAGCGTCCGACTCCCACGCCGGAGACCCAGGTTCGAGGGCCGCACAGAGCGGGGCGAGTAGGACCTGGGTAGAGGGGTTAAATACGTTTTTGAAACTGTCTTTAGATCACTGCAGTTTTAAAGAGAAAATATTCAGCAATGGCATTGACTTATGAATTTGCACATGGTTTGTCTATATCATTTGGTCTGGAGCAAGGTTTACATAAGGTAACGTGAAAATAAGCGGAGATGTCTGAAATCTGCCCAAATGGCTCTCAATTAGAGTGCGCTTCAGTTCCATTTTTCACCACAGATTTACACTGGGAAAACTGTGGGGCGCTGTAGAGCTGAGCAGGGCTCAGGCACCCGCTGCCCCATTTAGTATCATAATGTCTATTTACACTAAGTGCAAATAGCATCCCTTTTTGGCAAATGCTATTTACATTAGCTCCACCCACCAGTGCCTGGTTGGGTCACTCAAGTTTTAAAAAAGACACACAGAATTCAACGTCTTCAGTTGCGCAGCATACGGCGTTTTTCCACCGCGTGGAATGACCTGACTCGGCTCGGTCCGTTTCATTTCAGCACGGCTCGCTTACTTTCGGTTTGCTTTTCCACTGCTGTTTAGTACCGCTTCAAAGTTTAAATCGTTAAAGTTTAAGTCATTTAAAGCAAGTTGTTTACAAAAGTTGCGCAAACAAATGATAATGCGGTAGCTGTTACTGACTATTTAAATCTAGCGGGTTTGGTGTCTCGTGTTTCAAATCCAATGACGCTGGTAGTGACGATTGTCTCTGACCAATCAGTGATCTGCAGTGTTTACAGGTCACATTTAGTATCGGTTCGGCTCGCTTGGAACCTCCACTGAGGTGGTACTATTTAAGTGCCATACCGAGCGGTCCCATTCAGTGGAAAAGCGCCAACAGTGAGTAAAGCTCGCAGAACTGGATTTTAACGCGATCGACGCAGGCTCGAATCCGCCTTTTGTCAAGCTTTCATTTATTTTCAGTAAAAATAAAAATAATGTTCTAAAAGTGGAAATAAACTGCGAACGAGTGTTTAATAATATTAAAAGTGTTTATTGGGTAGGGTTAAGGGAACGTGTAGGGAGGGTTTTTATTCTCCCAATAAGGCAGCATCCATTTAATCATTTTAATAAATATAATCATTTACACTCTATGATATTATTGCATCCTGTTAATGTACAAAAATTCTTAGTGTAAATAGAATTAGCTTTTTTCACTTAGTGTAAATAGCATCTACAGCTATTTGCACTTAGTGTAAATAGTAAGTTAGTCCTCTAATTTATTTCTTCAAAACTGGTCCTAACTCTTTGAAAGTCAGTTACATAAAAAAGTAGATCGGCCTATTTTGAATTGGAAAAGCAAGACTGATTACCTCTTGTCTAACTGCTAGTTGGTCAAACTTGTTCTTAAGACACAATATTAATGTAGTGGCTATGTTTATGCAACTGGCCCCTGTTCCTTGTTTTACCCTCGTTTAGTCTGTGTATGTAAAGCCCTCACTTTCAGTTGTTTGTTGTCTTTTCATATGAATGTATGATTTGGTTTTCCATGCTTCTACAGTTTCCAGTGTTCCCTAATATATTGTTTTCCTTTAAAGTAACCACTTGTAAATAGATCCTCTACTCATTTGGACAAGACCCTAACAGAAAAACAGACCTCTATAATATGGTTCTACCAGTGGTTAATTTCCTCCTCCTCGCCCAAGGGTGATCACTTCCTCTGCGAGTTTTTGGACCTGGTATTTCAGATGCATTACCCTGAACGTTCCCCGGTTTTGTTTTATTTGAGCCAATGACACATTAAAATCACTACTCCCCTTCAATTGTCCTCAAGGGACTTTTTGTGAGTTTGTAGAGCTGGGCACTTCGACTGAGTGCATCTGATTTCACAGTGGTGAGATAGAGGACGATTCCAACATCCCGGTGGTCTTTGATTACCCACACCTATTCCTTGTTTTACCATCATTTACTCTGTATTTACAGTCCTCAGTTTTAGTTGTTTATCCGTTCAGGTCAATGTACAGTATGATTTGGTTTTCCGTGCTTCATTTTCCAGTGTTCCCAGGTATTTTGTTTACTTTTAAACTTACCACTTGCAAACAGATCATTTCCTCACCTTGTTTGGGTCAAACCTTGACACATAAATAGGTATTGCCAAAAATATTAAAGAAAAAAAAAATTCAATCCTATAGATATAGAAAATCTGTGGGGGACACGATGAACACGAGATGCCCTCGTGATTGAACAGATCTGGAATGTTCTTGCAAAGAAGAGTGGAAAAATGTTACCAAGTGGGGTGGCATTCCAGAACGCAGGTTATGTGACATATCCAGGTAAGTTTACGGATAAGTAAACGGATAACCTAAACTTTCAGTTTTAACCTGAGGTAACTTTCACACCATAGCAACTTCCTTTCTCAGGAACAGGATTAGTTTACTTCAGAGGTATTCAGCACATACTGTACATATTTATTCATGTGCAATATCAACTGTCATTTAATTATGTATTCATTTTTGATACACTTTCACATGTCAATAAAAAATAAAAGTATGTAATTGACACAACATGCTGTTTTTTTTATGTAAAACCTTAGTAGAGGCTACAAGACATTATAAGACCAGGTAAATAACACACACATAAATTATATTATATTATAGAAATGTTATTTTACTCTAATTTATTAAATTTTATTTTATTCTCATCTCTTAAAAAGATTTTGAATGAAAATGGGACATTTTCTATATAATGTAATTCTATAATAAAATACTGTACAAATGTGGAAGTAAAATGGCTAAACAAAAAATAAACATATACAGCCAAAAAAATCTTTTAAAGCACAGACTGTTTTTTTACTTCAATATATCTTTCTTTTTATAATTTTATTATTTAGCATCAAACAAACAATATAAGTCTTGTTCAGAGAAATAAAAAAAAAAAAAGATTAAAGATTAGAAGATAAGATTGTTTAAATGATTGCACAACCACCCAGTAGGTGGCGATACGCAATAAGAATGTAAATCGCAATTAAACAAAATAAGAAAAAAGGAAGAAGTATGGTGCTCTTCTTCTTAGCGTCTGTTTTCATGGTGACTCCTACATTCGGCGCTCTGTTGAGAATAGGTGCATCCCAATTTGCGTACTTGCGCACTATTCTATGCCGTTTTGTAGTATAAATAGTGCGACTAGTGTGTTAACACTGAAAAGTGTGGAATGTTCCTTCATGCACTCAACTGTCGCAGCTTTGATTACGACTCCAATGTTGAATGACAAAATAACCTTATAAAATTTAAACGCAACACTGTTGAGTACATAGTGCATAAGTACATAGTGTATTAGTGCATAGTGAGTCATTTTGGTCACAACTAATATCTTCACTGTGAACATACCCTGGGTTGACTGAACTTACTCCCGGCCACGTTTTTGAAACCAGCATAAGTAAGCAAGGTTTGGGTTAATTAATGAGCGTTCAGGGTAAATGTAAGGGTAAGTTAACCTTGCTTTCTGTAATACACCCCATGAGTTCAGTAGCCCCTCGCTGCAGAACACACGAGATCCAGGGGGCGGAGACGGGTAGGTTAAGGGATATGTAAAGTGGGAGGAGTTGGATCTAGATCCCCCCTGGATCTCATTTTCTGCAGTGAGGACCATCTCCAGGAATTGGCTGGTTAGCATTTCCCCTGGAGGGATTGCGTATGATGCAATATGATGCCAGGAGGAACAAAATGGGAAAAATAAAATTAATGAGATTCTTTGTTAATTGGGCAAAAATTTAAATAAAATATTTGAGAACAGCACAGTGTCTAGTCTGTGTAGTTTAGGGGTCGTTTACACCAGTGAATAATACAGCTTTTTGAGTTGTTTCCGCGGATCCGAGAATTATTTTGACAACGTTGTAATCTGCAGTGTTGAGGAAAGTTACTTTTATAAGTAACTAATTGCGGTTTTATGAAAAGTAATGTGTTACATTACTTTTGCATTACTTTTTCCTCACCTGGGCTGGGATTGTTTGTTTGTTGTTTAACAACAACAACAAAAAGTTCTATTTTTGGAAAATGTTAAGGCCCTTTCACACCAAAAGTAAAATGAATAAGCCTCAGGCTGAAGGAAATGTATATTTACTCCTGCACAGTAGAGGGCGCGGCTCAAACAAATCTTTTAGGTGTGCTGCCATTCTGGATTAAAGAAGAATAGGATACAGGAGAAGGAAGTTCAACAGTTTTATTTCTAAATCTAATCTAAAGTAATTTTTGCTTATTAGTATGGTTGAATTAGATCATTGAAGGTCAGCAGCAAAAACATTGGTTAATAAAGTGAGATTAAATGCATAAAGTATATCTGTGTAATTTAATATGGTTAATTACTACAGGTTTGCATAAAATTCTGAGATTTCATTTTACTGTTTTTATTCATTTTGAGGAATACTGAATGTTTTTGTGCAAGTGAAATGAGTAAATGCATGTTCACATTTAGTCTAGAACTACAATAACATCATGTTCACACAGCGCACACAACACCTCTGCACTTTATTTCTCTCAACATGGGGACAGGAGAGCTGTCGGTCAATAAATGTGAAAAAGTAACTTGCATTACTTATTAGAAAAAGTAACTTAGATATTTTGTTGTAAATTGAAAAAAGTAATGCTTTACTTTACTAGTTACTTGAAAAAGTAATCCGCTTACATAACTCAAATTACTTGTAATGTGTTACCCCCAACACTGCTAATCTTTATGCGACAAACACAAGGAACAACTTTTCCGTTCCAAGTTTCCTGTGTTTCTGTGTTTAGTTCCAGTGTCCTTAGAGCTATTTTTCTGATTTGTTCCATGTTTTACCCTTGTTTAGTCTGTGTATTTATAGCCCTCACTTTCAGTTGTTTGCTGTCTGTTCAGGTCAGTGTATGATTTGGTTTTTGTTTAATAAACATAATATATAATATTATCAAGTAATATTTCAGCTTTGTTTTCAACAGTCCAGTCCAGAAGCCCAGTGATTACTAGAGCATGTAGTGCACTGAAACTGCATACCATTGTTGCACTCATAATATCACATGACATCAGGCATTTTAACATCGGTAGTGGCATCACTAGCTTAAATCTTCTTTACTATTTAGATTGTCTTTGTCATGAGAGTCATGTGAAAAAGTGTGTCTTTAGAAATTAAAGTCATGTGATGCACCATCTGTTTCATCTGTGCATATTTTTAGGGCTGTGCTGTGACAGCTGTGTCGTTGTTATGAGGTTCCTGCCTCATAAATGAACACATGAAGATTTTCATGGGGTCATGCTACATTCATCCTGCAGGTTAGATCATATTCATTTCTAATTTTTTTAAATAAATGACCCCATGACCCTAAATAGGACAGGCAGCTTGAAGAATGGATGGATGGGAAAAAAACAGTAATTAAATTATACTGATTACATTAGTTACATTTACATCATAAATTTACATGATCCATTATAAACCAGGATTATTGCATGCATAATGAATGCTTCATTATTAAATATTTGAGATTATATTATATTAACTGTCTCAGTATTGTTGTATTGTCAAAAAGATTGGTTGTAATTTTTTATTCTAGCCATTTCCGTCACAGCTACAGTGTTTTAAAACAAATGTTAGTAAGATGAAGTTGAGCTGTTATCAAACTCACAGCTTTTCCCGAACTTTTTTTTTTTTTATTATTATTCTCCTTGTCTCCTCTTTCATTCTTTTCATTTAGCTTGTATATGCGCATACAAAGGAAATAAGGTCATGTGGTTTCACTTGTTGTTTTGCACAGTGGAGCACAGGTTTTATGTGACCCATAAATGCATTTTTGGGTGTGTGACCTGTCATTAAACCTTTGCTTATTCAACTTGTATCGATTAACCATACAGTTCCCTCCAAAACATATTGGCACCCTTGGTATATATGAGCTAACCAGGCTGTGAAATTGCTGTTTATCTTATTTGTCTTTCATTAGATAAATAAATAGATTGATAAAAACTGAAAATAAACAAATGTTATTTTCTCAAAAACGTGGCGGTCAGATGATTTACAGCAGCTAGTCTCTCATCAAGCTTGTGTTTAGCTTGTATAGTTGGTCAACCAGCAGAAAACCCCTCTAAAACAAGCAAAACAGACCAGCATAACCTGATTAGGCTGTTAGAACATATTGTAGCCATGTATCACTACAGTAGATAGTCCTTTTTTGTCAATAATGTACCATTAAATAACATTATTTTATGGTGGCATTAAATTGCATTGTTGCTGCCAAATGACAATAATTAAAATAGCAGCTTTTGTATTTAAACTATGTAGCAGTAACATAAATTAACGCCTGTATACTGCATACATTTCAAGTGAACAATTACCTGTAGGCAATGAAACGTCAGTCGTGAGATTGTGATGGCCGATAAACGTCAAAAGAAATTTTTGTCAGGAATCTGAGCAGCTTTAGAGAAAGAACAGAGTCACAAGGGAATGAGTTGAATAGAAAACGATAAGACAACTTGCATAATTTTACTGATTGCACTGATTTAGCAGAGGCGCGTGTGTATGTAGTCACATGATCAGATCACAAGTCTGCTGCACCTGCTGCCAAAAGGAATCTTGTTTAAATGTGCAGGATGCTGTAAGAGATGAGTCTGATAAGAAAAGACACAGACTGCTGTAAAGATACAAGAGGAGATAGAGTGAAAATGAGGGAGGGAGATGCGGGAGATGGAGGGATAAATAATGTGAATAGATAAACAAATGATATACACATCACCTGAGCAGAGTTAAACACACAGATATAGGGGCAGTGCTCAAATTGAATCAAGTCTTGACTCAAGTCCCCACTCTTTTTTGGGGGGGCTGAGGGGTTGTGGTTAGTCTTGCAATATAAAATATATTTATAATATAAAATTTATATATATAAAATATGTTTATTTATAACTATATACCATTTATTAAAACAGGCTTACATAAGAGAACAGAACAAAAAGAGATAAGCTGCTATCCTTTTTTTCAAATATCTTACCCTAAGTAATACTCGATTTACAGGGTGACAAAGCAGCAGACCCAAAAGGGCAACCATAGCAAAAGAAGCATAAATGTAAGCTAAATAATGACACTATTGTCTTTTAGAGCTGCTTTACAGCAGAATCTTCATAGTTGACTTTCCATAATTGATTCTGCTGTTTTCCTGTTTATCACTGTGAAGTTGCTTTGACACGATCTGTACTGTATAAAGCACTATAGAAATAAAAGTGACTTGACTTGATAAGGCACTTGAAGACTCACAAAAAGCATATGACTTTAAAATACATTAAAATCTCTAAATAAAAAAAAAAAAAAAAAAAAAAACAGTATAAAACAATCAGATGGCTTTCAAACTCACTAGAGGGTCTCACTGTCAGATTCAGCAGTGGCAGAGGAATAATTATTTCATAAAGTCTCAGAAAGCAGTAATAAAGGAGCAGTCAGTAACTTCAAAAGGACTTTAAATGAACTGTTTAATTTATTTCATTATTTTATCTTCACCTACAAGTGAAAATGTCACAATTCCAGCCAAAACTGAGGCCTCGTTTACACTAGTGCGTTTTTGTTTTAAAACGGCGTTTTAAAATGAAAACGATCCTAGTCTACACTGGCAATTCCACAGCGTTTCAGAAATGATCTCCGTCTATCCACCTGTTTCCGGGGGGCGCTACTGTAAAAAAGAAAGTGGGTACAACTTCCAGTGAGTCGGCAGAAGTAGCATACCAATGGTATTTTGTGTGTTAATTAGCGAAGTGGTCAAGTGTTTTTCGGATCATTGCAAACCTTTATGAGAGATGTTGTTATGGTGCTCAGGGACAACATTTCAGTTCAGTAGATTTATGAGTTAATAATATCACAATACAATAAAACAAGTTTCATGCCCTTAATTGTCCTTTACTTTACTGACCTTCCACAAAAGTGCTGCTGCATGACTACAAGAGCATCCTGGCCCTGCAATACATGAATAACCCGCTGTCTGTTCTTCACTGTCACTGATGCTAGCACCAAAGCCTTATGATGTGATGTTTTTCGTGCGTGCCAGGACCAGTCACGTTTCCACTGTCATATATGTGATGCTAAAGGCTACTTATGCTAACCATTGCGATAATAAATACACACATTTATGGAAAATACCAGAGACTGCTTGAGGAACATAGACAATTCATATCTGATTATAATCATGTATTTATTTGGTTTAATGTTTTGTCTGTCTCTTCCCTGTGCCTTTGTTGATACCGGACAAATGCATACACATATCTTTCACAGATTCACACACTCTGGCTAACTAGTATAACTCATAACTCCTGTTTTCTTCTCATGAGCTCCCTCTGTTGCTCTGGCTGAAAGGATAACAGTATAGTGAAATGGAGAGATCACTCAAAAGTCCTCGGATTGCAATCATCGCATAATTTAGAGGAAAATTAATAGAAATGCTGAGAAAAGTGACGTAAGCATAGGGTATTTTATCAATATATTTCTAAATGTGTAAGCCTTTGGACAGACAAAAAAATGTGTAAGCCTTTGGACAAAAGCCTTAATGGAGTTGTTTTGTGCATTCTTGTGATCAGGGTTGGGCAAAAATACATCAAAATGTATTTTAAAATAAAATACCAAATACCTGAATTTTAAGTGTATCAAAATAAACTACAAAATACAGCAGCCACACCATGTATCAAAATAAACTACTGTATTTTTGTATTTTAACATGAAATTAGCATGAAATTTCTTTGCAAACCATCCATCAATTGGCCTATTTGATCTGTCCCTTCACCATTACACTGACTCAGTTGGTTAAGTAAATAATGTTTGAAAGCAACAGCTTTTCTCTGCCCGAGTCATACAATAAATCTGACATATGAAACCAGTTAAAGGCACAATATGTAGGATTTTTAGATTAAAATATCCAAAAACCACTAGAACAATGTTATATATTTTGTTGACTTGTGTACTTACATTATCCCAAATGTTTCCAAGAATGTTTAAATCCAGAAAAAAAAGCAATTTTTACCAAGGACATGGACCATGTCCGTGAGTCACCTATCAATGACATCATATCCTCGTTACCCTCGATTTCCTGTTTTATTTTGTCGAAACCATGGAAACATCAAAGACGCTTTAATATATTATGTGTTTTATTAGACAGGGGATCAACTGTTTGGATACATTCATCGACAGAAAACTCATCATTGTTATATAGCTCAACACGTTCAGTCTTATTGTTTAAATCTTGTTTTCTTGATTTACCGTGAGTACCATGTTTTACCATGCCTAATATCAATTTAGCTTACTGCAGTGTGCTACAGAGTAGCACTATAACAACTTTTAACACACAAATGTATCTAATATGATAAAACAGCGCTGCTTTACACCACGTGCACATGAACGGAAGAAGCGGAAGCAGCGACTACGGCATAATAAAAGATCCGCTGCTGTCGAGACGTGTGTCGCGCTAGTCTCTCATTAGCAATCGCACCAGCAGCCTCGTTCCACTCCAACGGTTTTCAGCCACACCCTGCTTCATACTACAGTAACATTAATAATGTCATCCATGAACATGATTTCTGCCTGAGTCCCATCCTGATTCTTTTCCACCAGCTGTAGACGTGAAGACAACACCTCCCATGATTCCACATAATCAAGGTGCATCGAGCGAACACTGACTCAATGACAAACAAGTAATTCATAAGAAGACAACTGATGGCACTTGTATTCATAGCAACTAGTTTCTAACAAATTTATCATTTGATTGTTAATCATAAATATAGGGGGCTGCTGCTCGGTATAATAGTTTTTAAGAACATTATGTAAATTGGTAAACTATTTAGCCTAGGCTACCAAACGAACACTAAAACTTAACATGAACTGTTAAAAATTATAGCAATTTATGCAAAAGCCTGCACGTTTCTTGACCACCTTCTTCCATATGGATCAATTTTCTGTTCTGATCTCAACAAGTCTCTGCAAACTATTGAGTAGGCACCAATCAGAGGCCACAATTTTATGATGTCATCATGTAGACTTCTTACAAAGTATTTTACAGTTTTTTGAAAATACAAAAATACAAAACACTATTTTGATACAAAATACAGAGCTATTTTCATCAACCCTATCGAATACAAATTACAAAATACTATTTTGTATTTGAAATACGTATTTGAAATACATGTATCATAAATACTGCCCATCCCTGCTTGTGATCGTAAATAAATGGAAGCAGGTGCAACTGAATAGGTATGCGTTTTATGTCAATATAAATATCAGTTAGATTCAGCATGATTGATGTGAACTCCTGACATAAATTAATAAATTACTGTTACTATAACATTTTTATTGTAAAACATTGTTTAAATATTGATGCTGGAATCTTAAGTCTTTAAGTAAAGGCCAAACGTTCGCAAGTTTGGATCGCTAAATCTTGAATGACTGTCAACAGTTGAATGAATGAGTGTCACATCCAGCTTGTTTACTTCGAACCGGAAGACACTCCCTCTTTTGACGCAAGGCCTCATGGGGCGTAGGAAACTTGTGGATACTACCAAAAACTATAGAATAAGAGAAGACGTGTCACTCGTATTGTTTTGAATGGAAGAAAGTGCAACGCGCAATATGGCGGAATAAGTTCCGCCTTCTAAATAAGAGCCAATCGCCGACTGGTAAAGTCACTGCAGCGGCCGTTAGAAGCTCCGGTTTCTATAGAAACAGTCAGACGCGCGCCTCCGAAATTAGGCGCAAGAGACAAGCATTTAGATCTGCGCATGCACATTAGCTTCATCCAGCCTAAAAAAAGACCGTTTTTTGTCATGATTCGAGCGTTTAGAAAACAAATTATGAGACAGTTGTTGTCAGAATTCATTGGTGATTACAAATATGAAATTTAATCAAAAGCTTGGCAAACAGCTTTGGAGAATTTGATGTTTCCCCATTCAAAAAGATAGGAGCTGCACTTGGATGCCCGAGAGGCGTTTCAAAGATGGCCGCCGAGTGAAATTACTTGTCTTAAAGGGACTTTGATACTACACAAAAGCCACTGGAAGGCAAGCCTGCAACCTTTAGCCAAAAAAGCGTAACGGCTAATGCTAACGCTCCGGCTGTGGCGGTACGCAGGAAAGGAGACCATTACACAATAGGCTGAGAGGTGCCGCACGTGATTAAGTTAGCCGTTACGCTTTCTCCAATGGTAAGAGATACAGACCCTCTCATCTCCCTATAATATCTCTGACTACATGGCCAAAAACGCATTTCACATGACAGTTCATGCACACTGGGTATGCGCATACAAGTGTAAACAGTTGCTTCTTGCACATGTAGGTAGCTGCAGTATTAAAAAATGCAGAGTTTAACTGCACAATGGCTGCTAAAAATGACAACAAAGCCAGCAAAGATTGCAGTTCAGTCTCTATGTTATTGTTTACACGGTCGCCAAGGATACACAGAGGGAATGTGGGCAGCCATGCCTTCATTTTCAAAAGTCTCGGTTTTGGTCCACTGAAACGCAACCTTGGCGTTTTCAAACTAAAACTGGGTGTGCAGCATTTTCGAAATTGTCCGTTTTCAAGGTTCGAAAAAACACCGGTGTAGTGTAAACGACAGGTGTAACCGTAACAAAACAAAAATGCGTTTTAAAACGAAAACGCACTAGTGTAAATGGGGTCTGAGCAATGGTGCTAACGGCCCCCTTTTCAGATGAAGGCGGAGCTTTAACAGCTCACGCTTTGGTTGCTCAACAACAACAAAGCTGGAGAATCTCACGCAGCCAAAATGAGGATTGTCAGTAACGGTGTTCAGCCTTATATTGTTCAAACCAGAGTCGGACACTGATGGAGAGACTCAGGAAGAAGTTACAACTTTTAGAATGAAACTGGACGTTTCTGAATGGTTAGTGGATAAATGTGCTGGCCTTTGCAAATAAACATAGCGTTTTTAATGTCTTGTCTTTACAGAAAACGTACACAGTTTTTTTAGACAATCACCTTTTACACTGTTCTTTACAAACGTGTGGTTATACAGTATATAAACAAGGTTTAAAATAGAGGACAGACATTTGGTGTGACACTTACTTTTTCTGGAGGAGAAGCTGAATCATGAACAGCTGGTACAGATCCATCTTTGGGTAACAACTTTTTAGCAAAGCACTGTTTTTTACTTCTTATGGGGAGTCCTGTATCACCCCAGCGAGACTATGATGATGAGTTTCCACAGTTATTAACATTGTTTTTTTATATTTTCATTAAAAAAAAAAAAAAAAAAAAAACATACATTTATAGCACTATAGACCATTTTAGGCAGAAAGTGAAGCCGCACATGTCCGGAAAAGTGAAGCCAAAACATTTCACTCGCCCTCTGGTGGTTGGCTGGAGTATAGGTCACAATCACTACTGTGCAGACTTGAGCTCCAAATGACATAATCGGCGCAACAGCAATTTCTGGGATATTTTGGCTTCATTTTTCTACAGTGGAAGGAAGTAGTCTTGCATAGCCAGACCTTCAGACAGACGGATTCCATCGCAGCTTTCATTGTCCTAAGAGGACATTTGACTGACATGTAAAACAACCAGTCACAGTTCGTTTTGTTCCGTGTTTAGGGGCGTGAAAATGTAGTTTAGTTTAGTTTATTGATTTATAAAGCACATTTCAAAATAACAGATGTTGCAACCAAAGTGCTGTACAGAAAAATTTAAACAAAATTAAAACACACAAACGCACACACACACACACACACACACACACAAAAAGAATAAACACACTGGATCAAAAACCTTGAGGACAATCGAAAAATTCACACCCTCAATTAAAACATAAAGAATACAAATACGTTTTTAAAGAGGATTTAAAAGTAGAAACAGAAGGGGATGATCTAATATTGAGAGGGAGACTGTTCCAAAGTCGAGGAGCAGCCACAGAGAAAGCCCGATCACCTTTAGTTTTGTAACGTGAGCGGGGAACAGAAAGAAGAAATTGATTGGATGAGTGTAAAGAACTTGGTGCATTGTACGGGACAAGAAGTTCACTGATATACTGAGGACTAAGTCCATGTACCCTGATAAGCACTCATTGTCACAGTTGTAAACACAGTGACTTTCCTCTTCCATGAGGGTGTTTGGCATCACAAGGGCTTTGTTTCCAGGTGGACTGTTAAAGAACGTGACGCACATGTCTCCCTGAAATCCTGTAGATTCAACCAATCAAATGACAACTTTGAAACTCCTGAAGTTTTTCCCATTTTGTGCGCCTTATACATCAGACGTTCAGTCAACAGTCCCTAAGCATGACATCTGAGGCTAAGACTGGAAGGAAGTGGAGACACGTTGAGCATCTATTTTTTACATGTTCTGCAGTAGCAGTCTATGAAAGCTTGTTTCTGCCATGAAAAAAAGATTCGAGTTTAAATCTCACAATTATGTTTTTTTTTTTTCTCACAATTGAGTATATATATATATATATATCTCACAATTCTAAGAAAAAATTAAATTGCTAAATATTAACAGTGCCATTATTTTTTTCTCAGAATTTTAAGTTTATATCCCACAATTCTGACTTTTTTTTTTTTTTTTGCAAGATATAAATTCAGAATTGCAAGAAAAAAGTCAGAATTGTGAGATTCCATGGATAGTTGTTGTAGTAGAGTGTTGTTACCATGCTGTCATTTTAGGCTGGACTGCTTCACAAACGAGGATAAATTCAATGCTGGATTTGCACAAAAGATTAACATGACGGCACATGCTAGTCGATGAGTTGAATCAACTCCACAGCAACTACATACATTTATCCACTAACCATTCAGAAATGTCCAGTTGCATTCTAAAAGTTGTAACTTCTTCCTGAGTCTCTCCATCAGTGTCCGACTCCGGTTTGAACAATGTAAGGCTGAACACAGTTACTGACAATCATAATTTTTTTCTGCGTGAGATTCTTCTG
Source organism: Ctenopharyngodon idella (assembly GCF_019924925.1). Taxonomy (NCBI): domain Eukaryota; kingdom Metazoa; phylum Chordata; class Actinopteri; order Cypriniformes; family Xenocyprididae; genus Ctenopharyngodon; species Ctenopharyngodon idella. Next base: position 3,974,642 of record NC_067231.1, read on the forward strand.
TTTTGTTGTTGTTTAACAATCAAAGCGTGAGCTGTTAAAGCTCAGCCCTCTTCTGGAAAAGGGGCCGGGAGCAGCAGCTCATTTGCATTTAAAGGGACACACACACAAACAGCACGTTTTTGCTCACATCCAAATGGGGGCAAATTTGACAAGCAATATTAAATGATCTGATGGGTATTTTGAGCTGAAACTTCACAGACACATTCTGGAGATACCTGAGACTTTTTACATTTATTACATTTTGTATTACATTACACTTATTACATTTTGTAAAAGGGGCATTATATACTGTAGGTCCCCTTTAATACACAGAACGTTATCGTCAGTTGGTGTGGAAGCTAATTTTGTTTTGTGATGGTTGTTCATGAGTCCCTTGTTTGTCCTGAGCAGTTAAACTGAGCTCTGTTCTTCAGAAAAATCCTCCATGTCCTGCAGATTTTTTGATTTTCCAGCATCTTTTGCATAATTGAAACCTTTCCAGCAGTGACTGAATGATTTTGAGATCCATCTTTTCACACTGAGGACAACTGAGGGACTCAAACACAACTATTATTTAAGCTGCAGACATTCACTGATGTTCCAGAAGGAAACACGATGCATTAAGAGCTGGGAATGTAAACTTTTTGAATTGGATGAACAGGATAAATAGTACTTTTTTTGTCTTCTGGGAAACATGTAAAGTATCAAAGTATCTTTTGTAGCTTCCGAAGGCCAGTACTAAATGAAAAATATGACCTTTCAACAAAATAAGAAAAACTTGCAGATCATTTTCTTGTTCAAAAGTTTTCACCCCCCGACTCTTGATGCATCGTGTTTCCTTCTGGAGTGAATGTTTGCAGCTTTTTTAATAGTTTGAGACCCTCAGTTGTCCTCAGTGTGAAAAGATGGATCTCAAAATCATACAGTCACTGTCAAACAACCAGTCGTGGATCATCCAGGTAACCACACACAGTATTGAGAATCAATTGTATGTAAACTTTTGAACTGGATCATTTTTATAAATTCAGCTTTTTTTTTTTTTTTTCTGTCTTGTGGACTTTCTGTAAACATCTGCTATGTTAAATAGCTTATTCAGGACAGTACTAAATAAAAAAATAACGTGCAATTTTTATTATCCTTCTTATTTTGTTAAAACGATTAACATTTTTGCAGATTCTGCAAGGGGTATGTAAACTTTCGAGCTCAACTGTAAGTTGGGTAAGGTGGAGGTTTACCAATAGAATATCAAACTAGCAGGGTTTTATCAACATGTTTTTCAAAATGAATGAGAGAGAAGGAGCGAGAGAGTGAACATCAAATTTAGTTTAATCACTGCACTGTAATTATACATTTTGCCACAATTATAATTAGTTAACCACAATTGCTGGACAAGCATTGGCTCAATATCTAAGATGTTATCAGCAGGATAAATTATAGTTAATTAAAACCATTAAAAAATGTTGCTTGAATAAAATAAAATGAACTTAAACTTGTATTATTTCAGCCAGTTGCCAAAGCAACATTTTTCATTACTTTCTAACTAAATTGTGAATTGAAATGTTAATACTGCCCTCTAGTGGATGCACACTGCAAATGCACCTCACAATAAAAAAAAAAAAAATCACAATGAAGCTGGCTTGAACTTTTGTTGCCATGCTGTCTGTCATTATCACTTCTAAGTTTTTCGGCTTGCAATGAACAAACCTAAACTGACAACAAGAGTCTTCTTCGGCATTCACTAGCTCTATAATTACAATAAACATAGCTTATTTCAATGCACTATCCATTACATGACTTTCAGAGAAGGCTAGAACTTAGAAGAAGTTTCCATACTTCAACCAAATTTCCATGCCTTTAAGAAAGAGGTTTCTGTTGTATGAGCATAGGATAGCAAAGTGTGGGTGTCATTAGTTTTAATAAGAACTAGTATAAAAAGCATAAAAAAAATGTATGAATATAATATGCTGATGTTTCTTCACTATACTCTATTGTGTTTATTTATTTAATACTGTATTGTGTTTATTCTGTTTATTCACACACTCATAAATTGTACCCATTTACTGAGATTGACACTGATTAATCTGAAACCAGAATGACACTTTATGATTTGGGGTATAATACCAGACGGAACTGATACATTAAATTTTTCACTATTATTATTCTATATATACTACCATTTAAAAGTTTGGGGTCAGTATGATTTTTTTTTTTTTTTTTTTTTTTTAAAGAAGAGTCTTATGTTCACCAAGGCTGTATTTATTTGATCACAAATACAGTAAAAAATAATATTATTTAAGAACCTTTGCACTTAATCATATTTAATTGTTATTCACTTAATGCAGCACGTAAAGTCACCTTTAAAGTTTCATTAAATGGTAAACATTAGGATCCTGGCAGTTCCTCAGTTACATCTAGGATATAGTAGATTGTCAACTCCCATTATTAGCCTCAGTGTGAAAATCCCCAGATCTGGTCAGACAAATAGTTGGGCCTACAAGTGAATTATTTGACCAAGAGTCTGTAGTTCCTCTGTTCACCAAAAGATGGCGCTGTGAAGAACACCAAACGTATTCAGAGTAACGTCTTCACCGTCCTGTAGGTGAAGTGGAGGGCAAAAACAAAACACACACACACACACACACACACACACACACACACACACACACACACACAGCTCAATATAAAGTTATGCTGATAGCTGGTATGAATATTGAATATATGAATGTGATTATACTGCAAGTCAATTTGGAGTAATGTTGCATCCTTACTGGTAGAGAGAACCGCTCATTACATCAAGAATTCCACCTAAAACAAACATTTAAAAAAAATATAATCCAAAAAGACAAAGTAATTGCATAAAATATATAGTGCTGAAAAGGTATTTGAATCAGCATTAGCTAAATATATACACTGAAACTTTCCAAGAATTTGAAACTCTAGCATTAAATCAAGAGTGTGCATCCTATTCATAGCAGTGTCCTACCTGGCTGGCAGACTGTCTCACAGATCACAGGACAAATGTAGCAGTAGGAACAATCCTGGAAGGAGAAATGAAATGTAAGAGGGTAGTTGATACAGATTTCATCAAAAAGATCTTCATTTGTGTTCCGAAGATGAATGAAGGTCTTACGGTTTTGGAACAACATGAGGTTTAGAAATTAATGACAGAATTTTCAACTATCCCTTTAAGAAGTACTGTAACACTTACTTCACAGTGATGGCAGTGTGCTGATGTGTCTCCTTCCTCACAGGGACATTTGTCACAGGTGCCGCAGTGCTGGGAGGAAAGGGAGAGCCAGACACAGATGGAGTAGTAAGTTACACCTCTGCTCTTTACTGGGGAAATTTAGGAAGGGATCACACCAGATCTATACTTCAACCCATTCATGGGTCATGCAAGTGGGTTTGGCACATGCTAAAAATACATAATACCTCATGGACTGATCATGGTGACGTCACGATCTTTTTTCCAGAATTGTTGAGTTTGTTTGAAGCTCCTTAACATATGTTGGGATGTGGTATGGATAAATCAGTAAAAAGTGTGGTAGAAGCATTATTTACCTCACAGACTGAGCAAAGGCCACAGAAAGAGCCTGATGTATACTGTTCATCCTCCATGGAGACCACCTCTTCTGACTCTACATTTTCCTCCTCAGCAGTTTCTACAGCACAAGGGAAAGATGAGGTTTAACAAGGTCTTCATTAGTAAGGCACCAGATTTACGTTCAACAGTAAAGCTAAGAGTATACTTCAGTTTAGTGGCACCTGGTTAGGACAGTGTTAGGCTTAGCTGTAAATAAACAAGTACTAGTAGTTGATTCTTAAGAGGAAGTTGTAGCCCTCATCGTGTCAAAACCTGCAAATCAGAATACATTGATCTACCCAGCAATAGTGCTGCCTACAGCAAGGGGTGTCCAATCCTGTGCCTTAGCTCCAGCCCTAAGTAAATACACCTGTGATGCAAGTGTGTTTATTGGGACAGGCCCACCAGAAATTTCCAGGCAGGCAGGTGTGTTGCAGCTAAAAGGTGCAGTATGTAATACTGACAGCTGGTGGTTGAAATGGGTACTGCAGAACAAAAATATTGGAGAGAGTTGTTTCCCCTTCTCCTCTTCCTCAGACTTGATGCTCACGTGGGTTGCCAGATTGAGGACATGCAATAGTGCAATTAACAACGGAAGGCGAGGAGACTTACACACTGGGTGTTTCTCATTTCTTATTTGTGCATCCTTGTTTCCTTTCCTTGCATCTTAGCTCCACCCCCTTAGGATGTGAGGGAAGGATACACCTGTGTATCCTCACTCATGACTCCTCAGGAAGCTTCCTTGCAGGAAGCAATACGTGTTTTCCCCCAACTGGCAACCCGGTGTGTCGAAATACTGTTGGGTAAATTGGCAGTGGGCGGAATCACACAGGCCAAAACAAAAACAGACATTCCGACACATTTCAAAGTAAAATAACTGGCTGTAGAATTGTTTTTGAGTAAAAGAGAAATGAGTAAACTTAGCATGTTTCCTAAATATCTGCAAACATGGTATTTTTTGCTTTAATACAGTCAAAAAATTACATACAGCACCTTAAACCAGGGGTCTCCAAACTCGGTCCTGGAGGGCCACTGTCCTGCAGAGTTTAGCTCCAACTTGCCTTAACACACCTTCCTGGAAGTTTCTAGTATGCCTAATTAGACCTTGATTAGCTGATTAAGGTGTGTTTAATTAGGGTTGGAGGGGCTAAACTCTGCAGGACAGTGGCCCTCCAGGCCCGAGTTTGGACACCCCTGCCTTAAACTCTCCAGCTAAATGCTGCTCCAAGCAGTGTGGGAAGCTTTGGGATGTTTGCTAATAGGAAAGGTTTTTTGAAGTTTGAATAAGAACTAAGCGAAGAACAAAAAAGAACTTTGCTGTGAGTATATTGGGGCCTTTACCCATAACTATATCCCTAACATAATCTTGTAACTTCCTTGCATTTCTCTGACCACCTCTTTCTCTAGTTGCCTGCCATCTCCCTTCATTACTGCCGACTAATGCAACTAATGCAAATATTAATCTCTCATCTCCTCCTTCTCCTCCTCTTGTTTCTGCTGCCAAGGCCAATTACTACTGAAACAAGATCAGCAACACTTCAGACACATGTTAACTAATCCCAGGATCTTTAACAAGATCTCTCCAACTCCACTCTCTCACATCAATGCATATCTTAGTACTGGCTACTTTCCCACCTCATTTCTGCAGGCTCAGGTACAACACTTAACCCTACAGCAGTTGAACCAACTGTCAACTTTTCTGTCACAAGCTCTCGAAAGAGTTGTGTTCGGTCAACTCTCAGGTTTCCTGGAGTGAATTTTTGTCCAAGTCATATCGGCTAATCACTGAGGTGCAAGGTTCAGTGCTTAGACCTTTTATATTCTTGATATACACCGATCAGGCATAACATTAGGAGCACTGACAGGTGAAGTGAATAACACTGATTATCTCTTCATCACGGCACCTGTTAGTGGGTGGGATATATTAGGTAGCAAGTGAACATTTTGTCCTCAAAGTTCATGTGTTAGAAACAGGAAAAATGCAAATGTTAGGATTTGAGTGAGTTTGACAAGGGCTAAATTGTGATGGCTAGATGACTGGGTTAGTGCATCTCTAAAACTGCAGCTCTTGTCTGGTGTTCCCGGTCTGCAGTGGTCAGTATCTATCAAAAGTGGTCCAAGGAAGGAACAGTGGTGAACCGGCGACAGGGTCATGGGCGGCCAAGGCTCATTGTTGCAAGTGGGGAGCGAAGGCTGGCCCGTGTGGTCCGATCCAACAGACGAGCTACTGTAGCTCAAATTGCTCAAGAAGTTAATGCTGGTTCTGATAGAAAGGTGTCAGAATACACAGTGCATCACAGTTTGTTGCGTATGGGGCTGCATAGCTGCAGACCAGTCAGGGTGCCCATGCTGACCCCTGTCCACTGCCGAAAGTGCCAACAGCGGGCACGTGAGCATCAGAACTGGACCACGGAGCAATGGAAGAAGGTGGCCTGGTCTGATGAATCACGTTTTCTTTTACATCACGCGGATGGCCGGGTATGTGTGTGTCGCTTACCTGGGGAACACATGGCACCAGGATGCACTATGGGAAGAAGGCAAGCTGGCGGAGGCAGTGTGATGCTTTGGGCAATGTTCTGCTGGGAAACCTTGGGTCCTGCCATCCATGTGGATGTTACTTTGACATGTACCACCACCAAGCATTGTTGCAGACCATGTACACCCTTTCATGGAAACGGTATTCCCTGGAGGCTGTGGCCTCTTTCAGCAGGATAATGTGCCCTGCTATAAAGCAAAAATGGTTCAGGAATGGTTTGAGGAGCACAACAACAAGTTTGAGGTGTTGACTTGGCCTCCAAATTCCCCAGATCTCAATCCAATCGAGCAAATGTGGGATGTGCTGAACAAACAAGTTCGATCCATGGAGGCTCCACCTCGCAACTTACAGGACATAAAGGATCTGCTGCTAACATCTTGGTGCAGATACCAAAGCACACCATCAGGGGTTAGTGGAGTCCATGCCTCGACGGGTCAGGGCTGTTTTGGCAGCAAAAGAGGGACTAACACAATATTAGGAAGGTGGTCATAATGTTATGCCTGATTGTTGTATACACAACCTGACTGAGCAAAATCATAAAGGCACATTGCTTCTATCACTGCTACGCAGATGGTGACATCTCTGTTTGTCATTCTAACCTATCGACGCTATAATCTCAACTTGTTTCTCTGCATGTCTTTCAGACTTCTTCGCCACTTTTCAGTTGAACCTTGCTAAGATAAAGCTTAAAGGGTTAGTTTACCCAAAAATGAAAATAATGTCATTTATTACTCACCCTCATATCGTTCTACACCCGTAAGACCTTCGTTCATCTTCGGAACACAAATTAAGATATTTTTGATCAAATCCGATGGCTCAGCGAGGCCTGCATAGACAGCAATGGTACTTCCCCTCTCAAGATCCATAAAGGTACTAAAAACATATTTAAATCAGTTCATGTGAGTTCAGTGGTTCTACCTTAATATTATAAAGTGACAAGGATATTTTTTGTGCGCCAAAAAAACAAACTAACGACTTTTTAACAATATCTAGTGAGGGCCAATTTCAAAACACTGCTTCAGAGCGTTATGAATCTTTTGAGTCGAATCAGTGGATCGCGTATCAAACCACCAAACTGCTGAAATCACGTGACTCTGGCACTCCGAACCACTGATTTGATTCGTAAAGCTCCGAAGCTTCACGAGATATTGTTAAAAAGTTGGTATTTTGTTTTTTTTGGTGCACAAAAAATATTCTTGTCGCTTTATAATATTAAGGTAGAACCAATGTACTCACATGAGCTGATTTAAATATGTTTTTAGTACCTTTATGGAAGTACCATTGCTGTCTATGCAGGCCTGGCTGAGGCATCGGATTTAATCAAAAATATCTTAATTTGTGTTCCGAAGATGAACAAAGGCCTTAGGGGTGGAAAATGACATGAGGGTGAGTAATTAATGACATTATTTTCATTTTTGGGTGAACTAATCCTTTAATCTAAACCATCAGTCAACAATAATGTTATTGTACAGCTGGGTTCAACAACACTAACTCCAGCCTGTAGTTGCCTTTATTACACAGTTTGTTTATTTATTTGATAAATTGCTTTAGACCATTTTTCCTGCTCCATTCATGGAAACTGCCAATTAATTGCTATTAAGTTTGGTACAAAACATACTCATCTGACAGTAGTTAGTTTAATACATATGGTTGCTTTGTTCTAAGTCAAATGGCAGCTGTAACTGAAATGTACTTTGTACTTGTAAATTGATAACAGATCCTAGGTTTCACTGGTGGCCATACAGTCATGTGATATCATGTAACACATATGCCGTATGTTAGGTTCATGTCAACAGCATTCAACCAGAAAGGACTTAAAGTGGTTGGAATATTTCAGCTGCTGTAGCTGTTCAGATATAGTGAGCTATTTTAGGGCTGATGTGTGACTTCACAGACTCACTGAAGGGTATACACAGGACTTTAGACAGCCAACGATGGCTCTGTTCCAAAAACCTGCTGAAATGCCTACATAGACAGCATAACCCTATAAAGCCTACTGTATCATATTTGATACACACATTTTCTCTAAATTATCAACATAATCAAACCTGCTGAAAAACATTCTGTCGTCTGATAGTTCTTATTTTAACAAGTAAAAGGCCTTTTAGTATAATTGTAAAAATGTTCATCTTCTGGCCGTGGTTCACGTGTCTTTTTGCTGTAAAATCTGAAGTGATTTTTATAAAGTAATAACATTTATATTGTTAGTAATATTTTAAGATAAACATTTACTGGACTGAAGCAACTACTAGATTATCCATACTTATTTTTTTAGATAAGTATCTATCAATATTCCACTTTGATTGTGAGGTCCATATTTTTACTATATGAGACTCAAAATTAAAACAATATAGTATTTTTCTCAATTTTTCTTACTATTACTTATAAAATGGTTAGTTCCTGTCCTTGATTCTGATTGGTCAATAGCTGTGGTTTATTCACAATAAAACACAGCTATAACCGCTTCACACAACGGTTCTGTGTATCACTACACACACCCTTAGCAACCACTCTTAGCAACGTAAACTGTTTGTTCTCACTTGATATTGTTCATTGAAGCTTACTGTATTATGTAGAAGAGTATTGTGAGAAAGAGATCGAGTGAGCAAGTTTATTACCTGCATTCAGATTTAGCATTTTCCTATGTTCATAATGAAAAATATGTTTAAATGTCTGATGTATTATCTTGTCCTTTTAACAATTAAGGGGTTTTCCCATGACTGACAGCACTAGTCAAAGCATTTGTCAGTTGTGTCTTGTTCCGTGTTCACAACAATTCAGTCTTTTCAATGTAAAAGTCTTCACTACTGACTGACACACTCATAAAGACGGTGTTGTAATGGCGTAATAATGTAACTTCTGTTGCTGTTCACGGTCAGGGACTATTTTTTCCGGCGGAAGGAAGGCTTTTAGTGAAACTTTACTTCATGAAAGTTGCATTGATACATATTTTTGGCTTCAATATTTATATTGTATGGTAAACGTTTTATAAAAGCAATAAGGTACTCGAGGCTAGTGCTGTATCGTGATTAAGTCACGGCTGAAGAGCGTTGTTAGGCACGATGCGAAGCGAAGCAGCACAGCCTCTCGTACCTTATTGCTTACATATATCAGGCTTTACGGGGTCAAGGATACGCCCCAAAATGTAGGCTCAATAATTATTTTGCCTTCAAGTTACCTTCCTTTGGCCAATCCTATTCAAACTAAGTGAAAAAATCCATTAAATATAGTAAGTTATAAATATAGTCTACTGAATAATGAAAAGTATTGATTTTTAAACTGAATAATTTGATTAAAGTAACTGTGTTATCCAATATTCGTGTTTTTAGAGCCTATTAGAGTATCACATTGTTAGCCTAGCAACATGTTAATGGCAAACTTTAATAAAATCAATTCAAGAGTGCTGTTTAGCTGCTGCCTATGCAGAGCATTCCAAATCAGTCACTTATAAGGTTCAGTTTCAGTTAGGACGTGGCCTTGGTAGGCAGCTCACTAGGGCCAGTGATTCTAGTGATATACAGAAAAAAACTATGCTTTTTCCTTTGACCTAAATGGCATGTATATGTAAGATCACTTGACAGTGATTCTCTGTAAAGGCTAATTCAGTAGTTACCTTCAGCATTATCCTCAACTACAGTCTCTTCATCTCCAGCCTCCTCATTATCTTCATCAGCAGCTATCGTTTCCTCATCTTCCTCTTCCTCACCTTGTGCTTCCTCTTCTGCTGTGGTTTCTTCTTCCTCTGCTGTCTGTTGTGCTGAATTATCATCTTCTTCTAATTCTTCTACATCTACCTCATCCTCTGCTACTTCTTCATCTGCCTCTTCCTCCTCTTCATCTTCCTCTGCTTCCTGTTCATCTTCTTCTTCTCCTGTCTCATCATCTTCCTCTTCTTCTTGTTCATCTTCTACATCTCCGGTCTCATCTTCCTCTACTGCTGCTTCTTCTTCATCTACTCCAGTCTCATTATCTTCCTCTGCAGCTTCTTGTTCATCTTCTATTTCTTCTGTCTCATCATCCTCCTCTTCATCTGCTCCTTCCTCCTCAGCTTCCTCCACTTCAGTCTCAGCGGCTTCTTCCTCCTCCTCCGTTATCTCCGCTTCTGGTGACACGTCTTCATCCTCTGCTTCCCCATCTACTCCTGCGTCATCAGCTGTGTTTCCACCTTCCTCATCATCAGCCACCTCCTCTTTCTCACCTCCAGTAGGCTCCAGACCTCCCAGCTCCCCGGCTTCCTCACTTTGCAGCCTTTCTTCAGCCTGCGCAGAATCCTTGAACGCTCCAGTGCAAAGCAGAGCTACGATAAGCCCCAACAGCCAGCTGCGTGAAACTGCCATCTTGCCGTCACTTCCTCACACAAAAGCAGCAGGAAAAACCAGACAGTCCACTCTATAAAAACGTGTTCGTATCCACCCAAGATTCCAAGACTTGACAAGTCAAGATCACACAGAGGGACACCCTTCAAACCTACTTGGAGCTGCAGTTGCAGGATCCACCAGAGTTAGTTGAGTGAAAGAGAGGGGGCTGGTCTTTGTTGTGCGGTCACATGTACACTCACACCATTCTCTGAATGGTGTAGCACAGAGGAACATACTGAGATGATTGACAGGGCCACATGCACGAGGCACGCTTCTAACACCCTTTATTATTACATCTTTGTCTATGTGAATGTGTGAGAGAAAGTGAGGTAAAAAAAAAGGAAGATTACAGGGAGGCACAAATTAACTTTAGAAACCAACTTTACACAAACATTCACACAAATGAGTGAAGCCAGACCCATTTCGACTCTCCTTAGGCCTGGAGGGTGGGAAGCTATATAAGGAGGCTCTCAATAGCAGCAGTACACTGCATGATCTGACCTTCAGTAGATCACTCAGCTGCTGAAACTCCATCCGTCCCTCGCTCGCTCTCTTTCCCTATACCAGGTCCATTTGTAAAGGTCACCTCTACTCTATACTATATCTTACAATCTCCACTCTCTGCACCTGCTACCTTTCAGGCGATGAAAATTAAATGAATTTGTATTTACTTTCCAGAAGATTTTCACATCTAAAACCCAGCCAGTGGAGTTCTCCACAGGTTCCTCTAGTATACTGTACCATGAAATCAAGATTGAAGTTTAACTTAAATGGTTAGTTCACACAAAAATTTAAATTATCCCATAATTTACTCACCCTCAAGTCATCTTAGGTGTATTCTTTCAGTTAAACACAATCAGAGTTATATTAAAAAGTATCCTGGCTCTTCCAAGCTTTATAATGGGAGTAAAAGGTACCATTTTTTGAAGCCCAAAAAAGCACATCCATCCATCATAAAAGTAATCCACATGGCTCAAGGGGGTTAATAAAAGGCCTTCTGAAGTGAAGCGATGCGTTTTATAAGAAAAATATCCATATTTATAACTTTATAAAGTATAACTGGCTCCCGGTAACAGCCATACACGAGTCTAGTTCTGGCGGACGAGTGAACTTTGACCTGACACTTGACGTATTGACGAATGCGGAACAGCAGAAGATAGAGCAAAACAAAACACCGGTGAGGAATTAGAAGTCGAAAAAAAAAATTTTTGAAGAGAAATGTCGGAGGAGCTTGAGTTTGTTGCCCAGCCCTATTTGTTTGAGCTGCAAGAGGCGTCTACTCTCACCTAAGCTTACGCTACTCCTACATCCTACAGTACGTCATACGCCGGAACCACGTCATACGCCGGACAGACGTTACCGGAAGCTAGAGATTATAGTCTATAAAGTTATAATTATGGATATTTGTCTTACAAAAACTCATCTCTAAGCTTCAGAAGGTCTTTATTAACCCCCTTGAGTTGTATGGATTACTTTTATTATGGATGGATGTGCTTTTTTTATTACTTCCATTATAAAGCTTGGAAGAGCCAGGATATTTTTTAATATAACTCTGATTGTGTTTGACTGAAAGAAGAAAGACCTAGGATGGCTTGAGGGTGAGTACATTTTGGGATAATTTTCATTTTTGTGTGAACTATCACTTTGTTTTTGGGCCAGATTTACTAAACAGGGCAAATTAGAATATCTTGAGACCAAAATCCAATACAAGTGGGTGATCTACTAACAAAGCACAAATTAAAGAACACAGCCACCTCATTTCCATAACAAATAATGTGGCTGAGCAAACAACATGTTCGGATAACGTCTTCCTCTGGCATTCCAAATATGAACACGAGTGGAGAAAACTCTTCCTTCTACCACGAGCTCTGTGTTCTCTGCGGTTCATCCTCAGCAACTATTGCTGCACGTCAAGCACAAAATGGGTTAAGACATACTTTTTTGGCTGTTAAAAAAAGTTTAGTAAATAACGTTGCAGTATTTATTTAAATACTCAAATTTTGCATCTGAAAGGTAAACTCCTATAAATGCATATGCAATAAGGTCAGCCACAAAAATAACTGTCCACACCTTTTCATTGCTGATCCTGCACTAAAAAAAAAAAAAAAACTTTTTATAGTTTATCATAACATTTTTCTTTCGTTAAATCAACTTAGATAATTAATGTAGTTCAGCTAACATAATATTTTGAGTTTCTTTTGATTAAACCAATTGCCTTCATTGTAGTAAATCATTTTTAATTTTAATTAACTCAATTTTAAGGCAACCAGGTACTTTTTTTTTTCTTTTTAAACAGTGTGACAGTTTTTCACCACCAAAACAGGGTTTGTGCTGGGGCGAGCTGTTAGTAAATCTGGCCCTTAGTCTGTTAGCTCTGAAGCCATCTATATGCTAGTATACTCTTAGAAGTGGACAAAAAGTACTTTAGCAGTACATACTTAAAAGGGTCATGAAATGGAACATCAAAATTGATATTTAGACATATATTAGGTTACTCTACAATAAAAACATAATAGATCAAAGATATCTCGTTTAAAATATTTTGTTTTCCACCCTTCTGAAACACTGGGATTTGAAATGGCCCCATTCATGACGTCCGTCCATCAATCACAAGATTATTTCTATTTGTGAAATTTAATAGCAATTTTTAAATGAAAATTGTTTCAAAGTAAATCCTATAATTGTTTCTTATTGGCCTGATTCGCCAAATCCTACATAAAACACAAAACAAGCCCTACAAATTAATAAAAGAAGAATGTTAAAAACAGACACTTTAATAGTCTTTGGATGATTTGTAGATCACATTTAATAGATTACACTTTCAAGAAAACATAGTGGGGTGTACAAGTCCAGAGAGTACATTAGGATTCTTTTAGCTGGTTTTAATTTGTTTTGAAGGGGTGAGGATTAGGGTAGAGAGGACATAGTGAAGGATCTTTGTTGCCCCTGAAATCCGAGAGGCAAACTTGGACAGACAATCTATTAATCTCATCTCTGTCTGCTGAGGTTGCCAAAACATTACAATCCCTTAAATAGTTATTAGATGTTATGGTTTCAGAACATATATTAAAATGTAGTCTAATACAAAACAACTGGCAAAATACAATATCATAAAAAAAAAAATAATAATAATGAAGAACTCTTAATGAAATGACATCACAAAATGTAACGATATAAATATCCAAAAAACAAAAAAACAAGTCCAAGAACATGGTTACAGCATGCAATTACATTTGATCTTATGAAAAAGTGAAAAATATTCTGCTATATTTAAAATGTAAACATTCACTGTGTCATTCAGTTACATGTTTGAGTGTAAAAACACTCAATTATTGATGTTTGTTTGGTCTGTCAAACAATAAAGATTTTTTGAACATGAGGCTTATTTGATGTACTGTAACATTGTTTGTCATGATTACATAATCAATAAATGTGCAGTGTTCAGGGTTTTTTGTTCAAAACCAATAAGGCAGTTGTATGTGTTGTATGCAGAAGTTATAATGTATATTAATAGCTTTTAAGCCATGTCGCTTTCTTCTAAATAATGTTATAGCTCTTAAAAAATCTAATTTTGAATACAATCACCTTGACCTTTAAAAAAAATAACCAGATTTACTGATCATAAAACTGTTATTTGATCGATCTATGAATGTAACATGACATAACTGACCTTTCAGTGTACAATAAGTTCAAGGACATTCTGTGCCCTGTTCTCTTACTCCAGTCATTCCTACAATCACATGGAAAACGAGGACAGGTCATTTGGGAGTACTAAAGTCAAAAGAGCAGGATGAACCTTGGAAAAGGCCAGGATGGCCCATTTAAAATTGGAAACTAGAACAATAAGGGTAGTTTTTTGACAAGTCATCGCCCCTCCTTTCACTGGCTCTCTGCTGCTTCTTGCTGCATGTGTCCGTGAGAGTGAGAGTGAGAGACAGAAGACGAATCCAGAAGAGAAGGCTCTTTCATTTCTCAAGGGAGGCCGAAACAACAGCTGATGACAAAAAGATGAACCGCAACAACATAAGTACATGTTGAAAAATTGCAAATTTTCACACAATGGCAAATACATCCACTAAAGCTGTGGTTCTTAACTGGTTTGATTAGACATAAAAAAAAAACACACATTCTTCATTTTAAAAGCTAACAAATGTATTTATGATGCTATCCTGACTATGCATTATTAGTTACAGTTAGGTGTATTTTACACAATGCATAATTTCCGGACAGACAGAAGTTTACAGCGTTTCACCAGTATTGCTCAAAAATAAAAGTGTTTTGCCACTGCAAGCACCATTCACATTTTCTTCAGGAAATGTACATTCTAGTTTTACAGTACAATTGTAATTTACAACAGTAATATTTCATTCATTTTTTATTATTAGAGTTAAAACTAATAATAATAATAACAGTTCAAATCAAAATATTATATATAATTATAAAATATAATAGTATTATAACTAAAATAAATTGCATATATTTTTTAAATTACAACAGTAATATTTCACTGATTTTTTATTATTAGAGTCAAAACTAATAATAATAAGTTCAGGTCAAAATATTATATATAATTATAAAATATATTAGTATTATAATTGTTTAAAATAAATATTACATATTTTTTTCATTATCAGTACAATTATAATTAACAATAGTAATATTTCATTCATTTTTTGGTAACTTTAACTAATGTTTAACTAATGAACCTTATTGTAATGTATTAACTAACAATGAGCAGTACATCTGTTACTGTATTTACTAATCTTCATTAACGTTAGTTAATGAAAATAGTTCATTGTTTGTTCATGTTAGTTCACAGATTTTAATAATGTATTAGTAAATGTTGAAATTAACATTAACAAAGATTAATAAATGCTGTATAAGTGTAGTTCATATTAGTTCATGTTAACTAATGAACCTTATTGTAAAGTGTTACCCATTTTTTATTAGAGTTAAAACTAATAATAACAGTTCAAATCAAAATATAATTATAAAATATATTAGATATTATAATTGTGTAAATTAAATATTAATATTAAATATTTTTTAATTTACAGTACAATTATAATTTACAACAGTAATATTTAATTCATTTTTTATTATTAGAGTTAAAACTAATAATAACAGTTCAAATCAAAATATATATAATTACAAAATATATTAGTATTATAACTGTAAAATTACACATTTTTTAAATTTACAGTACAATTGTAATTTACAACTAATATTTCATTCATTTTTATTATTAGAATTAAAACTAATAATAACAGTTCAAATCAAAATATGATAGTATTATAAAATATATTAGTATTTTAACTGTAAAATAAATATTAATATTACACATTTTGTAATTTACAGTACAACTGTAATTTAAAATAAATATTAATATTAACAAGTATTTGTTATTAGAGTTAAAACTAATAATAACAGTTCAAATGGCAAACCAAATCATATCATGTATATATCATATATATATTTATTATTTCTTTTATATATTTTATCTATTTAGTAGCATATCATGTGACCATTAACTGACATCAGAGAACCGTAAACATGATAATGTGTTGTTAAATTATTGAAATATCAACTTAAAATCTCTCTTGGGTGGTTTGACTGACAAAAAAGCTTGAGAGCCCCTGATTTAAATGACCATTTATTATTTTTTACATGCTATCCTTGACTCTATTATTTTGTGACCCACCAGTTGAGAAACAGTTAAACTATATGTACTGCAGGTGTACCTTTGCGTGTAGGATGTGCTTTAGCGCCCTTCGCTGTACTGCTTTGAGACAGAGTTTCCATAATCCACTGAAGAGAAGATGTACAGAACTCCATCTGCATATAGAGGAGTATTCATCTTTGAACAACAGCTTGACAGTCTATACAGTGCAATACAGACATCACATCATGTGTCTTTACCTCTGCTTCTAGTGCTCGCAGCCTGCGGTCAACATCTCTGATCTCGCCAACCTGTTTGAGGACACCATCCACCCTGAAACATGCACAAAACATCAACATTACGCATTAATCTGAGGTAAAATAAGGTTTATAATCACATTTTGTCTGTTTTCTTCAAGTCGTGATGAAAAAGTAGTAGCCATATTTTGACATACACCCGAGTGAAACGGATTATTAAAAAGGAAAAAATATAGGGCGGGGACTTGAATGAATGAGGCATTTATTTTTATTACACCAGTGTGCAGCATCCATTTGGATGATGCGACGGCAGCCACAGTACAACGGCGTCAGTGCGCTCACCACACACCAGCTGTAGGTGGAGAGGAGAGAGAGTGATAGAGCCAAATCAATGGATGGGGATTATTAGGAGGCCATGATTGGTAAGGGCCAATGGAGGGAATTTGGCCAGGACACTGGGGTTACACCCCTACTCTTTACGAGAGTTTACCGTCTCATCCGAAGGACGGTGCTTGTTACAGTACAGTGTCCCCGTCACTATACTGGGGCATTAGGACCCACACAGACCACAGGGTGAGCGGCCCCTGCTGGCCTCACTAACACCTCTTTCAGCAGCAACCTAGTTTTTCCAGGAGGTCTCCCATCCAGGTACTAACCAGGCTCAGCCCTGCTTAGCTTCAGTGGGCAACCAGTCCTGGGCTACAGGGTACCATAAACCATATCACCCTGGTTTGGTTCTATTCATCTGTTGTTGATTGGATGTTGAGATGTGGGCGTGGCACTCAAAAGCAGGGGCAGAGTTTGAAAACTAAATGATTGGAGAAGTCCTGCATACATCACCAGAGAGAAATCTGACAATTTCACTGGAAAGTCCAGTTATGACATTTTGCTTAAAATATTGAGGTCAAAACCTTTTTTTTTTTTTTTAAAAAAGAAACATCCATGGATGAATTAGGTGTGGTATAATAAAGGTGCGGTCATTTACTGATGCTTGACGAGATTTTGTGGGAGAAATCCAGTCATTTTAATAGAATATGTATGAATAAATTTTAGCACCTTGTGACAGCACCTTAATATACACTATATTGCCAAAAGTTTTGGGACGCCTGCCTTTATGTGCACATGAACTTTAATGACATCCCATTCTTAATCCGTAGGGTTTAATATAGAGTTGGCCCACCCTTTGCAGCTATAACAGCCTCAACTCTTCTGGGAAGGCTTTCCACAAGGTTTAGGAGTGTGTTTATGGGAATTTTTGAGCATTCTTCTAGAAGCGCATTTGTGAGGTCAGGCAGTGATGTTGGATGAGAAGGCCTGGCTCACAGTCTCCGCTCTAATTCATCCCAAAGGTGTTCTATCGGGTTGAGGTCAGGACTCTGTGCAGGCCAGTCAAGTTCCTCCACACCAAACTCGCTCATCCATGTCTTTATGAACCTTGCTTTGTGCACTGGTGCGAGACATGTTGGAACAGGAAGGGGCCATCCCCAAACTGTTCCCACAAAGTTGGGAGCATGAAATTGTCCAAAATGTCTTGGTATGCTGAAGCATTAAGAGTTCCTTTCACTGGAACTAAGGGACCAAGCCCAACCCCTGAAAAACAACCCCACACCATAATCCCCCCTCCACCTAACTTTACACTTGGCACAATGCAGTCAGGCAAGTACCGTTCTTCTGGCAACCGCCAAACCCAGACTCGTCCATCGGATTGCCAGACAGAGAAGCGTGATTCGTCACTCCAGAGAACACGTCTCCACTGCTCTAGAGTCCAGTGGCGGTGTGCTTTACACCACTGCATCCGACACTTTGCATTGCACTTGGTGATATAAGGCTTGGATGCAGCTGCTCGGCCATGGAAACCCATTCCATGGAGCTCTCTACGCACTGTTCTTGAGCTAATCTGAAGGCCACATGAAGTTTGGAGGTCTGTTGCTATTGACTCTGCAGAAAGTTGGCGACTTGGCGCTCTGTGATTTTACGTGGTCTACCACTTCATGGCTGAGATGTTGTTGTTCCCAATTGCTTTCACTTTGTGATGATACCAATAACAGTTGACCGTGGAATATTTAGTAGTGAGGAAATTTCACGAATGGACTTATTGCACAGGTGGCAACCTATCACAGTACTACGCTTGAATTCAATGATCTGGAGGGGTGTCCCAATACTTTTGGCAATATAGTGTATATAATGCATTTAGATAGACAATAGATACATTTTCATTTCATGCTTCATGCCGACTTTAAAGGGGTCATATCATATGTCATATCAACGTTTTAAAATTATTATTATTATTTATTTTATTTTTTTTTCATATTTCCTAAGGTACACCTTTTTTTTTTTTTTTGCAACCAAAACAACCATAATTTAATTTTTCTTGACATTATTTTTAATGTTTTTGAAAGAAGTTTCTTCTGCTCACCACGCCTGCATTTATTTGATCAAAAATACAGAAAAAAAACAAAAAAAAAAACAGTAAAATTGTGAAATATCATTACAATTTAAAATGATGGTTTTCTATTTTAATACACTTCAAAATATAATTTATTTCTGTGATGCAAAGCTGAATTTTCAGCATCATTACTCCAGTCTTCAGTGTCACATGATCCTTCAGAAATCATTCTAATATGCTGATTTGATACTCAGTTATTATCAATGTTGAGAACAGTTGTGTTGCTTAATATTTTTGAAAACTGTGAAACTTTTTTAGGATTCATTGATGAATTAAAAGAACAGCATTTCTTCAAAATAGAAATCTTTTCTAACAATATAAGTCTTTACTATCATATCACATATATAGAATGATTTCTGAACGATCATGTGACACTGAAGACTGGATGCTGAAAATTCAGCTTTGCATAACAGAAATAAAATATATTTTAAAATATATTAAAATAGAAAACCATTTTAAATTGTAATAATATTTCACAATATAACTGTTTTTTCTGTATTTTTAATCACATAAATTCAGGCTTAATGAGCTTAAGAGACTTTTCAAAAACATTACAAATAGTTATGTTTCCAGATTTTTGACCGGTACGAACAGTGAACTTCTTCATTTCAAAAGGAGCAAAATGTTATTTTTCATGCAAGTTTGACTCACTTAGCACTCGTGCGTTTCAGCCTCTCAGAGTCGGTCCCTCTATGTTTTTTGCTCTCTACAGCCAGGAAGTTCTCCTTCTGCAAGTTCTCCCATTTCACCAGCTTGTTAGCTTCTCTACCCTGTATTTGAATGGCTATTATAAAAGACAAATACACACAAATTTTACATATTTCTCATATTTCATCTTCAGCAAATCTCCTTTTTGAACTATATTTCTAAGGGTGTGTTCACACTTGGCATGTTCAATTTGATTATAACACACTCTGGTGCGAATGCTCTGTTAGCGTGGTTCAGTTGAGTAAGTGTGAACGCTGCCATGAACCCTGGTGCACATCAACATCAAACAAACAGACCGAGACCCCTGAAAAGGTCTCAGTTCAATTCCAAATGAACTCTGTTGCAATTTGACTGAAATATAAACGCAACACCGATCAAAGATAGGGCTGCCCTACCCCCTAATTTTGAACTAATCGTTAGTTGACTAGAAGAGGCTTAGTCGACAAAAAATTTGATTAGTTGGTTAGTCACAGAAAAAAAAAAAAAAAACTCACGCAGTCCGTGAGGGACGAATCGTTAATAGTGGGTCCTTGTGGTAATTACAGTATGTTGGGCAGGAAATCCAAACATTCGCCTGTCATCCATTGACCTCATAGTCATGATGTTGCCCATCACAGTTCAGTACAGGCGTTTATATGTCATTTTGACATATAAAGACGTTTTGTTTTGTATCTTTAGGTTCGGTCTTAAAAATGTGAGCAAACCAGGAATAAATGTATCATTTTCTTTTTTGGTCTGGACCAAAAGAACCAAGATAACCGAAGTACAAGTGTGAACACACCCAAATTTACCAAAATGTTTACTATAATTTACCAAAATGATGGATTTTGGTGGATGGCACTTTGCGGAAGTTTCTTTTGATAAAGAGGTTGATGTGGGATAGGATGATGAAGGGTGGAGCGAGATTTGGACGAGAATGATACTCCACTATTAGATTATACCGCTGAAACTTCCAGTATGTGTCACTGCGCTCCTGAACCTTAGAGAAGGTATAGCTGCACAAACAGACACAAGGTGAAGAGAAATACATGGATGGATGGATCATTTGATGGCTACATACACCAGATGGATGGATGAACAGAAAAAGAATACCTGAATGTGGCGATGAGCAGGTTGACAAGTAGGATGTTGGTGACCAGTAGGAAGATGACCAGCAAAATGACCACAAGCCAGTTGTGGCTGGTGTCTCTACATGGCTCTTTCCCTTCATTAATCAATGTCAAATTATCTGTGCAGTCCCGATCCCAATACTTGCCAGCTTAACACACACACAAATATACAATATAGTCAGTGGATGCTAAAAAAAACTTGCAAAATATTATTAATTGTCAAGTGAAATGTAAATCAGAAGTGAGCACACTGTCAATTTCTTCCACAGGAATCTGTCCAAATATATGCAAATATGGTCTGTACAATACTCGTCGAAACGCTCTATCAGGGCTTGGATCATATGTATATAGTAGCGCTTGATTGGCCACTCCATACGCGCTCAGCCACACCGCCAGAAAGAATAAGAAGAAGAACGCATCCTTTATCTGTGGTTCAAAAACATTTATAGAAAATAGAAAGAGGAGTGATTTAGTAGATACAATGGTCTCCAGTATTTTTCAAGTACTGAAATGTTTTATTTTACTTTTTTTAGTTTTATTTACTATGGTCGACACATAATGGGATTTTAGTATCTAGAGAAGTCCTTTATTTATTGAACAGAATTAATGATCAATGAACCCATTCTCAGGTTCAAAACAAATCAAACTCTATTGATAGCATCTGTGACATGATCTCGATTACCACAGAACATAATTTCAATTTGTCCCTGAATTCCTAATATCAATCAAAACTCTTTATATTAAGGTACACATATTCACCATTAAAGGGATAGTTCACCCATAAATGAAAATTCTGTCATCATTTACTCACTCTCAAGTTGTTCCAAACCTGTATGAATTTCTTTCTTATTTCCATAGTATTTTTTTTTCTCCATTCTGTGGAAGTCAATGGCTGCCGTCAACTGTTCGGTTACCAACATTCTTCAAAGTATCTTCTTTTGTGTTCAGCAGAAGAAAGAAACTCGGTAACACTTTAGTATAGGGAACACATATAAACTATTAACTATGACTTTTCCCTCAATAAACTCCTAATTTACTGTTTATTAATAGTTAGTAAGGTAGTTGTTAAGTTTAGGTATTGGGTTAGGTATTAGGATTAAGAATGTAGAATAAGGTCATGCAGAATAAGGCATTAATGTATGCTTAATAAGTACTAATAAATAGCCAATATTCTAGTAATATGCATGCTAATAAGCAACTAGTTAAAAGACCCTAAAATAAAGTGTTACCAGAAACTCATACAGGTTTGGAACAACTTGAGAGTGAGTAAATAATGACAATTTTCATTTTGTGTGAACTATCCCTTTAATCTACAGTCTATAGCCTAATATAAAATATTATAAAAGTCTAAATCATCTTTCTACTTCTCAAGGCAGAACCAGTGTTCGATTTGAAGGAGGGTTCGAATTAAAATCTTAATTTGCACTGAACCTAGAACTATGAGGTTTTTCTGTTTGTCTCACCATTTTGCCAAGTATGATGATTTTGGGACCCAGCTGTCTGTGAATGGCGAAAATGTGAATGAGTCGGAGCGTGAAGACCATGTAGTCCATACACAGTATACCACGTCCCATGTTGTATGACCAACTGAACATCCTGAGACAGACACAAAGGCACATATATATACAGATTATTACACAAAAATGTAGTAGAATGCTGACAGGTATGATGAATATTTAGTAGATGATAGCGGCTAAGTTGTGACAATACTTGAAAACTAAGGATGAAACGATACCCTCATGTCACGATTTGATACATATCATGATACTGAACTCACGAAACGATATTATTATGATACTCCAAGACATATGGTAAAAGGTTACCAAGAAAATGAACTGTTGATAAAAATGCTAAATTTGCATTGGGAGTGGAAATGAACAGGCTTGGACTTGGTGCTGATAACCCAATGCACACGACGATGGTGACACCAGAAACATTCATGATTCTGAAGCTGAATATATAGAATTATGTTAGACAAATATGCTTGCACTCTATCACTGACTAGATATATTTAAAATAATGTAGGTAGGCCACTTTTTACTGGTAACAAGACATTTGGCATTATCAGGACCCACAAATATTCCCCCACTGCATTATTATACATTATATTCAACATTATATATAGTAGTTTAATGTAGTACTGACACTAAAACTCTGTAAACTTGAATTTTTTCCCCTCACACAGTAATTTTCATTTTGAGTGAAAAGATGAAGTAAAAACCGTAATATTGTGAAATTGTGAAATATTATTTACAACTGAAAATAACTGTACTATTTTAACATATTTTCAGCATTATTACTCCAGTCTTCAGTGTCACATGATTCTTCAGAAATCATTCTAATATGCTGATTTGTTGCTCAAGAAACATTTCTTATTATTAGCAATGTTAAAAACATTGCTAATAATATAGTTTTTGCTGCTTAATATTTTGTGGAAACTTGCAGGACCATCAAGGACCATTACCTGCAGCACAAACCAGCAATGAAGAGGGAGATGGCAAGAACATCAAACTTATTCCACATATCCTGAGCATACAGCATCAACCTCTGACCAAATGTCTTACTGCCCACAATGAATGTCTAGGAATGAGAGACAGCAAAAAGTGGAATAAATGGATGGATTAATCATTATACCAAACAGGAAAAACTCTTTTTTTTATATATATCTTTGTATCACTTGCAGTGTTGGGGAAAGATACTTTTAAAAGTAATGCATTACAATATTGTGTTAATCCTTAAAAAAATAACTGATTTTGTTACTTTTTATGGAAATGCATTACGTTATTTTTGCATTACATTATCTCACCTGGGCTGGGCTCGCTTGTTTATTAAAAAAAAAAAAAAAAAAAAAAAAGTTGTATTTTTGGCAAATATAAAAGGCCCTTTCACACCAGAAATAAAATGAAATAGCCGCAAGCAGTGACACGGGGCCAAGCGATCCTGTAGCGCAATGCATTGCAGGAAGAGCAAAAACAGCAGAAACTGAACGAACATGAAAACAGCCGGTTCATAATTACGGGTGGGAATATACTCAGAACATACAGAAGTTCATATGAAAACGAACACAGCATGAATAAAAAGACATTTATTTCAAATCTAAGAGGAACAAAGATCAGTACAATGCTGACCTGGATAATAAAAGAATCAAAACAACAGGCCTCTGGCGTTACACATTGAGCTACTTTAGGATCACCATGCTGCTGTGCTCACATGCTTTCAGTGTGAGAATGAGCACACAAAAAGGCATTATTTAACATGTTAACCACATTAGCATGCTAAGCTAACTTAATGCTAATGTAGCTTATGGTTAACTTGATAGCTGAAGAGCCACACTAGAAAGAATGGAAACTAATTAGCATGCTAAGCTAACTAACATAAGACAACAAACACAGGCAGGGTCAAATTTGGAGAGATATTTCTCAGGGACAGAAGCGAATATCAAAAATTCTTTCAGTCATTTCTGTGCGGCTTGGTCCAAAGATCATCTAAGCCAATTTTGGACAAAATTTGTATGAGTAGCAGCGAAAAAACTGTTCTCCATTTACTTAAATATGATGGACAGTCACACATTTAAGAAAAATGACACGTCATCGGAATCAGCATAAGCCAGGGAACAAAACGACAGAGAAAACAAACTTTGGATAATGTTTTCAAAAGTTATAAGCATTTTTGCAAAAATACTTATATCTCTGGAACACTAGCTGGTGCTGTGTTCAAACTTCTCAGGCACATTCAGGACATACTGACGATTAACCCTACCAAATTTTGTGCCGATATGTCAAATAGTTTTAAAGATATTGCAATTTATGACAAAATTCAAAATGGTGGACCGATGGTTCATCTGATCCTGATCAAATCGGTATCCTCGGATTCGGCATGACACAAGGAATCCAAGATCATGATTTTTTTGACAAACTGTACCAATTTTCGTTTCGATTGCTCAAAGTTTGGCCAAGATACGGCCTCTGAACCAATACTGGGTTGACCTCGTTAAGTTCCCGACATCATAACTTTTGAACAAAGATGATTTTTTTTTTTTCTGTGCAGCTCGGTCCAAAGATAATCTGATCAAATTTTGGACAAAATTGGGCGAATTTTGAAGAAGTAGTAGCGAAAAAAATGAATACTGTACTTTTCAAAATGGCCACTACTGTAATGGGCAGTCTTAATGTTGAATGGCATCAGCAATGAAGAGAGGGAATCGGGTGAACTAAATTTAATTTTTCAAGAAGAAAGGGTTCAAAAGTTATAACCTTTAGAAAAGTGAATTTTTGAACTGGTGGTGGTGCTATAGAGTTGGCCCTAGAGACTCCAAAATTGGTCCAATCACTATTCATGACCATTTCTACAATTGTGCCAAATTTCATCATTTTCTCATGTTCCATTGATAGGGCTGCCATAGACTCCCATTTAGTAAAAATAATAATAAGAAAACTAACAATTATAATAGGGGCTACAGCCCCTTTGGCTAATAAGCCTCAGGTTGAAGAAAATGCAAATTCACGCCCGTAGAGTAGAGGGCGTAGTTCAAACAAACCTTTCAGTGGTGCTACCAATCTGGATTGCAGAAGAATAGGATTGCAAAAAACAAACAAATATGCGAAACACAAATGTGATGTTTAACTAAAGTCTTTTTTGCTGATTCGTATGGTTGAATTGGATCATTGAATGTCAGCAACAAACACATTGGTTCATAAAATGAGATTAAATACATATTTAATACATAAGTATATTTTAAAAGTAACATTTAATTTTTGCAGGTTTGCGTTATATTCTGAGTTTGCATTTCCGTTTTATTCGTTTTGAGCAATACTGTATGTTTTGTGCAAATGAGATGAGTAAATGCATGCTCACATTTAGTCTAGAACTAGAATAACATGTACTACAGAACTCTAGAACTATAATATCATGTTTACACGGCACACAACGCCTCTGCGCTTACTCCCGATTTCTCTCAACATGGGGGCAAGGGAGGTGTCAGTCAATAAATGGGAAAACAGTATTTGAAAAAATAACTGTTGTAAATTTAAAATTAATGCATTACTTTACTAGTTACCTGAAAAAAGTAATCTGATTACATAACTCGCGTTAGCTGTAATGTGTTACCCCCAACACTGATCATTTTTAAGCTGATTGTTTACAAGTGAAGAACCAGTGTTGCCACTCACCTCACGAATCTCCTCACACACGATAGTGAAAACCCAGAAATACAGCACATACTCGGAAGGGGCAGGGCCATCAGGAGGAGGCGGTTTGAAGTCAACCAATAGCACGTAGGCATACAGAAACAGGAAGAGGAAGTACATCAGAACGTTGCCGATAAACGAAGTGACAGGAGCGTACCAGAACTGCCTCCAGCGGGACAACAGAAAGGGCTGCTTAGGTTTGCCGTATGCAGGAGTACCTGTTACAGGAAGAAAGAAACAGGAAAAGACAATAAGGGCAACAAATTTCAGTCAACCTGATCAAATCAAAAGACCAAAAAAGATAATTAATGAACAAATTTCTGTGTAAATTGTTCATAAACCCATGGGTTTCCAAATGCACAGTCAAACCTTTTGTTGGTCGTCTGATATTATTTGAGTCATCTTGCTCGGCTTCACTGCTGAATATTATAAGAAGATCACAGATAAAGGCATGTTTGTCTACAGAGATCTTATATTTATGCATGAAGTATTAAATGAAACCTAATTTACTGGTGTTTGATGTCATTGAAGGAGAAGACAGTCTCTCCATAGTGGCAGTCTGTTGCTGAGGGTGGAGGTGCCATCAGTGATTTCTCCCTTTCTGTGTTTTCCTCGTTCCTGCAAGAAAGAAAGAACTTGGACATTCCTACTATGCAGTACATTTATGTTATATAATATATAATGTACATAATGTTAAACACAGCTTGTAAAAATGGAAACATTAGTTGATAATTCACTATTATTTACTAATTTTCACATCACTGCTAATTTATAAAGACATTTTCCAGGTGTTACTTTTTTTTTTCCTCTCTCTTCTCTATAATCAAAATGTATCAAACAAAACATATTTTCTTGGGAGTGTTGTACAGTACCGGTCAAAAGTTTGGAAACATTAAAATTTTTCAATGATTTTGATTTTCTTCTGCTCACCAAGGCTGCAAAAATGCAGTAAAAGCAGTAATTTTGCGAAATATTATTACAAATTAAAAGAACTGTTTTCTATTTTAATGTATTTTAATGTAATTTATTCCTGTGATGCAAAGCTGAATTTTCAGCATCATTACTCCAGTCTTCAGTGTCACATGACCCTTCAGAAATCATTCTAATATGTTGATTTGATGCTCAGGTAAAATTTATTTATTATTATTATTATTATTATTATTAATGTTGAAAACAGTTTTGCTGCTTGACATTTTTGTAGAAATACTTTTTCAGGATTTTTTGATGAATAGGAAGTTCAGTGAACAGCATTTATTTTCATTTATTAAATGTATTAAAGCATTTATTAAATAGAAAACTTCATTATAATTATCATCACTGTCACTTCTGAAATAAATGCAGCCTTATTGAGCATAAGACAGTTCTTTCAAAAACATAAAAAAAAATTGTAATGTTTCCAAACTTTTGACAGGTACCGCAATTATAAAGTTGCAGTTGTATTTTTATTAACTAACATTAACAAAGATTAATAAATACTATAACAAATGTAATGATCATTGTTAATGTATTAACTAATGTTCACTAATGGGACCATACTGTAAAGTATTACCGGAAATTTGCAAGGCTGAAGTACTGACCTGAATTTGATGAGGTTGGTGTAGCAGAGAGGAGGAATGATCAGAGCCAGCACCAGTTTCCAGAACTCAGTTCCTCTTTCCATGTCACCCCACCAGATCTGAGACAGAAGCGACTAAAAAAAAAAAAAAAAAAAAAAAAACAGACACTAACCTTATTTTAAAAAAAATAAATAAATGAATAAATAAAAATCCTATTATTGACTGTTTGCATGTCGACAGACCTGTACTCCATCGTGGCTGAAGAAAACACGGGCGTCAGCGGCCATGGCCATCTTCAGACAGGTGGCATCACCCCACATACGAGACTTGCGAATCAGTAGCTTATAGGAATCACTTGCTTTGGTTTGGTAGCACATGCTAAACACATCTGTCAAAAAAAAAATACGAGGAAGAAAACGGAGGGTTAAAACTTTCTTTTATCACTGGGTTTATAAGATGCCAAAAACCGAATACTTTCACGCATCATACCGTGAGCCATATTCTCCAACTTCATGGCCATCTCCTTAATGGAAATCTTGGCCTCTGACTCAATCCCCTGTTTAGACAGCTCCCTCAACAGCTTACATCCTCCCAGAGCCGTCAGAACCGACTCGCCGCACTGAGAGAGAAGATAAATAAGTAAAATTGGTCTAAATTGGTCTTTTTAAATGCTAAAAGTGAATTTAGGCATCACAACATTATAAATACAAATAAATTTGTATTGAGCTTTTCTCAAAAGTTTCAAAGCATTACAGAAAATCATGATGTTGATGTTTATAATATCTTCATGCCTTATAGTTGCATAAAGCAATGATATAGCAATAAAATTTTGGGACAATACCAGCAATCAAGCAATAACTATTTGCTATATAGTATATCGCCGTAGTAGGTAAATGGATAAAGTTGGACATGCTTTTATATTCAACTTTATAGAGCTGGCCTGGGCGATAATATCTTTACATTTTATGATGAAATAAAAGTCAAGCAGTTGAGATTTGCTATATAGTATAAATTGCTTTATGTGAGTGTACTGTATATATGCAGGTAAAGTTAGATATCCTACTTTAATTAAACTATTTGCAGAACTGTGCAATAATGCAATTGCGACAATATAAACAATCACAAAGCCGAGAGGTACAGTATAAAAGGTATATATATATATATATATATATATATATATATATATATATATATATATATATATATATATATATATATATATACACACATACATACATACACACACACACACACACACAGGTGCTGGTCATATAATTAGAATATCATCAAAAAGTTGATTTATTTCACTAATTCTATTCAAAAGGTGAAACTTGTATATTATATTCATTCATTACACACAGACTGATATATTTCAAATGTTTATTTCTTTTAATTTTGATGATTATAACTGACAACTAGGAAAATCCCAAATTTAGTATCTCAGAAAATTAGAATATTACTTAAGACCAATACAAAGAAAGGATTTTTAGAAATCTTGGCCAACTAAAAAGTATGAACATGAAAAGTATGAGCATGTACAGCACTCAATACTTAGTTGGGGCTCCTTTTGCCTGAATTACTGCAGCAATGCTGCATGGCATGGAGTCGATCAGTTTGTGGCACTGCTCAGGTGTTATAAGAGCCCAGGTTGCTCTGATAGTGGCCTTCAGCTGTTCTGCATTGTTGGGTCTGGCATATCGCATCTTCCTCTTCACAATACCCCATAGATTTTCTATGGGGTTAAGGTCAGGCAAGTTTGCTGGCCAATTAAGAACAGGGATACCATGGTCCTTAAACCAGGTACTGGTAGCTTTGGCACTGTGTGCAGGTGCCAAGTCCTGTTGGAAAATGAAATCTGCATCTCCATAAAGTTGGTCAGCAGCAGGAAGCATGAAGTGCTCTAAAACTTCCTGGTATACGACTGCGTTGACCTTGGACCTCAGAAAACACAGTGGACCAACACCAGCAGATGACATGGCATCCCAAACCATCACTGACTGTGGAAACTTTACACTGGACCTCAAGCAACGTGGATTGTGTGCCTCTCCTCTCTTCCTCCAGACTCTGGGACCCTGATTTCCAAAGGAAATGCAAAATTTACTTTCATCAGAGAACATAACTTTGGACCACTCAGCAGCAGTCCAGTCCTTTTTGTCTTTAGCCCGGGCGAGACGCTTGTCTGTTGTTCAAGAGTGGCTTGACACAAGGAATGCAACAGCTGAAACCCATGTCTTGCATACGTCTGTGCGTAGTGGTTCTTGAAGCACTGACTCCAGCTGCAGTCCACTCTTTGTGAATCTCCCCCACATTTTTGAATGGGTTTTGTTTCACAATCCTTTCCAGGGTGCGGTTATCCCTATTGCTTGTACACTTTTTTCTACCACATCTTTTCCTTCCCTTCGCCTCTCTATTAATGTGCTTGGACACAGAGCTCTGTGAACAGCCAGCCTCTTTTGCAATGAACTTTTGTGTCTTGCCCTCCTTGTGCAAGGTGTCAATGGTCGTCTTTTGGACAACTGTCAAGTCAGCAGTCTTCCCCATGATTGTGTAGCCTACAGAACTAGACTGAGAGACCATTTAAAGGCCTTTGCAGGTGTTTTGAGTTAACTAGCTGATTAGAGTGTGGCACCAGGTGTCTTCAATATTGAACCTTTTCACAATATTCTAATTTTCTGAGATACTGAATTTGGGATTTTCTTAGTTGTCAGTTATAATCATCAAAATTAAAAGAAATAAACATTTGAAATATATCAGTCTGTGTGTAATGAATGAATATAATATAAAAAGTTTCACTTTTTGAATGGAATTGGTGAAATAAATTAACTTTTTGTTGATATTCTAATTATATGACCAGCACCTGTATATGTATGTATGTATATATATATATATATATATATATATATATATATATATATAAATATAAATATAAATATAAATATCAGGGGCAAGGGAGGCAGTGCCTCCTCAAAAAAACTGGATAAGAAAAGAATCGATATTACAAAAATAAAACAATGCAAATGTTGCAAAATTTGACATTAAAAAGTGTAAAAGTCACTTGTTTTTCTAAAGAAACACTGTCGAACAGCGACACCCGCAGATGAAGTTACAGTGGGGAGTCCGTGTCTTTTGTGCCTCCCTTCAGCTCATAGAAACAAAGCAGAGCCCCCAAAGCGTGCAGTGGGTTTAGTGGGGGGTAACTGAGAATGAATGGGGGAAAGTCACGTGAGAGGAGGCAGTGCCTCCATCGCACTATGATTGGATACAATTGGACATGATTGGTTCGTGCGATAAATCCCGGCTCTTGTTTTCGTGCGTGTTCTCGTCACATCGCTCTGAATGAATACAGTGATGGCGTTAATGGGAAAACTAATTAAAAAGTAAGTAAACAATTGTCACTTAGATATCACCGCTTGAATTCATGTCAAAATCAAACTTGAAATGGCCTGAAAACATGATGACTGCGGGGGTTTTTAGTGAGCAATCAGTGTGGTGAAATTAAAGGTACATCTTCTGTGAGTGTCTGTGAGTGAATGACTATTGTGAAGCTTGATGACTGCTGAAAATAAATTGACTATTAAAAAGAAAAGCTGAATATTAGTTTATAAATAATATATATTGTTTAAATTGTTACTGCCTTTAGTTATTATTTTGGAATAAAGGTAAAAATGCGTAAAAACACTAACTTGATGAAATGTATACTTGGTTTTAATAAATAGAACATTACATAGTGTAAAAATACAAAATAGAATTGTATTTGGTCTCT
This sequence comes from Ctenopharyngodon idella, assembly GCF_019924925.1. Taxonomy (NCBI): domain Eukaryota; kingdom Metazoa; phylum Chordata; class Actinopteri; order Cypriniformes; family Xenocyprididae; genus Ctenopharyngodon; species Ctenopharyngodon idella. The sequence goes on from NC_067231.1 coordinate 4,005,782, forward strand.
CTTTTTATGAAATGTTAACTTAACCAGGAAAATTGTGTAACAGGGACATAAATGAGGACGCTGCCTCCTCATTTTAAAACACCACTGATAGATATTATATATATATATATATATATTTGTTTGTTTATTTGTTTATTTATTTATATTTATTAAGGTATATAGTTTATATACAGTATAAAGTATATATATTTTGAGGTTTGATTTTACTTTGACAATTAATAAATTTGGGTGAATATTAACTAAGTGAGCGTTGAAAGAGAGCACATGTAATCTAAATATAAAAATAAGGGAAATGAGTATGAACAATTAAATACCCAATATGACTAATAATGACAAAACATAAAATCTCTGAAATCGTTCCATAAATGATACATTGTGCATCCCTACAACTATGACAATAACTCATCAGAAGCATGTTACCATTTCCCAGCAGAAGATGGCCATCTCACTGTGGTTTTGCAGCACTGCCCAGATGAAGAGACATAACCACGGATGCTTACACAAGTTCTTCCGATAGCTACATTCTCCCTGCAGGACCTGGCATGCTTTCTGTAGGGTGGCATTTAAAGACATTTTATATTTGGGGACTGAGCAGACATGGAAGAATGGGAAAAATGAATAGACAGAACTAAATTCTAAGGCACTAGGTACAAAGTCTGGTACCTTAAAAGCTTTTCTTTTGGTTGAATTTGCGTCCACACCGAGTACAGACTTGTAGAAAGGCCGGCATACCTCCCCTAACAGATTCTCCAGCAGTTGGGACACCTTGGGATGAGAAATCGGTGAAATTTACAACAGTGCATATTTATAGTTTTCAGTCACATGACTGGCGGGCAAAACATCTATAGAACTGCAGCACAGGCCTGTCGATTTTGCATCAGTTTCAATCCACAAATATTCAGTATATTTAGTAAACACAAATATTAATAACATCTCAAAAGAAGAAAAACAAAGAAATGTGAACAAACTGCAAGTTTTGGGCACTTGTGATCCATATACAACCATCTCATCAAAGTATTTACTTAAAAACAGTGGGACAGTCTAAAATGCTTAATGTACTAAGACAGTGATTTTAAAAGATCAAATTCAGTATACATCTTATTGATGATTCATACTATATACAAGCAAGCAGATAAGCCCAGAATATCAACAATAAATTTCATGTTATGCATTTTTTTTTTATAATAGTTTTCAATGGAAAAATGCTTAATGTGGAACTTTGCATGTTCATAATATGGGTTCATAAATTTTCTTTACAGGCAAGCAGAATAACTGGCAAGGGAAATCCATGTTATGCCCTCCAGTGGGTGTTCTTATAGGGGTGTGACAGACCAATTAATCTGCCGATATTTGTCTGATAATTTCCAGATCTCACCTCATAAAGGCTAATGCGGCATTTCTTATTGCTGAACTCGTTCTTGCGCTCATTCAGGATCTGCTGCAGCAGTTTGCCGGCCTGGCAGTTGTCAGAGATGGAGTTATAAAGATCCTCCAGTTGGCCGTAAGTCAGGTAGCTCAAAATGTTCAGACCGTGGTCAATGAAGAGACGCACAAACTGTGGTTTATTGTTCATCAGCGCGTCAGTCATGGAATCTTTCAGATCGTCATACTGCATATGCCAAGACAGAAATAGCAGGTTATCACCACATACCATAAAAACTGCATTTATTTGATCAAAAATACAGCAAAACAGTAATATTGTGAAATATTAGCCTATCACTATTTAAAATAACTATTTTCTATTTGAATATATTTTAAAATTTAATTTATTCCTGAATTTTCAGCATCATTACTCCAGTCTTCAGTGTCACATGATCCTTCAGAAATCATTCTAATATGCTGATTTTGTGTTCAAGAAACACTTCATATTATTATGACAGTTGAAAACAGCTGTACTAAATGACTTTACTGTAACTTTTGATTAATTTAACACGTCCTTGTTTTAATTTCTTTCTTTAAAAAAAAAATAAACTCACTGACCCCAAACTTTTGAATTTGAACAGTAGTGTGTATAAAAATTTGGTTGTACTTTAGATTAGGGTCCAATTCTCACTATTGACTAACTATTAAAGAGTTAGTTCACCCAAAAATGAAAATTCTGACATTAATTACTCACCCTCATGTCGTTCCACACCCGTAAGACTTTCATTCATCTTCGGAAGACCAATTAAGATACACTATTATTGCCAAAAGTATTGGGACACCCCTCCAAATCATTGAACCTTCAGATTAGCTCAAGAACAGTGCGTAGAGAGCTTCATGGAATGGGTTTCCATGGCCGAGCAGCTGCATCCAAGCCTTACATCACCAAGCGCAATGCAAAGCGTCAGATGCAGTGGTGTAAAGCACGCCGCCACTGGACTCTAGAGCAGTGGAGACGTGTTCTCTGGAGTGACGAATCACAAGTGACGAGTCTGGGTTTGGCGGTTGCCAGAAGAACGGTACTTACCTGACTGCATTGTGCCAAGTGTATGGAGCCATTGGATTTCATCAAAAATATCTTAATTTGTGTTCAGAAGATGAACGAAGGTCTTACGGGTGTGGAACGACATGAGGGTGATTAATTAAAGACAGAATTTTCATTTTTGGGTGAACTAACCCTTTAACTTTGACTTTTGCCTCAAACTCCTAAATTACTGCTTATAAATAGTAAGGTAGTTATTAAGTTTAGGTATTGGGTAGGATTAAGGGATGTAGAATATGATCATGCAGAATAAGGCATTAATATGTGCTTTAAAAGTACTAATAAACACCCAATATCCTAGTAATTATGCATGCTAATAAGCAACTAGTTATTAGTGAGAATTGGACCCTAAACTGAAGTGTTATCAAAAATGTTATCCCTCCTTTAGATATTTTAAATTTTGCCATTTACATTTATGCATTTGTCAGACACTTTTATCCAAAGCAACATAAGATATTTACTAACTACCTTACTAGCATTTAATCAGTTCAAACATTCCCTGGGAATCAAACCCATGCCCTTGGCTTTTGCAGTGCCAGGCTCTACTGTTTAAAGTACAGGAACACTCAACAACTTGCCCTAGTTGAAAAGATAATTCATATTTCCCACAATCCTCTACCTTCCAGTCGATGTTTCCATTGAAGAGTTCACTCTTGGCAATGTCCACTCTGTTCCATGTTACAGCAAGCCTCAACTCATCAGCATAGGGATTAGTAAAGCCCGAAACGTGTTTTTTACTCGCTAACACACACAGCAAAAATGATATACAGAAAAAAGATTTAACAAATATTATACACGCCATAGGTCCACTGTAGACCAAAGGGGTAGAAGTTGAAGAGATGTACAAACACTGTAATAAACAGTTTAAAGTTTACCTTGAACAAGCACTTTAAGCATCACAGTGTCAAAATCATCCGCTCCTTCCTGTTCCGCGTTATAAATGCAGATGAGGTCTTTGTTTTGGTAGACGCTTAAAACCTTTCAGGTACCAGCCAAGCAACAAGAACCAAAAAAAAAAAAAAATCAGCACTCAAAAAAAAAAAAAAAAAACATTTTTTTAGTACTTTGATGTTATATGATCGAGTAATAGTATGACATTTACCTTGTCAACAAGTTTGTCCATCTCTTGCTCTGAAGGAAAGTATTTTATTACTTTCTCCGCCAATCGTTCTCTAAGCTCCATGTTGTGAGTCCCTTCCTCCTTCTCTGCTCCTCCAGTTGAGGTCATCGGTGCAGACTGCACGTTCTCCACGATGTCGCACACAAGATTGGCAAGCCCCCCCGAACCAGCCAGGACCAACCAGGGCATTGAATTCTTCAGAGAGATATCTAATGCCTGAAATGAAGAAGCATCATAAGAGAGAATTAGGAGATGGGACTGAGGACATTTTGCATGTAATTAAACCAGAATCTGCTCACCTCCAGCATTGACGCTTCTCCAGATATCAGCATATTCAGAACAGGAATGTCAATGCTTGCACTGTCTGCACATGAGATGATGTATTTCAGCAAGTGCATACAAGTATAAACTCCTCGTTGCTTTTATTACACGGATCTTAACATAACATATTCACTGATTATCATTAATATGTCAGTTCTCTGAATCACTGAACTCTTACTAATGTCATACTGTGTCAAAATGAATTATCACATGACCTTCTATGGACACTTTCTGAATGATCAGCCTGTTAGCCTTTAATACTTAAAGGATTAGTTCACTTTCAAATGAAAATTACCCTAAGCTTTACTCACCCTCAAGTTATCCTAGGTGTATATGACTTTCTTCTTTCTGATGAACACAGAGATATATTAATAAATATCCTGACGCATCCAAGCTTTATAATGGCAGTGAGCAAGACCAACGAGTATTTAACAAGTTATGAAGTAAAACTTCCACCAGACCACCTTCTGTATTCAAGTTACGAAAAAAAAGGAACTAGCGTTGCGTCTGTTAAGCTATTCCCTTTTCCGTAAGTTGAATAGGGAAAGCGTAGGACGTAGCGTAAGCTTTTTGAACTGCGAGAGGCATTGCGCTTTCTTCCTAAGTTGAATACGGAAGGCGATCTGGCGGAAGCTAGATAATTTTTTTTTTTTTTACACAAACGCATCGCTTTGCTTCAGAAGGCCTTTATTAACCATCTGGAGCCGTGTGGAGTACGTTTATGATGGATGGATGTGGACGGAGACACTTTCTTCAGCTCTTACTCGTTGGTCTTGCTCACTGCCATTATAAAGCTCGGATGCGTCAGGATATTTATTAAAATATCTCCGATTGTGTTCATCAGAAAGAAGAAAGTCATATACACCTAGGATGGCTTGAGGGTGAATAAAGCTTGGGCTAATTTTCAGTTAAAAGTGAACTAATCCTTTAAAGGTTAAAATTAATCCTTTAAAGGTTAAAATTGTTGAATAAAGTCGTTATTTTTGTTTTGTTTTTACGCACAAAAAGTATTCTTGTTTCATAACATTAAGGCTGAACCACTGCAGTCACGTTGTCTATTTTAACAATGTCTTTACTACTTTTCTGGACCTTGAATGTGGTTTTGTTGCTTTCTATGGAAGATAAAAAAAAAAAAACTCTCAGATTTCATCAAAAATATCTTAATTTGTGTTCTGAAAATGAATGAAGGTCTCACAGGTTTGGAACGACATGAGGGTGCGTACTTAGTGACAGAAATTTCATTTTTAGGTAAGCTAACCCTTTAAAGCTTTGTCTTCTCTTGTAATATCCAAAATGGCCATTACGTGGCCAAAAATCTAAACCTCCCTTGTTCAAACCAAGGAATGGCTAGTTACCATGTTGCACTCCTGTTCAATGAAACAACTGCAATGAAACCAAGCAATGTAAAGTCATCTCTACATCAGTAACATTCTATCATGAACATCAAGTTTATAGGCCATTCCTAAGGGGACCCGAGTGCCATTCAAGCATGTAAAATGCCCTGAAAGCAGGATTTTATTTTGTACCTGTACGCTGACGTGAAATGTAATCCTCCAGACGGGCTCTGAAGCCGACCTCACCACCTTTACGCCCTATGGTCCCATCATCCACCAGAAGGAAAGCCTTGTAGCTATTGTCCAGAGAGCAAGAGTTACGCGCTGCGTTTTTGACAAAATACTTTGCGGGGAAACTTCCCTAAAAGAAAGAGAGAGACATTGTTGTTCTGAAAGACTGTAAACCATATGCAAATGCAGTGTGCAGTGCTAGTTTCTCTTTTTATATCTATTTATGCAGTACAGAACATGTAGACTCTGAACAGTATGCTTTTTTTTTTGGTATGCATAAAATGTCCAAGTGGCCTAGTACTACAAATAATGCAATATGCACTGCCTGGGTACCATAACTCACACTGCGAAGTGTTTGACTTCCATCTGCAGTATAATGAATGAACAGATACACAAGTGGAGGAGATATCAACCACAACTTGTAAGATGATTTAAATGTACTGCTAATAATTAAAAAAAATAAAAAAATAAAAAATTACTCAAATTTCTAGAATAACAATTCATTGATAAAAATTGTTAACCTTTACATATTTTATAGAACATTTAGTTTTGGTTCTTGACTTTCAGCAATGTTCCAATAGTGCTCAATTCGTTTTTGAAAATATATATTTTTATCTAAGAGAAATACTAGTAGTATTTATTACTACAGTATATAGTAGTATATTTATAGTAATATGCTAGTTTTGCACCATTGTCAGTACAGTCCTGGTCAGAATTATTGGTAAATATGATCAAAGAAGGCTGTGAAAATAAATCTGTAGTGTTTATCCTTTTGATCTTTCAAAAATTTCACAAAAATCTAACCTTTCATTGAAGTAAAACTAATGAATGTGGGGGTGGAAATCACATTATGAAATAAATGTTTGTTTTCCTCTAATACATGTTGGCTACAATTATTGGTACACCTAGAAATTCTTATGAGTAAAATATCTCTGAAGTATTTATCATATTTACCAGGGTGACTAGAAAAGTGAAATTGTCAAGCCATGAGGAGTATAAATACGAGGAAGCACAAAGGCCAACTTCTATAAATCATCCATCACAATGGGTAAAACCAAAGAATATCTAGTTCAGTCATGAAACTGCAGTGGGTTAAATAAGAAATATATACTAGAACTTTTCAGTTTCTAAGCTATTTTATTGATAAATCACAGTGTCCACAATACATTTCTGCACTACTGTCTGTATGTGTGTGTTTGTGCAGCAGAGCATTAGTTTAGAACGGTGATTAACTAACCTGTACAATAAGCAAAAGATTGTTGAGCTTCACAAAAAAGTGGCTGTAAGAAAATAGCTAAAGCATTGAAATTTCCATTTCCACCATCAGGGCAATAATTAAAGGGTTAGTTCACCCAAAAATGAAAATTATTCCATAATTTACTCACCCTCAAGCCATCCTAGGCATATATGAATTTCTTCTTTCAGCCAAACACAATCGGAGCTATATTAAAAAATATCCTGGCTCTATCCTCTGTGCTAGGAAGCTAGTGACTATACTTTATAAACTTATAAATATAGATATTTTTTCTTACAAAAAAGGCATTTATTAACCCCCTGGAGTCGTATGGATTACTTTTATGATGGATGGATGCGCTTTTTGGGCTTCAAATTCTGGGGTACCATTCACTCTCATTATAAAGCTTGGAAGAGCCAGGATATTTTTTAACATAACTTTGATAATGTTTGGCTGAAAAAAAGAATGTCATATACATCTAGGAAAGCTTGAGGGTGAGTAAATTATGGGATAATTTTTGGGTGAACTTTCCCTTTAATAAGTTTCAATCAACAGATGTTGTTACAGTATGAATCTGCCTGGAAGAGGATGCGTGTCTGTCTAGCACACAGTGAGGAGGATAGTTTGAGTGACCAAAGACTTTCCAAGGATCATAGCTGGAGAATTGCAGAAATTGGTTAAGTCTTGTGGTCAGAAAAAAAAAGAAAAATGTCACTACAAGTTGTTTGAAAAGGAAAAATACTCTTTGCAAGAAAAATCCTTTGCTCTCATCCAGAAACAAACTCCAGCATATTCAGTTGCCAGACACTACTGGAACTTCAAACAGGACCGTTTTCTAAAAGAGCTTTTTGGCAGTGAACCCATGAGATGGGTTTGGTGCACAGAGGGATAAAAAAGTACCTCATTTGTGTGATTAAATATACTGCTGGATCTTTAATGTTGTGGGCCTATTTTTCTGCCTGAGGTTTTGGACATCTTGTTGAGATACATGACATGATGGATTGGGGAAAAAAATAAAAAATAATGAAAACCTGACAGCCTCTGCTAGAAATCTGGGGCCATGGCTGGATCTTCCATCAAGACAATAACCCAAAACAAACATTAAAATCAACACAAAAAAATGGGTCACTGGGCACTGATCTCATCAGGTGTTCTTCAACCTCACCAGGTATTGTAGGTAAAGACTCAGAGCTGTTATCTTGGCAAAACGAGGTTGCAAAAAGTATTGAATAAAAGGGTGCCAATAATTGTGGCTAATGTGTTTTGGAGAAAACATTTTACAATGAGATTTTCCTCACATTTTCAATTGTTTTACTTCAATGAAAGGTTTGATTTTTGTGATTTTTTTTTTAAATAAAACATCAAAAGGATTAACAATGCAGATTTATTTTCACAGGCTTCTTTTTACATGTTTGGTGCCAATGATTCTGACCAGGACTGTATACTTTTTAAGTTGTGTTACCTCAGGGTTGACGAGCTGTTGGTGATCTTTTACCAGGCCCCAGGGAGCGATGCCAATGAGAACCACTTTACTGAGAGTGACAGAAGACGTTGCAGTGGCATAATCTCTCACAGCTTCTCCTATACACCTGCCGAGGCCTTCCCTCAACCCCCCGCTTATGATCCACGCTCCTATACATAAGCCACATCCAAAATTAACTTTTTTTGGTAACCAGACAGTTGATGGTAGCCATTGACTTACATAGTAGGAAAAAATACTATGGAAGTTAATGGCTACCGTCAACTGACTGGTTGCCAACATTTTTTAAAATATCTTCTTTTGTGTTCAACAGAAATTCATACAGGTTTGGAACATCTTGAGGGTGAGTAAATGATGACAAAAGTTTGATTTTTGGGTGAACTATCCTTTTAAATTGCATTGTGCATTATTTTATTTTAGTAAAATGTACTTTTTTTTTTGGCTATATACACAGAGAAAACTTGCTGGGCAACTATCCCGACAAACCAGGTTGATGAAATAATTAGTCCTGCATGAATTTGTGTCCTGGTAACTGGGCCTCTGATGACTTGCATTTATTTACTTTACAAGTATGATTCATATTCATACTGCTTGCATCCTGACAGTTCACAATAGAAGGCAAAATGACAGCTGAAGTTTGCTCAAACAACTGTGGTCATGCACTTCTGTATCTCATTGATCTTTTCAGGTATGACATTTACAAACAAAGAGTCACATGGCATAACCTAGCAAACCTTTTCACAAATAAGAGGGCAATTATGCTGAAAAATTACAGCCTGGCAATAAATCAAAAGTTCTAATCAGATATTACAACTTCAACACATTTGTGAAAGTAACATAATGGAATCCTTTGTATAGCATGGAAATGTATGAAAAACAATGAGATATGTGTGGAGAGAAGAAGACACCTGTGCTCTGTGCAGCTTTAACCAGCCCCTGCCTCAGCACCTCTCGGACCCAGGTCTTGACCTCTGACCTTTTCTCACCACCAAACACTGACACCACCAGGTTGGGATGTGCCAGTTTCCAGTGTTCTCTCATGATATTGAAGACCTTGGAAGGATCTGTGGTGCTGGAGAGACGCAAAAACTGGGATAAAGAGAAGGGGAGTGAGATAGAAACAAAAATCAAAGGTTAAAAGCAACTTTAAGTTACAAAAACAAGGTACTGATTTGTTAAATATGGTTGTTTCTTCAACTATGGGCAATTTTTATGTCCCAGGGATTGATTGCTATTAAAACCTTTTTTGTAATATGAAGACCAAATTTAGGGTACGTTTCCATGACAATGATGTACTAAAAATGGAAAAGTTTTTCCTTCTGCTTTTTTCACATACAGACGACACCATTATCAAAACGATCCCCGTTCACAAGGATCCACAAAAACGACAGTAGTTGGCGATGTCACTTTGTAAAGAAACACTACGCAACTACACACCCTGACAAAAGTCTTGTCGCCTATCCAAGTTGTAGGAACAACAAATAATAACTTGACTTCTAGTTGATCATTTGGAATCAGAAGTGGCTTATATGAAAGGCAAAGGCCTCTAGATTATGCTTATTTCACCAAAATAAAATCTTATGCCTTGATTTTTAAATATTTAATTAGGACAGAAAGGTCAGACTTTGCTTAGACAAAAGTCTTGTCACGTCTTTAAAGGATTCAACCAATCACAGATTAGAGCGTCACCTGTGACAAATACTGTAATTAACACATTCCCAGGTGTGTAGAAGAACCACCCCAGCACACCCAACCTTCATTTGAAATGCATCCTGACTTCTGACAGCATGCCAAAGATTCAACCACAGACCAAAGTGCTGATCATCAAGAGCCTGAAGACCAAGTCTCCTGCTGAGGTGGCAGACATCTTTAATGTATCTAAACGTCAAGTGGAGAGGATAAGAAAAAGATTTGAAGAAACTGGTGAAGTTCATGACAGGCCCAGGTCAGGCAGACCCCGTAAGACAACAGTTCGAGAGGACCGTTTGTTGGTTCGACAGTCCAGGGCCAGCCCTTGTTCAACTGCAGCAGAGCTACATAACAACTGATCACCAGAAACCCCTGTATCTACAAGAACAGTTTGTTGAATTCTGTCACGCAGTGGTCTCAATGGCTGAATTAGTGCTCAGAAACCAGCATTAAACAGAAGACAACTAAAAAATCGTGTTGCATTTGCCAAGGCCCACAGCTTGCAGGAAGGATGGACTGTGGAAAAGTGGCAGAAGGTTGATTTTTCCGATGAATCATCTACTGAACTGCATTCCAATCGTTGCAAATACTGCAGAAGACCTATCGGAACCCACATGGACCCAAGATTCACACAGAAACAGTCAAGTTCGGTGGAGGAAAAATCATGGTTTGGGGTTACATTCAGTATGGGGGCGTGCGAGAGATCTGCAGAGTGGATGGCAACATCAACAGCCTGAGGTATCAAGACATTCTTGCTGCCCATTACATTCCAAACCACAGGAGAGGGCAAATTCTTCAGCAGGATGGCGCTCCTTCTCATACTTCAGCCTCCACATCAAAGTTCCTGAAAGCAAAGAAGGTCAAGGTGCTCCAGGATTGGCCAGCCCAGTCACCAGACATGAATATTGAATATTGTCAATATGAGCATGTCTGGGGTAAGATGAAGGAGGAGGCATTGAAGATGAAACCAAAGAATCCTGATGAACTCTGGGAGTCCTGCAAGAATGCTTTCTTTGCCATTCCAGATGACTTTATTAATAAGTTATTTGAGTCATTGCTGAGACGTATGGATGCAGTCCTCCAAGCTAATAGGAGTCATACACAATATTAATTCTTTTTCCACTGCACCATGACTTTATGTTCTGTACTGTACATTATTTCTGTTAAGTGACAAGTCTTTTGTCTAAGCAAAGTCTGACCTTTCTGTCCTAATTAAATAAGTAAAAATCAAGGCATGATAAGATTTTATTTTGGTAAAATAAGCATAATCTAGAGGCCTTTGCCTTTCATATAAGCCACTTCTGATTCCAAATGATCAACTAGAAGTCAAGTTATTATTTGTTGTTCCTACAACTTGGATAGGCGACAGGACTTTTGTCAGGGTGTGTATAGACTGAACATGTAATACGCATGCGCATGATGTCACCGTTTTCACAAATTTGCGTTTTTGTAGTTCACACGGAGACAATAACGGCATCGTTTTCAAAAACCTGCACTTTGAAACTTGTTTTCAAAAGTTTGTGTTTTCAGGCCCCCAAAATACTGCAGTCATGTAAATGAACAGCCAAACTGCATAAAAAGTTTTATGTTTTTAGTTGAAAACGGTGTTGTGTAAACGGCCCCTAAAACTGTACACTTGGCAATTATTGTTGGTTCTTTTCAAAAGCTTTTTTTTTTTTTTTGCCCTTGTCACAGACAAAAATGTTCTAAAATAATTAATTATCAAAAATTTAATTATTTAAATATCAAGCCCCCCCGCCCCCCACCAATAATTAGAAATGGCCAAGTTGTCCCCCCCCAAAGTATTATTTTTTGGTTGGTCTGCCTCAGCAGTCTAACAGCACTCATCAATGTCAAAATGACGGCCAATCAGGTCTAAGGCGGCGGAGCCTACTGTTCAGTGAAGACGAGTGTAAATTCCAATGCCACGCTTTTAGTTTTTACAACGAAAGAGTGCGCATGTGGTAAGATATAAGTAGCTAAACTTTTATTATTTGACAACTGTTTTACGATGGATATATTTAATGACCCACAGTAACATACAGTTATACAAACTGCTCAACTTCATTGAATTTCTCCTTTTTGAATTGAAAATATGCTGTCATTGAATGTGACGAGACGAGACAAGACATTTTTTTTTACATTTTTGACATACAGTATCTCACAGAAGTAAGTACACCCCTCACATTTTTGTAAATATTTTAATATATCTTTTCAATTTTTGCTGTCTCCTCAAAATAACTCAACACACAGCCATTAATGTCTAAACTGCTGGCTACAAAATGTTAAAATGTTAAAATGTCCAAATTGGGCCCAATTAGCCATTTTCTCTCCCCAGTGTCATGTGACTCGTTAGTGTTACAAGGTCTCAGGTGTGAATGGGGAGCAGGTGTGTTAAATTTGGTGTTATTGCTCTCAATCTCTCATACTGGTCACTGGAAGTTCAACATGGCACCTCATGGCAAAGAACTCTCTGAGGATCTGAAAAAAAAAGAATTGTTGCTCTACATAAAGATGGCATAGGCTAGAAGAAGATTGCCAAGACCCTGAAACTGAGCTGCAGCACGGTGGCCAAGACCATACAGCGGTTTAACAGGACAGGTTCCACTCAGAACAGGCCTCGCCATTGGTCGACCAAAGAAGTTGAGTGCACGTGCTCAGCATCATATCCAGAGGTTGTGTTTGAGAAATAGACGTATGAGTGCTGCCAGCATTGCTGCAGAGGTTGAAGGGGTGGGGGGTCAGCCTGTCAGTGCTCAGACCATACGCCGCACACTGCATCAAATTGGTCTGCATGGCTGTCGTCCTGAAAGAAGCCTCTTCTAAAGATGATGCACAAGAAAGCCCGCAAACAGTTTGCTGAAGACAAGCAGACTAAGGACATGGATTACTGTAACCATGTCCTGTGGTCTGATGAGACCAAGATAAACTTATTTGGTTCAGATGGTGTCAAGCGTGTGTGGCGGCAACCAGGTGAGGAGTGCAAAGACAAGTGTGTCTTGCCTACAGTCAAGCATGTTGGTGGGAGTGTCATGGTCTGGGGCTGCATGAGTGCTGCCGGCACTGGGGAGCTACAGTTCATTGAGGGAACCATGAATGCCAACATGTACTGTGACATACTGAAGCAGAGCATGATCCCTTCCCTTCGGAGACTGAGCCACAGGGCAGTATTCCAACATGATAACGACCCCAAACACACCTCCAAGATGACCACTGCCTTGCTAAAGAAGTGGGGGTACTTAAACCCTATTGAGCATCTGTGGGGCATCCTCAAACGGAAGGTGGAGGAGCGCAAGGTCTCTAAGGGATGTCATCATGGAGGAGTGGAAGAGGACTCCAGTGGCAACCTGTGAAGCTCTGGTGAACTCCATGCCCAAGAGGGTTAAGACAGTGCTGGAAAATAATGGTGGCCACACAAAAATATTGACACTTTGGGCCCAAGTTGGACATTTTCACTTTTGTGGCCAGCGGTTTAGACATTAATGGCTGTGTGTTGAGCTATTTTGAGGGGACAGCAAATTTACACTGTTATACAAGCTGTACACTCACTACTTTACATTGTAGCAAAGTGTCATTTCTTCAGTGTTGTCACATGAAAAGATACAATAAAATATTTACAAAAATGTGGGGGGTGTACTCACTTCTGTGAGATACTGTATTAGACATATAAACAAGAGTGAATGTGTGCAAATTTTTAAATAAAATATTATTTGCAAAGAGTTTAAATGGACTACTTCACATCTATAGACTATAATTAGACCTAGAACTTCTTTTATTGTTCTTATTTCTCCTTTATTCCCTTAAAACCTTTTAATCCTTTATTTAATTTATTTAAATAAAAATACACCTGCCCCTACCCCCCTCCCCAATGTTCAATACATGGTTACGGCCTTGATAATATATACATTTATAGCTCAGACAGCTCATATACAGTTCAGCCACAATGGAGAGGAACTCACATAGCTGTGTCTCTTGCCGGCCCCAGCGAACTCCAGCTCTCCATAGGCATCTGTGGGCTGTTCGCAGGAGTGCTGTGCACTGTCCCAGTGACTGACCATGGCTGTGCTGAAGTTATCGCCCAGGGTTCCTGAGGGGTGCATGTCTCGCGTGGACCCACACTGACACAGACCGCCATTGCTACAAAACAACAGATGGAGGATCTGTCCTACAGAAGGAATCTAACACAAGAGATACTGAATACTCACCAAGTCATACATCTTACCTGAAAGAGTCCTCCACAAATGTTGTGCACACTCTCTTTTTAAACAAATTTGGAATCCAGCTCTAAAATCAATAACAGAAATAACTTTTCATTAATGCACTAAAAACATGATAGCTACTGTATAACAGTGGTCTGGGATCATTCAACAAGTTAGCAAGATAAAGCTAGTATATTAAGCTGATCATGTGATCTATTGAAGATAAAATACTGAGTGCAACTTGTAACACTTTCTTATCTAATGCTTTTGCTCAAGGAAGGTTAGAATGAGAATCGATCACAAAGCTAGGGTAAACGGCTCAGGTGTTGGGGCCTCTTGTAATTTCATCATTAAATCCCCACCCATCCCTTTCATCAGGAAAGCAAGACAGACCAGTTCACCCTTGACAGTGCCTCATCATTTATTTAGATCATAACTTATCGGCTTTGCGTTTAGTTTCCTCATTGCATTGTTTGGTACACTCACTAAGAACACTCACACTCTTCTTCTAACTAAGAATTTTGATGCAACTTTGATTGAAATGATAATTTAATGATAGTTTAGATTAACCTCATGTTGCTCCAAGGTGACCGTAAATCACTAAAAGCATCTGCCTGCAAATTACGGCTTACTATGTACTTTCTTAGATATATACATCTGGACATGAAGACAATATTTAAAACTACACTATAAAATTCAAACTGCTAAGATTACATTTATTTGAATGAATGTAATGGTTGTATTTTGTTCTTTTATGGATTGATTACATTGATTTGAATTTAATACTGATGTAGAAAATGAAAATTAAACTCTGAAATCTGCATTTTACAGCTTATATGTCACTTTACATATATATGGAAACATATATACAGTTTCTAACAAAAGTGAGTAAACCCCTCACATTTCAGCAACCATTTTATTATATATTCTTAAGGGACAATACTATAGAAATGAAAATTGGATATACTTTAGAGTAGTCAATGTGCAGCTTGTATAGCATTATAGATTTACTGTCCTCTAAAAATAACTCAACATACAGCCATTATTGTCTAAATAACTGGCAACAAAAGTGAGTACACCCTGAGTGAACATGTCAAAACTGTGTCCAAAGTGTCAATATTTTGTGTGAGCACCACTGTTATCTAGCACTGCCTTAATCCTCCTGGGCATGGAATTCACCAGAACTGCACAGGTTGTTGCTGGGATCCTCTTCCACTCCTCCATAATGACATCATGGAGCTGCTGGATGTTAGACACATGGTGCTTCTCCACCTTCCGCTTGATGATGCCCCACAGGTGCTCAATAGGGTTCAGGTCTGGAGACATACTTGGCCACTCCATCACCTTCACCTTCAGCTTCCTCAGCAAGGCAGTTGTCATCTTGGCGGTGTGTTTGGGGTCATTATCATGCCGTTCGGCCCTGCATCAGAATGTCACAGTACATGTTGGAATCCATGTTCCCCTCAATGAAGCAGAGCTCCCCAGTACCAGCAGCAATCATGCAGCCCCAGACCATGATGCTACCACCACCATGCTTGACTGTAGGCAAGACACAATTTTCTTATTACTCCTCACAAGGGCGTCGCCACACATGCTGGACACCATCTGAGCCAAACAAGTTTATCTTAGTCTCATCAGACCACAGGACATGGTTCCAGTAATTCATGCTCTTGGACAGGTTGTCTTCAGCAAACTGTTTGCAGGCTTTCTTGTGAGCCAGCTTCAGAAGAGGCTTCCTTCTAGGACGACGGCCATGCAAACCCACTTGTTGCAGTGCGCGGTGTATGGTTTGAGCACTGACAAGCTGACCTCCCGCTTCTGCAACCTCGAAAGCAATGCTGGCAGCACTCATGCGTCTGTCTTTTGAAGCCAGCTTCTGCACCTGACGCACAGCACGAGAACTCAACTTCTTTGATCGACCCTTGTGAGGCCTGTTCCGTGGAACCCGTCTTGGAAAACCTCTGTATGACCCTGGCCACTGTACTGTAACTCAGTTTCATGATGTTACCAATCTTCTTATAGCCTAGGCCATCTTTGTGGAGAGCAACAATTCTAATCCTCAAATCCTCAGAGAGTTCTTTGCCATAAGGTGCCATGTTGAACATCCAGTGGTCAGTATGAGAGAATTGTACTCAAAGCACCAAATTTTAACTGCTCTAATACAAGATACACAAATCTGTCTGGTCCTATCAAGCAGACAAAAACATGAACATGATGATGAATAGGACATGTAGCTTTGCATAGTTAAAAAACATACAACTATTATCACTTAGGGTGTACTCACTTTTGTTGCCAGTTATTTAGACAATAATGGCTGTAATATATTGAGTTATTTTCAGAGGACAGTAAATCTATACTGCTATACAAGCAGCACATTGACTACTTTAAAATATATCCAAGTTTCATTTCTATAGTATTGTCCCTTAAGAAGATATACTAAAATGATTGCTGAAATGTGAGGGGTGTACTCGCTTTTGTGAGATACTGTACATATTTGACCTAACTATATGTGTAAACTAGGGGGGTTAATATTAAAACTCCCTTTAATATAAAGCACAACACAAATAACTTCCATAAAATACTTGTCCGTAAAAAAAAAAAGACAACAAATTGCACTGTAACATGAACACTGTAGTTATGTGACCAATAAAAACACGATAGAAGCAGCACATGACAAACACACGTGCACAGTCTTGTTTTAACTCATGGTATGTTGTTTGAAGAAACTCCCTGCAGTCATACTCATAGCCAACATTAAATCGATACGATACTGAGTGCATGCAGTAGGTCTTTAAGAACATAATATATGACCAACAAACATCTGAAGCGTGTTTGTAACGATACAAAATCAAGAGGTGCTTCTGTTGTAGCTTTCTGACAGACCTACCAGATCTGTTTTCGGCATCACGGCCACTCCACCGTGTTCAATGTCCTTTTCATTCATCTTGGTTTGTTTATGGACTTTACGAAGTCGCTGTTTGTAGGAAGTTCCACTTGAAAGCGCTCTGCAGCAGCGCGTAATGTCCAAGCTACCCGTGAACGAGGAAGTCCGGGAACTCTCAAGCCTGTCGGGTTACCTGAGAAAGCAGGTGTAACCAGCGCGCGCAGGGTGTGGCTACAGAGGAGAGGGTGGAAGAGGCGCGAGAGCGTGTGTGGGAAAAAGACTAGACTGTAGTTTTGAGACGAGAGATAATGATCATTGCTTACTTGAATCAAAATCCGGTTTATTGTTCGCTACACAAAGGAATTGTTTAGGTAGGTTGTTCCAAAAAGCACCGTAAACAAAATACCAGATTATGGTTGTTATATTTGCTCATTATATTAGAGATAATTTTTCATAGTTATCTCAATGGCAAAAAGTGTCCCAATTTACCCTAATCATGATTTATTGTACTACGGAACTATAGTCAAACGATAAATTATTCAGACATTTTTGATATATTTTTACTAGTGGGTGCAGGACACTATAGTTCATTTATGTAAGTGAGGATAGCAAAATAAACTGTGACATATTATACCCAAAAATTCTTCATACAGTGCACTACCAGTAAAACTGATAAAAATTTAGGACCAAAAATTATTCAGACACTTTTTTCTGACACAGTTTAACTCTGAGATCTTGTCATATTTTATTACCATTTTTTAAACTATAGTGAATAAACTGTATTAATGAATGAAATGTTCAAGGTGTCTGAATACATTTTGGTTTGATTGTAAATGCTATTTTGATCTGGTGGTAGCCTATCTTGTTCTTTTATTAATATGTAAAATTGTGAAAAATGTAATGTATTACAATAAAAATCATATTTTATTATTTTCATATATATTTTAGATTAAATTACAAATTATATTAAATTAAATATTGCATATTAAATAGCTATTAAATTACAATTAAGCAGTAACACTGCTTTTGCTCCATGCTGAAAAACATTTTACCCTAAATGTAAGATAAAAGGTCCCCCTCATCACCTAGTTTTAATTTATTTCTATTCTATTCTATTTTTATTATTATTGTTTATTTTTATTCAAATATGCCAAATTGACTACCAACATATTTAATGATCAAAAAATATTTATTTTTTCTGGATATTGCAATATTCAGAAATATATTTTTTTGATTTTTTGATTGATTCACAAGAGCAAAATAAATATGCCAAAGAATGCTACACCATGTTGTACAACAAAAATAATAAACCATAAAGTTATTTCTGCCTGTTATTTATTCATTTTAGTACTTTTGTCACCTTTATATACAATTTTTAAACAACTTTTATACAGTAAGCAGCCTAAACAACATCTATCAAAGACAGAGTTAATAAGCCATATCCTGATCAGTAGTCAAATTGGATTCGTCTTTTCCAGTACTCTGACCCATTTGGTATAACTTGCTGGCCAGGTTGTGTACCTGACATGTTCCAAGCTGACAGCCTCTCTGAGCTGCTCGCCTTCTGCAGAGAGAGAAGACAACTGTGAATCATGGGCTTCAACATTTAAGATATGATATAATATAAGTGAGGAAGAGCAGGGATAATTTTAACATTTTTAACATGTTTTTTGTTGATATTTGATCACTATATTTAAATCTGGTCAGTCAAATAGTTGGGCCTACAAGTGAATGATTTGACCACGAGTCTGTAGTTCCTCTGTTCACCAAAAGATGGCGCTGTGAAGAACACCAAACGTATTCAGAGTAACGTCTTCACCGTCCTGTAGGTGAAGTGGAAGGCAAAAACAAATCACAGAGCCATGCACAGACATTTTGAGGGGCAGTGGCCCAAACCGAAAAAAAGGGGGCACTAAAGGGATGAGAGGATATTGGTGGGTGGGGTGCTTGTTAATACAAATGATTCATTTGTTACAAATATCCAATTAAAAGAGAAGATAGCGCCTTCACTTTTTAGTTGACTCATAGGCAATATCATCTTAACAGAATTAATACAACTTTTACAATCATATTTTAAACAATTAAGATTAGTGCTAATTCAATTTATGTCTAATTGATTTTAAGTTGTTGTAACTATTCTTCCATTCACATAATTTATTGTCTGTCTTTAGCATATCTCTAGCATATTCCTTTACTCTCAGGCACCTGTGACTGTCTGATTTAACTGATTTGAATCTATACATTGTGTTCCAAATTATTTTCCAAATGACATATCAGTAGGATTTCAGTAAAATAAAAAATATTTCTCATATCTTTTTAGATATCAGTCTCAGACTGCTTTGTTCAGTAGTTTGCCAGGTCTTCTTGGGTAAATGGAAAACCTACTTAAATAAGTTGTTCCACATTATTAAGCAAGTCACAGGTTCTTGTGCAATATGGAGAGAAAGAAAGATCTTTTTGAAGATGAAAATCATGAAACAGTGCAATGCCTTGAAAAGTCATGAAAACAACTTATATTCTGCAAAAACTAAATAGAGATTATTGAACTGTTGAAGGATTTGTGAGTGATTCAGAGCAGAGAAGAATTCAGTCAGATAAAGGCTTATTAAAAGGAAAGTTTGTCAAGTTAATTGTGTCGCCAGACACAAATTCACGGACGGGCATTAATTTTTTCCAGGGGGGCACAAATGAGATCAACCTCATTGCACACTAACATTAATTATGAATTAAACGGACGGACAAAAAAAAAAAAAAAAAAAAAAAAGGGGAAGAATTAACGTACCACTCCATTGACGCGACACAACAGAGTCGTCGTAAAGCACTGGACCTAGACTACTGAAGCAGTCTAAACTCACGTCGCAGGGCTCGACATTAACGCTTGTCCGGGACAAGTGGATTTTTTTTAAAGGGGCAAGTGAAAGAAAATTATACTTGCCCGACCGGACAAGTAGCCTAGCCTGATTAAAACGCCAATAACAAAAAAATAACTAGGGAATCACCAAAACGCGATAATGATTCTGCATTAATTTAGTCTAAGTGGCGATCGATAGTGCATAAAAATATATGTAACCGGTGGCTCGCGTATGCGTCGCGGAGACAGACGCGGGACAGCAGGAGGCAAATTCACTGTATCTTTTTACTCTGATCGACAAAGAACAAATAAGCAGCCTCTCAGATGGCCCTTATTGTGCTCTCTCCCATTAGATTATATTACAAAAGGGACATAATGAAAACCATGAACATGAGAAAACAGAGAAAAATTAAAAAAAACGAAATAAAACATACCTGATCGACAAAGAACAAATAAGCAGCCTCTCAGATTAAAGGATTAGTCCACTTTCAAATAAAAACTTCCTGATAATTTACTTACCCCCATGTCATCCAAGATGTCCATGTCCTTCTTTCTTCAGTCCCGAGGGGAACGCCCCCCTGGCGGGCAAAACAAGGCTTTCCTTCATTGCTCGCCAGTCATTTTTTACCAGGTTTGTAGTAAGATCTAATGTAGTAAGACAGTGATATTAAAAGACCAAATTCAATATACACCTTATTGATTATGCACTCTTTGTACAGGCAAACAATTGAACACAGAATATTAATGCAACACGAGGTTCCTCGTTAAGCGTTTTTTCGCGTTGCGTTCATATTCTGGGCTCATCTGCTCGCCTGTATATAGTATGCATCATCAAAAAGGGTTAAACTGAATTTGATCTTTTAATATCACTGTTTTAGTACATTAAAGGGTTAGTTCACCCACAAATGAAAATAATGTCATTTATTACTCACCCTCATGTCGTTCTACACCCGTAAGACCTTCGTTAATCTTCGGAACACAAATTAAGATATTTTTGATGAAATCCGATGGCTCAGTGAGGCCTGCATTCAAAGCAATTACATTTCCTCTCTCAAGTGGGGTGTACAAGTCCAGAGAGTACATTAGGATTCTTTTAGCTGGTTTTAATTTGTTTTGAAGGGGTGAGGATTAGGGTAGAGAGGACATAGTGAAGGATCTTTGTTGCCCCTGAAATCCGAGAGGCAAACTTGGACAGACAATCTATTAATCTCATCTCTGTCTGCTGAGGTTGCCAAAACATTACAATCCCTTAAATAGTTATTAGATGTTATGGTTTCAGAACATATATTAAAATGTAGTCTAATACAAAAACAACAGGCAAAATACAATATCATAAAAAATAAAATAAAATAATCACAAAATGTAACGATATAAATATCAAAAAAAAAAAAAAAAAACATGCAAAGTCCAAGAACATGGTTACAGCATGCAATTACATTTGATCTTATGAAAAAGTGAAAAATATTCTGCTATATTTAAAATGTAAACATTCACTGTGTCATTCAGTTGCATGTTTGAGTGTAAAAACACTCAATTATTGATGTTTGTTTGGTTTGTCAAATAATATAGTAAGATTTATTTATAAAAAAACAAAAAAAACCTTTTGAACATGAGGCTTATTTGATGTACTGTAACATAGTTTGCCATGATTACATAATCAATAAATGTGCAGTGTTCAGGGTTTTTTGTTCAAAACCAATAAGGCATAAAATGTTGTATGCAGAAGTTATAATGTATAATAATAGCTTTTAAGCCATGTCGCTTTCTTCTAAATAATGTTATAGCTCTATAAAATCAAATTTTATGAATACAATCACCTTGACCTTTAAAAAAAATAACCAGATTTACTGATCATAAAACTGTTATTTGATCGATCTATGAATGTAACATGACATAACTGACCTTTCAGTGTACAATAAGTTCAAGGACATTCTGTGCCCTGTTCTCTTACTCCAGTCATTCATACAATCACATGGAAAACGAGGACAGGTCATTTGGGAGTACTAAAGTCAAAAGAGCAGGATGAACCTTGAAAAGGCCAGGATGACCCATTTAAAATGGGAAACCAGAACAATAAGGGTAGTTTTTTGACAAGTCATCGCCCCTCCTTTCACTGGCTCTCTGCTGCTTCTTGCTGCATGTGTCCGTGAGAGTGAGAGTGAGAGACAGAAGACGAATCCAGAAGAGAAGGCTCTTTCATTTCTCAAGGTCAAGGGAGGCTGAAACAACAGCTGATGACAAAAAGTACATAACATCAGTACATGTTGAAAAATTGCCAATTGTCACGTAATGGCAAATACATCCACTAAAGCTGTGGTTCTCAACTGGTTTGATTATATATATATATATAAAAACATTCTTCATTTTAAAAGCTAACAAATGTATTTATAATGCTATCCTGACTATGCATTATTAATTACAGTTGGCATTTGAGACATGCATATTAGTATTACAACTTTTTATACCTTTAATAAAAAAAAAAATATTATCATTATTTTTTTATTTTACAGTACAATTGTAATTTACAAAAGTAATATTTCATTCATTTTTTATTAGAGTTAAAACTAATAATAACAGTTCAAATGGCAAACCAAATCACAGCAAAAAAAAAAAAAAAAAAAAAAAAAAAATCACTAAAAATCACATTAAGAATTTAAAACAATCCAAATAAAACACTTAGAGGGAACTAAAAAAAGATATATATTTTATATTTTTACTGGCATATCGTGAACATTAACTGACATCAGAGAACTGTAAACATGATAATGTGTTGTTAAATTATTTAAAAATTAACTTAAAATCTCTGTTGGGTGGTTTGACTGACAAAAAAGCTTGAGAGCCCCTGATTTAAATGACCGTTTATTATTTTTTACATGTTATCCTTGACTCAATTATTTTTGGGTTGTGACCCACCAGTTGAGAAACAGTTAAACTATATGTACTGCAGGTATACCTTTGCGTGTAGGGTGTGC
Source organism: Ctenopharyngodon idella (assembly GCF_019924925.1). NCBI lineage: Eukaryota > Metazoa > Chordata > Actinopteri > Cypriniformes > Xenocyprididae > Ctenopharyngodon > Ctenopharyngodon idella. The sequence goes on from NC_067231.1 coordinate 4,028,561, forward strand.
TTTAGCGCCCTTCGCTGTACTGCTTTGAGACAGAGTATCCATAATCCACTGAAGAGAAGATGTACAGAACTCCATCTGCATATAGAGTAGTATTCATCTTTGAACAACAGCTTGACAGTCTATACAGTGCAATACAGACATCACATCATGTGTCTTTACCTGTGTCTTTACTTCTGCTTCCAGTGCTTGCAGCCTGCGGTCAACATCTCTGACCTGTTTGAGGACACCATCCACCCTGAAACATGCACAAAACATCAACATTATGCATTAATCTGAGGTAAAGTAAGGTTTACAATCACATTTTGTCTGTTGACAGTTGTGGGAGAAATCCAGTCATTTTATTAGGAATGTTTATAAGAAAATTCATGTGAGGGCAAAAAAGCTTCCCATACAGATTAAATTGGCACGCTGACCAACAGAAAGCTGCTTGGTTTGAAAGTGACTTCTGTGTGAACAGAGTTTCATAGATCACTACACTACTGACAATGAACAATTATTTTCCTTGAAACTAACTAGTAACGTATCTGCCATTGCCATTAGCCCTTGACAGGCTCAGACTACAGATTATGGTGGGCTATTTGAAACAGCAATACCAAGAAAGGTTACTCACTACAATATGGTGCAAACACATGTAACATTTAGGAGGCTTTTAATATTAAGTTTTGCTGGTTAGCTTTGTCCTTGACAGTGTACAAGACCACCTACAATCTAAAACATGAAACTACTGAAATTGTTTTGTTCAATAGAAATAATGGTAAATTAAATACTAGAAAATTTTAAATGCTAGCCAATTTTACACAAATTTACACAGATTTACAAACGGTTGAGAGATCATGAATGATAAATCGTGTTCTGCAATGAATGTGCACACGCATATTTTCAAGTCACAAACACTATACCTGCAAACCCAACATGGTGATAAAGGTGACATGTCATGTGTATGAACTAAATTGTTGTAGGGTGATCTGGGGGCATCCTCCCCCATGAGAAATTTTTTTGTCATTTTAACATGTAAATGAAGCATTGCAACGGGTGCATGAAGATGAGACGAGGGCGAATCCAAATGCACACAGTTTATTAACAAAAGTCACAAAGTCACAGATCCATTCCAAACCTTGAGCAGGCAAATAATCCAAACGAGTGACACGGCAACATAATCCAAAACACACAGAGAAAACAAGAGCACCCCTTGCAAACCACATAAACACCAACAACGACCCATAAAACCTAACTGAAAAGCAAGAGCTTAAATACATGCCCTGTCCAAATACCCACACTTGCGGTCTTTGCACTTGACCACTTGTCTACTTGCATGACGTATTTCCTGTATTTGGCTCAAGTGTTCAAGTGGGCGTGAAGACTGCAAGTGTGTATAGAACTTTTGATTACCCGATGGGACACACTTATAGTCCTGCAAAAAATGCAAGAGTTTACAGAGCTTTTTTTATTATTATTTATTTATTATTTTCAATACTTTGCATTTTAAAATACACTTCTAAATGTCTGTTCAGTGGTCACTATGTAACTAACAGAAGACAATATTAAAATTGTGGTGCTTCTTTAAGTGATAAAAAGCAGTTACAAATGATGTACAAAATACACAGTCATCTTTGCATCAATAAAATGTGCAAAACTTTGTTTTACTACCAAATTATATGTAATATATAATTAATTTAACTTAGTCTAATTTTTTCCTTGACATCTCGTGAGTTTGGGGCAGTTTGGGCCAATGTGGGGAACTGTGCACCCACTGGCAGAAACATAAATCGGCACCTATGATTAGGGTAACAATGGCACTGACAAATTTTAAGACATGTCAGTGCAAGTTGCTTTCAATTAAAACAGCTCAAACATGCATTTTAGTCTAGGACTAGCTTAAGCTTTGTCTGTGAAACCGGGGGTTAAAGTTATGGCAGTTTAATGCCTACAATTACGACCGGTTTGGACTATAACGAGCTTCTTCCCAGGTTGGTGACATCATAAACCCTGCAATTAACATAAACCCTGCCCACGGGAACACACAACAAAGTGGGCGAGGCTATGTTGCGCGGCATTATGGAAGCGGATGATTTGTCTATACCGGACCCATATAGAACCCGTTATAATCAGTGATATTGTCTACACTGGATGCGGCATGGAAGACAGCTTCCAGAATCTACACGAGTTCAATGCTGGATTTGCACAAAGGCTATTACTGAAAGATGAAGCAGTTCCCACTTTAAAAGCAGAAGCTGCTGTTTATGGGCCTCTAACTGTAAGTATGTTTTATTGTCTTGTACATGTCTTTTAAATGTATTATGTTGCTATTTTTTTGGTTGCATCAAGGACGTAAACAAAGACCAATACAGTTTGGCTTCGCTAGCCAGTTAACTAAATTCTATTGCATACTTCTCCAACAAACGACAAACACCAACAAACTTCTATGTTCATAGACAAACAGTTATTCATGCTATAAATTAAATGATACCTTTACAAAAATGCTACTACTCAGTCATGTATTCGGCTACAGTAAAGCTTTAAATCAGGATAAAACCGTATATTGAAAGCTAACATGAACAGCAGTACATTTACAAGTGACAGCATATCTAAACACTTTGACACAAATACAAACGGAAATACTTACCATTCAGAAATGTCCTTTAAAAGCCGTGCTTGCAGAGGTTCTGCTTGACCCTCTTCATCATTACTGCTATCTGGGTCTGATTCAGGCTCAATATGATACGGCAATATAGACGCCATTATTTACATTTCCACAGAGGCACATGTAACAACTAATGGTAAGGGGCGTGGCATTTCCGGACGCTTCAGTGAATTACACAATACACTGCTAAGCTAACCAATCTGAGCCCATTGCGTATTTCGGAGGGAGCAGTATCATAGAACCAGGAAGTCAAACCGGCCATTCAAATGACAATGGAAACAGCAGTGTAGAATAAATGTAACATATATGAAAAATATGGCGTTTTTTTTAAAAACTAAGCATTAAGACATGTTAAACTGCGCACCATAAACACAATCAAGCCTAGAAAAAAAAAAACAGTGAACCACTCCTTTAATTTGGGGCACAGTACAAATTTCCTCAAAGAAAAAATCTCTCTCAAATAATGCTGTAAACTATACAGGGAAACACAGCTGTTATATTAATGCTATTATTATAATATTAAAGGTTAAAATTAATTGATTTGTAAGCTACTTACATATTAATTACACAGAAGTTTTTATAATAACGTTATAATACATTTTTAATGACATAATTATGTTTCTACTCATTTTTTATGTAACGTTAGACCTAAACATTTAAATGGTGACTGTCATAAAACGGATTTATACAATCAATATTGAAGCACATGTTAAGTACAAATTCAATGAATATGCAATAGCCTATAGTGTAAAATGCTCCTCTCTAAATTCATTTTTGTAACTGACTGAGTTTTTGGACATTGAACGGCTTTTCTGAGGTAAATGTGATAGTAAATGTGACATTTTTACAAGCTATTTTATTGACGCCTTTTCATGGTTGAAACACTGATTGATCGATTGCATGTGACATGATACTGATTTCGGTAAGTTGTACTTATCTTTCAACTTAACTGAGAATATTCATTCATGTTTATTTCATGTTGTAACTAGTAAAGTGGAAGAGATGATCGGTTCAGTTCAGAGATGAACTGAAGCGCTACAGCGATCTGTCACGCCACAGAGCCCCAAGAAAGAGCGTGTGACACCTCGAGAGACGTCTATGGTCTCACTCCAGTCTATGGGAAAGTAGCCCATTTTTGATTCTTATGAGGTTTATTGTGCTTTTCACCCCGATCTCCCCCCCGAGTTAGTAGGACTCAGCTGGATCTCTCAACCACACATTTTCCAAGACCCGCCCCATTCAACTTCTGATTGGCTAGCAATGTTAGTTTGGTTGAAAGTGAAAGCTGTGTTCCTCTCATAACATTGGTAGATGAACTCATGAACTCGAACGTAATATAAACATTTTTTTTTTTTTTTTTTTTTTTAAATGTAGGACTGTGACCGAAATTGCCCCCTATACCCTTAAATAGGGTAGTGGTTTGTAGTGGTGTCCGAAACCATAGTGGACGATGTTAAGTGCACTCATTCAATCCCACAATGCACCGCAAAAATGAGTGTACAACTGATGCACGCTCAACCATAGACATAAGGCTTGTTCGAGATGCATCGGCGCTGTGCAGACCGATCGGCGTATGACATCAAAGTACTGCGAGAGCGATTGGAAAGCATACGACACCCACCGACTACTTAAGCCATACAGGCACGTCTGCTTCATAATACAACATTAAAAGCTACCTTTTAGTGAGCAAATGTGTCGCCCTCACCTTGTGGTGGCTTGGAAATCAGATATGCGTTTGGACGTAGGTTGCATGTCCAGAGATCGAATATGTATCTGATTTAAAACCACATTTGGAAGTGGCGGATGTGAAAAAAAAAAAAAAAAAAAATCGGATCTTGTGCGGATTTTTGTGTTTACACCTGTGCAACAAATTCCGATCTGTGTCAGATGTGAGCAAAAAAAAAAAAAAAAATCATATTTTTTGAGCCAGTGTAAACGCAGTGTCAGCGTCCGAATTCACTCACTCGTTTCATTCACTCCTTCAAGTGGACTATATTAGTGGAGTAATATAGGGAATAGTGAATGAGGGTTTTCGGACGATTTCAGACACAGCATAGGTCTCTCATTTTTTCCGGTTGTGTCTAGAAGGTATACAGCGCAGCCAAACGCCGCACGCCAGAGTGAAATTTCTGAAGGATCATGTGACACTGAAGACTGGAGTAATGATGATGAAAATTCAGCTTTGCATGACAGAAATAAAATATATTTTAAAATATATTAAAATAGAAAACCATTATTTTAAATTATAATAATACTCCACACATAATCAAATAAATTCAAGCTTAATGAGCATAAGAGACTTTTCAAAAACATTACAAATAGTTATGTTTCCAAACTTTTGACTGGTACGGTAACACTGAACTTTATTTCAAAAGGAGGAAAATGTTATTTTTCATGCAAGTTTGACTCACTTAGCATTCGTGCGTTTCAGCCTCTCAGAGTCGGTCTCTCTTTGTTTTTTGCTCTCCACAGCCAGGAAGTTCTCCTTCTGCAAGTTCTCCCATTTCACCAGCTTGTTAGCTTCTCTACCCTTTAAATGAATGGCTATTATAAAAAGACAAATGCACACAAATTTTACATTGTCATATTTCATCTTCAGCAAATCTCCTCTTTGGGATATATAAGATATATAAAGATATATAAACAAACTAGGGCTGCCCTGCCCCCTAATATAACTAATCGTTAGTCGACTAGAAGAGGCTTAGTAGACCAAAAATTTTATTAGTCAGTTAGTCGCAGAAGAAGAAAAAAACTCGTGGTGACGTCATGCAGTCCGTGAGGGACGGATCGTTAATGGGGGTCCTTGTGGTAAATACAGTATGTCAGGCAGGAAATCCAAACGTTTGCCTATCATCCACAAACCTCGAATATGGCTTATCATTTGAAACATGTAAGTAGTTACAACTTTAGATGGCTGCTCGCTCTAACGTTAACATAGATAATTGTGCGCTATTATAGGCACATATCCAAGTGATTGTGTGGAGTATGGAAGCTAAAGTATGGCTTGCTTACTGCAAGATATGGAGGCGCCGGTGCGATCACTTGCAATTTTTTTTTCTGAAAACAGCGGAAACAACTTAAAATACTCCATTTTTAGTAAGAGTAATACATCATTCGAAACTGTAACTGTACTTTTATTTGTGTAAACTCACAATAACAAGAAAACGTTGTTCCTTTGTAAAATAAAGAAAACAAACAGGATGCGCTTTCTGCCGTCTCGGTCTCTGTAAACTTGAGCACATCAAAAAATAAACCAAAAGTCAGTGTATATTTGCCTCACCGACATGAGAAATATACGTATAGAAAGCTTGAAATGTCAAGCGATTGTCAACCAATTCAAGTGGAAAACAAATATTCTCAGATTATGTCCATATTAAACGTGCATATAGGCAAGTCACTACTGAGAAGACGACTCACTCAGCATCGTCAACTTAATCTCTGCAGCCTGAAAACACAGAAAACATTATCAATAAATTATTAAAATGTTTAGACAGTCTCCTTGCTGTTTTCACACTACACGTTTAGAATCATTACTTTTGCCGTTGCGCTGCTGCAAACTTTGTGTGCGCTTGAGAGCTGATTAGGCAATGTATTATATATATAGGCAATTAAAGGCTCACTATTATGATTTAAATGGCTTATTAATATACATGTGCGATTAGTTGACTAATCACTTAAAATCAACAACTACTTGTCGACTAAAAAATTATAGTAGAGGGCAGCCCTAAAATGAACCAAAAACAGGACGTGATGTCACAAGATAATAACACTTATCCTAAATAGGACAGAATGCTCAAGCATTCCTGGTTTTTCTCGTCATAGTCGCAATGTTATCCCATATTACAGTTTGGTACAGGTGTCAGAACCGCATCTTCTTGCAGCAGATTTTCATTTGTGTGTGATGGAGGAATTCCTGGCATTGTTTTGATGCAAAATATACATCATAAATGCCCTTTTTTTGTATCTTTAGGTTCGGTCTTAAAAATGACAATGTGAGCAAACCAGGACTAAATGTATCATTTTCTTTTTTGGTCCAGACCAAAAGAACCAAGAGAACCAAACTACAATTGTGAGCACACCCTAATATACCAAATTTGCCAAAATGTTTACTATAATTTACCAAAATGATGGATTTTGGTGGATGGCACTTTGCAGAAGTTTCTTTTGATAAAGAGGTTGATGTGGGATAGGATGATGAAGGGTGGAGCGAGATTTGGACGAGAATGATACTCCACTATTAGATTATACCGCTGAAACTTCCAGTATGTGTCACTGTGCTCCTGAACCTTAGAGAAGGTATAGCTGCACAAACAGACACAAGGTGAAGAGAAATACATGGATGGATGGATCATTTGATGGCTACATACACCAGATGGATGGATCAACAGAAAAATACCTGAATGTGGCGATGAGCAGGTTGACAAGTAGGATGTTGGTGACCAGTAGGAAGATGACCAGCAAAATGATCACAAGCCAGTTGTGGCTGGTGTCTCTACATGGCTCTTTCCCTTCATTAATCAATGTCAGATTATCTGTGCAGTCCTGATCCCAATAGCTGTCAGCTTAACACACACACAAATATACAATATAGTCAGTGGATGCAAAAAAAAAACTTGCAAAATATTAATTGTCAAGTGAAATGTAAATCAGATGTGAGCATACTGTCAATTTCTTCCACAGGAATATGTCCAAATATATGCAAATATGGTCTGTACAATACTCGTCGAAACGCTCTATCAGGGCTTGGATCATATGTATATAGTAGCGCTTGATTGGCCACTCCATATGCGATCAGAAACACCGCCAGAAAGAATAAGAAGAAGAACGCATCCTTTATCTGTGGTTCAAAAACATTCATAGAAAATAGAAAGAGGAGTGATTTAGTAGATACAATGGTCTCCAGTATTTTTCAAGTACTGAAATGTTTTATTTTTTTAGTTTTATTTACTATGGTTGACACACAATGGGATTTTAGTATCTAGAGAAGTCCTTTATTTATTGAACAGAATTAATGATCAATGAACCATTCTCAGGTTCAAAACAAATCAAACTCTATTGAGAGCATGATGTCAATTACTACAGAACAATTTCATTTGTCCCTCAATTCCTAATATCAAACAAAAATCATGGTAACACTTTATATATTACAGGGATAGTTTACCCAAAAATGATAATTCTGTCATTATTTACTCACGCTCAAGTTATTCCAAACCTGTATGAATTTCTTTGTTCTGCTGAACACAAAAGAAGATATTTGGAAGAATGTCAGTAACCAAGCAATTCTCGACCCCCACTGACTACCATAAAAAAAAAATTTTTTTTAAAAATTAAAAAAAGTTACTACTATGGTACTCAATGGGGGTGAGATCTGTTTGGATCAGTTCAAATTCTCTCTCATTTCCATAGTATTTTTTTCCCCCCATTCTGTGGGAGTCAATGGGGCCCATCAACTGTTTGGTTACCCATATTCTTCAAAATACCTTCTTTTGTGTTCAGCAGAAGAAAGAAACTCATACAGGTTTGGAACAACTTGAGAGCGATTAAATAATGACAATTTTCATCTTTATGTGAACTATCCCTTTAATCTACAGTCTATAGCCTAATATAAAATAGTATAAAAGTCTAAATCATCTTTCTACTTCTCAAGGCAGAACCAGTGTTTGATCTGAATCTTAATTTGCACTGAACCTAGAACTATGACGTTTTTCTGTTTGTCTCACCATTTTGCCAAGTATGATGATTTGGGGACCCAGCTGTCTGTGAATGGCGAAAATGTGAATGAGTCGGAGCGTGAAGACCATGTAGTCCATACACAGTATACCACGTCCCATGTTGTATGACCAACTGAACATCCTGAGACAGACACAAAGGCACATATATATGCAGATTATTACACAAAAATGTAGTAGAATGCTGACAAGTATGATGAATATGTAGTAGATGATAGCGGCTAAGTTGTGACACCTTAGCTTGTTACAAACCTGCAATACTTTTGAAATATTGAAATTGTGAAATATTATTAATTACAAGTGAAAATAACTTTACTATTTTAATATATTTTAAAATGTAATTTATTCCTGTGATCAAAGCTGAATTTTCAGCATCATTACTCCAGTCTTTAGTGTCACATGATCCTTCAGAAATCATTCTAATATGCTGATTTGCTGCTCAAGAAACATTTATTATTATTAGCAATGTTAAAAACAGATTTTGCTGCTTAGTATTTTGTGGAAACTTGCAGGACCATCAAGGACCATTACCTGCAGCACAAACCAGCAATGAAGAGGGAGATGGCAAGAACATCAAACTTATTCCACTTGTCCTGAGCATACAGCATCAACCTCTGACCAAATGTCTTACTTCCCATTGTGAATGCCTGGGAATGAAAGACAGCAAAAAGTGGAATAAATGGATGGATTAATCATTATACCAAACAGGAAAAACTCTTTTTTATATCTTTGTATCAGTGTTGGGGAAAGCTACTTTTAAAAGTAATGCATTACAATATTGCGTTACTCCTTAAAAAATTAACTAATTGGTTTAGTTACTTTTTATGGAAAGTAAAATATTACTTTATTTTTGCATTACATTTTCTCACCTGGGCTGGGCTCGCCTGTTTGTTTTTAAATAAAAAAAAGTTATAATTTTAGCAAATACAAAGGCCCTTTGACACCAGAAATAAAATTAAATCTATCCGCAAGCAGCGATACAGGGCCAAGCCCCTGAAGGGGCTGTAGCGCAATGCGGAGCAGGAAGAGCAAAAACAGCAGAAAGTGAACAAACATGAAAAACAGCCGGTTCAAAATTACGGGTGAGAATTCATAGGACCATGTGACGTCACTGCTTTATCGCCGCCATTTTGTGCCCGGTCACAGCTGTGCAATCTGTTTCAGTCTATGGTCACAGCAGCTACAACTATCAGAGGAAGATCAACGAAACACTCCCAGAAGGTTCACAAAAAGGTTACAAATATACCCCAAACTACAATTTTATTCGATCCCAAAGGAGTTAGATCGGCGGAATAAATGGTTGGCTTCAATTAAGGGACCACTGGCAGCCAAACAGTAATGCACAACATTAATAACTACTGGGACTGTCATTTACATAACATTATAATGAGAACACTATTGTAATTAAACGTTGTGAATTCACTGTGTTTTGTTGTTTCAGCGTGTTTTTGTGGGAAGTGCGCATCTACAGGAGTTAAACATTCTGACAAGCACATTACTTAGTTCAAGCTTCACTTGTGCATTTGAGTCATTGTGTGCAGATACAAGTCGTAGGCCTAATATTAAATGTATGTAGTATAAATATCTGATTAATCTCATATAGGATATGTTTCGTTGGGGTAAATAACCCACAGCGCTTCATTGTACTAATGATCATCTTTAGCTTCAACACGAGCTCTCAAACAGCGCAAAACATTCATAACCATGATTGGGGCCGTCATATACATAACATTATAATTGTATACACTATTGTAATAAAACATTGTGAATTCTTTTGGCTTAGTTGCTGTTTCGGCATGTTGTTACGGGAAGAACGCATCCACAACAGTAGCTACATTCTGACTACGTAACTTAATTCAAGTTCATCTGTGCGTGATTTTGTGCAAATATAAGTTGTAATATTTTGTTTATTCTGTATAAATATCTGAATTATCTTATATCGGATGTGTTCTGTTGAGTTAATTAACCTTCTAGCAAAGCGCTTCAGTTTACGGGTGTTCAGTCTCTTCAGTTTCAGCGCGTGCATCTCAAATAGCAATGTTATTTCAAACAGTAATTAAAGATGTTTACTATTACTGTAATTTAAATTTTTTTTACATATTTTTTTCAAAAATGTTAAATGCATTATTTTTAATAACTAGCACTTGTATTGTTCTCGTATTATTCTCATCAACATGGTTTGATTAAAATCATTTCCTTATTGTCCGTACGGAGGATATTTAATTTCATTTATCCATGGCACATGGATATTGTTTCTTTATAGTCTAAGTAATGTTGTCCAATGGCTTGTTTGCATTTAGGTATTTTGTGTTATTTTATTTTTATTTTTTTGTTAGGCAATAGATTTTTTGGTAACACTTGTGTATGGTGATGGATTATGTACTAGATCCACCTTATTCTCGTGGGCACTACTGTAGAAATGTTTTTAACCCTCATGTTGTGTTCGGGTCATTTTTACCTGAAGAGGATTTTCCCGTACCCGAAAATGCTAGTTAATGTTATCGCATATGTTATCACAAAAATTGACTGACTTTACTCACCCAGAGTGTAACTTCCCAAAAATTTTTTGATCATTTTTGTAATTTTTTGAGTTTTTTTCCCCCACAAAATGACCGGCCTACAAAAAATTGGTTATAAATCTGTCATTATGCTACATTATCACTAAATATTGGATTCAATCTTTTTGTAAACTTGTTTTCTTTCAATTGGTACAGGTTTTATATTTATTTTTGGAATTGATTGATCGTAGGCCTTATTTATCTGAGCTCATGTACCTCAGTTTTTGAGTGAAAAAAAGTGTTTTATGTGAAAACACATAAAATATGAAAAAAAAAATTGCATTGTGTATCACACTAGTGTGCTTTAATGTTTAAACAGTAAACGTGTTTGGAAATGTTTTTATTTTGTTTGTTTTTTTATTACAAAAAGGCATAAACGGAGATGCAAACAAGGTGAGAACATTGCGTAGGGCGAGGGCATGCTCTGCACAGATTTTTTTTTAAAGATATTTGCTTTACATGCTCATTTGAAGTTACTTTAAGGAATTTTTTAATTAATTTTTTATTACCTTATATGTCCAAAACTAATTTTTCATGAAACATTTTACCAAAATCAAGATTGAATACATTTGGTCAAAATCTCATGTTATAAAAGATGAAGTGCTATGCAGGCTATTTAAGACAATATTGGCTGATTAGATGGCAATACTGAGCTAAACTGCAAACTGTTTGCCCTCTCTCTTTACCACTCTCAGACCTCACATACATAAAATATTACCCTGACATAGTTTTTAAAGTAAAGAGTAAAGTAAGCACTGTACAGTTCTTTATCAATCAGTTTACAGTTCTTTACAGTTCTTCACTGTACAGTTCTTTAAACAATCAGTTCTTTATTTACCCTTGTAAGTTCACAAGTACACATGCAAAGGTCCGAGGCCTTTATTTTTGCTCGCCCACATGTATATATGTGAACATGAACATGATGAACACGCTTCTGAACACTAATTGTTTCTCTGATTTTCGACTCTCCCATTCATTTTCAATGGGCGGTCATTTTTGACCAATATAAGCTCAAATCAATGAGGCCTACGATCAATCAGTTTCAAAAATTAATACAAAACCTGTCCTAATTTAAAGAAAACAAGTTGACAAAAAGATTGAATCCAATATTTGGTAATAAAATAGCGTAACAAGTGATTTATAAGTTATTTTTCTGCAGGCTGGTCATTTTTGACCGGGAACATCACAAGTGTAATTTTGTGCCATTTTGTAATAAATAAAAACAAAATAAAACCAATACAAAACAAATTTCCTGTTTAAACATTAAAGCACACTAGGGTGATAAAACAGTGCAAATTTTTTTTCATATTTTATGCAAAATTGACAAAATTATCTACAAAAAAAAACACTTTTTTTCCCACTCAAAAACTGAGGTACATGAGCTCAGATAAATAAGGCCTATGATCGATCCGTTCCAAAAATAAATACAAAACCTGTCCTAATTGAAAGAAAATAAGCTGACAAAAAGATTGAATCAAATATTTGGTGATAAGGTAGCATAATGAGAGATTTAAGCAATTTTTTGCAGGCCGGTCATTTTTGTCCGGTAACACCACAAGTGTGATAGGTTTTTCAACACAGCACAAGGGTTAAGACACAAAACACAGTTGGAGGTAATAAATAAGGACCACAAACAATAACAGATGTTTTTTCCTCAAATCATCTAATTTATATAACATCATTGCTGTTTGAGCTGCGCATGCTGAAGCTAAAGAGAATGAAAACTCCCTTAAACTAAAGCGCTTTGGTTAATTAACTCAATGGAACACATCCTATATAAGATAATTCAGATATTTATACAAGATAAACATAATATTACAACTTATATTTGCACAAAATCACACACAGATGAACGTGAACTAAGTAACATAGTCAGAATGTAGCTACTCTTGTGGATGTGTTCTTTCCGTAACAACACGTTTTATTCGTTTTGAGTAATACTGCATGTTTTGTGCAAATGAGATGAGTAAATACATGCTCACGTTTAGTCTAGAACTAGAATAACAACATGTACTACAGAACTCTAGAACTATAATATCATGCTTACACGGCACACAACGCATCTGCGCCTACTCCCGTTTTCTCTCAACATGGGGCCAAGGGAGGTGTCAGTCAATAAATGGGGAAAAAAGTGAAAAATATGAAAAAAATAACTGTTGTAAATGTAAAAGTAATGCATTTCTTTCCTAGTTACCTGAAAAAAGTAATCCAATAACGTAACTCGCGTTAGCTGTAATGCGTTACCCCCAACACTGATCACTTTTAAGCTGATTGTTTACAAGTGAAGAACCAGTGTTGCCACTCACCTCACGAATCTCCTCACACACGATAGTGAAAACCCAGAAATACAGCACATACTCGGAAGGGGCAGGGCCATCAGGAGGAGGCGGTTTGAAGTCAACCAATAGCACGTAGGCATACAGAAACAGGAAGAGGAAGTACATCAGAACGTTGCCGATAAATGTAGTGACAGGAGCGTACCAGAACTGCCTCCAGCGGGACAACAGAAAGGGCTGCTTAGGTTTGCCGTATGCAGGAGTACCTGTTACAGGAAGAAAGAAACAGGAAAAGACAATAAGGGCAACAAATTTCAGTCAACCTGATCAAATTAAAAGACCAAAAATGATTATAAAAATTAAAAATTAAATGAACAAATTTCTGTGTAAATTGTTCATAAATTCATGGGTTTCCAAATGCACAGTCAAACCTTTTGTTGGTCGTCTGATATTATTTGAGTCATCTTGCTCGGCTTCACTGCTGAATATTACAAGAAGATCACAGATAAAGGCATGTTTGTCTACAGAGATCTTATATTTACTGTATGCATGATGTATTAAATGAAACCTAATTTACTGGTGTTTGATGTCATTGAAGGAGAAGACAGTCTCTCCATAGTGGCAGTCTGTTGCTGAGGGTGGAGGTGCTATCAGTGAGTTCTCCCTTTCCGTGTGATCCTCGTTCCTGCAAGAAAGAAAGAACTTGGACATTCCTAGTATGCAGTACATTTAGAATGTTAAACAGCTTGTAAAAATGGAAACGGTTAATAATTCACTATTACTAATTTTACATCATGTTACTGGGTGATGCGCTGCTAATTTATTAAGACATTTTTCAGGTGTTACTTAATTTTTTTTTTTCTCTTTTCTCCAGTCAAAATGCATCAAACAAAACATATTTTCTTGGGAGTGTTGTACAGTACCAGTCAAAAGTTTGGAAACATTAACATTTTTCAATGATTCTGAAAGAAGATACAGTACGGTTAACAGAGTGGCGCGATGCAACGTGACAAAAGACAATAGAACCCATTATAATCAGTGATGTCGTCTACACTGGATGTGGCACGAGCAACAAATCTCCGACAGTAAACTGATGCCTCATTCTATTTATGACGTACTGACACAAAGGACAAAATTTGCAGCTTTTAGCTGTTGCGACACAAGCGACAATGGTAGCGTCCAGTGTAGACAAATAAAAAACAGTAAAAGCAGTAATTTTGCAAAATATTACAAAATAAAATAACTGTTTTCTATTTGAATATTTTAAAATGTAATTTATTCCTGTGATCAAAGCTGAATTTTCAGCATCATTACTTCAGTCTTCAGTGTCACATGATCAGAGTTGGGCAAGTTACTTCCAAAATGTAATACATTATATATTACTAGTTACTGTCATTTGAAAGTAATTAGTTACATTACATAGTTACATAATGCGTTACACTACTTTTGCATTACTTTTGAGTTACTTTCACCAAAATAACCACAGAAGTATGATGGCATAAAATGCTAAAATGTAGTTTATTGCTGCTCATTATACATCCAGTGGAGGGCGATGTGGTATAGCATAATGACTGTGTAGGCCAGTGATCCTCCAGGGGGGCTTGGAGTTAACTTATTTTTGAGATAACTTAAAATTAATTTAAATATATTAATATAATTCATTAATTGTATTATTAATACATTAAATTAAATATTAACAAAGACCACCTCTCTGCGTATTACACTCTACAGCGTTTCTCATCGCGCTGTGTGACATACAGACTGAAGGGCAGCTCAAAACACCCAACCACATCAGTAACATAGTACGCAAACTACATCTCTCAGTTGGATAAAGAAAACCAGTGTCTTTAATAAAGTTTTGATGGATGACGATTGTAATGAAGATACAGTGACATACAGGAGTCGTACATTAGGCATGCGCGAGTCCGTTACTATTGATTTGAGCTCGCGGCTCACTGATATTTCTGCATCTGTTGCTTTGTCTTGGCCGCGCTCTCGTCTGGCGCATTCTTTCTCTTCTCCGACCCCGAAGCTCTCTCGGTTATCTAGTGTTAGCGTGGCACCAGTCCAGGTGTTTTTTCAAGTGCCATTTTGTAGAAAGTTCCCGAGATAATTCATCCACCTCATAGGTGTGGCATATTAAGATGCTGATTAGACAGCATGATTATTGCACAGGTGTGCCTTAGGCTGGCCACAATAAAAGGCCACTCTAAAATGTGCAGTTTTACTGTATTTGAAAAAAATTGTAATTTTCCAAACTTTTGACAGGTACTACAATTACAAATCAATGTAAGCTTTGTGTATTCGGGTCATTTTTCACCCAGATGGGAGCTAAAAACCCTAAAAAATACATTTAATCTTTAAATTTGTTCAAAACGCTTTAAGTTTCCCCACAACATAGGATTATATTTATGAAATTCCAAACATTTTGTATACTCGGGTTCTGTTCGGGTCAAATTTCTGCAAATATTTAGCAATTGATTTGAATTCTGTGATGATTTGTGGCATTAGTTACTAGTTTGTCTAGTTTGTCTATCCTATCAAATAAAATGACCAAAATTGGTATTAACCATAATACCTGTAAAGCATTTATTACTCTTTGTTAATGTTAATTTCAACATTTTGTAATATATTAAAATCAAAACTTTTGTCTGTTAATATTATTTAACAGAACAATAACATGAACTAACAATGAACAGTTGTATTTTTTATTAAGTAACATTAACAAAGATTAATAATACTATAACAAATATAATAATCATTGATAATGTTAGTTCATGAATTAACTAATGTTCACTAATGGGACCTTATTGTAAAGTGTTACCAGAAATTTGCAAGGCTGAAGTACTGACCTGAATTTGATGAGGTTGGTGTAGCAGACAGGAGGAATGATCAGAGCCAGCACCAGTTTCCAGAGCTCAGTTCCTCTTTCCATGTCACCCCACCAGATCTGAGACAGAAGCGACTAAAAAAAAGAGAGACAATAACCTTGTTTATTATTTTATATATATATATATTATATATATATATATATATATATATATATATATATATATATATATATATATATATATATATATATATATATATATATATATATATGCATGCTATTAATGATTAATGGCTGTTTGCATGTTAACAGACCTGTACTCCATCGTGGCTGAAGAAAACACGGGCGTCAGCGGCCATGGCCATCTTCAGACAGGTGGCATCACCCCACATACGAGACTTGTTAATCAGTAGCTTATAGGAATCACTTGCTTTGGTTTGGTAGCACATGCTAAACACATCTGTCAAAAAAAAAAAAAAATACGAGGAAGAAAACGGAGGGTTAAAACTTTCTTTTATCACTGGGTTTATAAGATGCCAAAAACCGAATACTTTCACGCATCATACCGTGAGCCATATTCTCCAACTTCATGGCCATCTCCTTAATGGAAATCTTGGCCTCTGACTCAATCCCCTGTTTAGACAGCTCCCTCAACAGCTTACATCCTCCCAGAGCCGTCAGAACCGACTCGCCGCACTGAGAGAGAAGAGCAGTACAGATGAGAGTGATGCTGCGCCCAACATTTCTTTTTATACATTTCACTTTTTATAAATGGCTGACAAATAAAGCTATAAATAAAATATATATATATACACACATATTGTATATTAAGGTATATAGTTTATGTTTATATACAGCATAAAGTATATATATTTTGATTTTACTTTGACAATTAATAAATTTGGGTGAATATTAACTTTGAGTGTTGAAAGAGAGCACATGTAATCTAAATATAAAAATAGGGGAAATGAGTATGAACAATTAAACACCTAATATGACTAATAATGACAAAACTGAAAAATGAAAAATCTCTGAAATCGTTCCATAAATGATACATTGTGCATCCCTACAACTATGACAATAACTCATCAGAAGCATGTTACCATTTCCCAGCAGAAGATGGCCATCTCACTGCGGTTCTGCAGCACTGCCCAGATGAAGAGACATAACCACGGATGCTTACACAAGTTCCTCCGATAGCTACATTCCCCCTGCAGGACCTGGCATGCTTTCTGTAGGGTGGCATTTAAAGATATTTTATATTTGTGGACTGAGCAGACATGGAAGAATGGGAAAAATGAATAGACAGAACTAAATTCTAAGGCACTAGGTACAAAGTCTGGTACCTTAAAAGCTTTTCTTGAATTTGCATTCACACCAAGTACAGACTTGTAGAAAGGCTGGCATACCTCCCCTAACAGATTCTCCAGCAGTTGGGACACCTTGGGATGAGAAATCGGTGAAATTTACAGTATTTACATATTTATAGTTTTCAGTCACATGACTGGCGGGCAAAACATCTATAGAACTGCAGCACAGGCCTGTCGATTTTGCATCGGTTTCAATCCACAAATATTTAATATTTGTGTATACTAAATATATTAATAACATCTAAAAAGAAGAAAAACAAAGAAATGTGAAAAAACTGCAAGTTCTGGGCACTTGTGATCCATATACAACCATCTCATCAAAGTATTTACTTAAAAACAGTGGGACAGTCTAAAATGCTTAATGTACTAAGACAGTGATTTTAAAAGATCAAATTCAGTATACATCTTATTGATGATTCATACTATATACAAGCAAGCAGATAAGCCCAGAATATGAATAATAGTTTTCAACGGGAAAATGCTTAAAGGGGTCATGACATGAGAAATCAAATTTTCCTTGAGCTTTTGACATATAAGAGGTCATCATACTATAAGAATATCCTGTAAGTTTTAGAGCTGAAAACTTCCTTGTTAGTCCAATAAAAGCTTTAATCGACACCAGACCCAGAAAACGACAGGATTTACAAAGTGGGGATCTATGACGTCAAAGGGCAGCAAGCACCTCCTCTGCAGAAGAAGATCAACGCCTACTTCATCCCTGCCTGTATAGCCCCACCCACCGAATCGCGCATAAGTAACATATGTGGTGCTAAACCAGATCGAGCTACCAAGCAATAAACATGCCGTTGAGGATTACAAAATATTGTGCAGTGCCTGGACTCGACAGTAATGCGAACACATGTAAGTAACTGTGTTAGTTCTAATGCCTGATCTGATATATAATGATTCATGTACAGTCAGATGTTCTTTGTCTGTGTGTCAGTAAATCAAACCAGTGACTAAACGTCAAATTGCGTTGTTTCTCTTAGTAGGATGAAAATAATCTGTTATTTAACGGTGATCAAATTATATAAAGAAAGCTCAAAGAAAGCCCCCTTTGTAATCGTTGTAGCAGCGCGTGCTGAAGCTGTCAATCAAACAGCGAGTTTATCAGTGACTGACGTGCAAAACTCCCGTTTTATTCAACAAATCTTTTAGTTATATCGCGTTTGCACTGTTAGTGAAGATGAAAGCATTTGTTAGTGTACAGAAATTGAGTTGCAATGACGAGATCACTGCTTTCATGTGCTCAACATTGTCTGTGATTGGCTACAATGTTCATCTCTGCAACCTTTCATGCCACGATCTAAATATAATGCAACACTTTTCCCGATTAGTTAACCTTAGAGCTGTAATAGTAAAAACGCGCTAAAAGAGAGAGTAATACTTGGATATTTAGATATGCAAAGATGTTAGCCAATCACAGCAGTGGGCGTTTACACTGAAGTCTCACAGCAGACACGCCCCTTAAAACGGAGCGTTCAAACCAGAGGCTAAAATCAGGGTAGGAAAAATGCCTTTTATTCATGAATTATGACAATTTTGGATGTAAAAAGCATACTAACATTATAAGTGCACCCCAGAAAACATTATAAAACAATAAACCAATGCAGTTCATGACCCCTTTAATGTGGAACTTTGCATGTTCATAATACGGGTTCATCTGCTTGCCTGTAAAGAATATTTTTATTAATAAAGGTGTAAACTGAATATGGTCCTCCAGTATCACTGACTTAAAGGGATAGTTGTTCCAAACCTGTAGGAGTTTCTTTCTTCTGTTGAACACAAAAGATGATACTTCGAAGAATGTCGGTAACCAAACAGTCGATGGGCCCCATTGACTTCAATATTTTTTTTTCCATACTATGGAAGTCAATGGGGCCCATTAACTGTTTGGTTACCCATGTGTTCAGCAGAAGAAAGAAACTTATACAGGTTTGGAACAACTTGAGGGTGGGTAAATGATGACAATTTTAATTTTTTGGGTGAAATATCCCATTAATGCTTTAAGCCACATTTTCTTTATTATAGTTTTCAATGGGAAAATGCTTAACATGTTAGCACATTGCGTTCATATTCTGGGCTCATCTGCTTGCCTGTATATAGTATGTTTCATCAATGAGGTATATACTAGGAATGTAACAATTCACTCAACTCACGATTCGATATGATTCACGATACTGGTTTCACGATTCGATTTTCTCATGATTTTTTTTTTTTTTTAACAAAATGAGATTTAAATGAGAAAGTGTCTTTTGTATCATTTCTCAGACAAAATGCTGGATATTTCTTTGTGAAATTGAAATATCTTTATAACAAAACTAAATTGAAATTTTAAAACAAATCCTAAATCAAATAAATAAATAATACAAATAAATCTCTTCATATGAGTACATGAACAAGTTTATTTGCTCTATTACAGGCTGAACTATCTGTAGCCATTTAAAATTAGAGGCAAGCACTGCATTTTAATCACCATCCCAACAAAGATGCAGCTGCATACATGCAGCATGAGCAATTTTTAATTTAAATTAGATTGTATAATTTTTAACATTTGAAGCAAAAACAGAATGTTCAGACTTTAGCTTTGTGAAATTATGCTACATAAAACTTCATGACAGCAGACGGGCTGCATGAGAACACAAATTCACTAGCTACTTCTCATTTCGGAGGCTGCATCCTCCGGAGATCGCATTTGAAGGTTGCATACGTCATCAAGGGTGTCTTATTTAAGAAAAATAACCATAATAAAATTGAATGTTATTCCTCATGAGGTGTAAAACACCGTAATTTCTTTCTAACTTTGCAATCTAATGGTTACTTTTCTTAAATAAAACACCCTTGATGATGTATACAACCTTCAAATGCGATCTCTGGAGGATGCAGCCTCCGAAATGAGACGCAGCTACTGTCTTGACAGCAGGTGGTGCTGATGGAACAGTGGCAATACAGCGCTTCCATGGTTACCGCTGTAAACAAAGCAGCGCTGTGTGCTAAAACTACTTTAAAATGCATTGCACGGAAAATGAAAAGAAAATACCATCTAAACTTTTCTGAACACAGTCAGTTCCCCTCAGCTATACATTCATATAAATCCCCGCCCCCAAATGTATCGCGATTCATTTAGCATCTCAACCGACTTGAATAGTCAAGTTTTAATCGATGTTCAACTGGTTCCGGATGCATCGTTACATCCCTAGTATATACTGAATTTGGTCTTTTAATATTGCCGTTTTAGTACAAAAGTACAATACAGGTAAGAATAACTGGCAAGGGAAATCCTTGTTATGCCCTCCAGTGGATGTTCTTATAGGGGTGTGATAGACCAATTAATCTGCCGATATTTGTCTGATAATTTCCAGATCTCACCTCATAAAGGCTAATGCGGCATTTCTTATCATTGCTGAACTCGTTCTTGCGCTCATTCAGGATCTGCTGCAGCAGTTTCCCGGCCTGGCAGCTGTCAGAGATGGAGTTGTAAAGATCCTCCAGTTGGCCGTAAGTCAGGTAGCTCAAAATGTTCAGACCGTGGTCAATGAAGAGACGCACAAACTGTGGTTTATTGTTCATCAGCGCGTCAGTCATGGAATCTTTCAGATCGTCATACTGCATATGCCAAGATAGAAATACCAGGTTATCACCACATACCAGAAAAACTCCATTTATTTGATCAAAAATACAGCAAAAATTGTGAAATATTATTACTACTTTTTCTATTTGAATATATTTTAAAATGTAATTTATTCCTGAATTTTCAGCATCATTACTCCAGTCTTCAGTGTCACATGATCCTTCAGAAATCATTCTAATATGCTGCTTTTGTGCTCAAGAAACACTTCATAATATTGTTTATGAGAGTTGAAAACAGTTGTGCTAAATGTCTTTACTGTAACTTTTGATCAATTTAATGCGTCCTTGTTTTAATTTCTTTCTTTAAAAAAATAAAACTCACTGACCCAAAACTATTGAATTTGAACAGTAGTGTGTATGAAAATTTGGTCACACTGGTCATACTTATTTTATGTATTAGAGAAATCTAATACATTGGCGAGCCACCCCAAAAGACTGCCCAGCCAAATACAGCAAAATCTAACAATTCCCTGGGAATCAAACCCATGACCTTGGCTTTTGCAGTGCCAGGCTCTACTGTTTAAAGTACAGGAACACTCGACAACTTTCCCTAGTTTAAAAGATAATTCATATTTCCCACAATCCTCTACCTTCCAGTCGATGTTTCCATTGAAGAGTTCACTCTTGGCAATGTCCACTCTGTTCCACGTTACAGCAAGCCTCAACTCATCAGCATAGGGATTAGTAACGCCCGGAATGGGTTTTTTACTCGCTAACACACACACAAACACACAGCAAAAATGACATACAGAAAAAAGATTTAACAAATATTATAAACACCATAGGTTCACTGTAGACCAAAGCAGTAGAAGTTAAAGAGATGTACAAACACTGTAATAAACAGGAAAAAGCAGGGGTCTCAAACTGAAATTGGCAGGGGGCCGTTGCTGTGATTGACACCTCATAGGAGGGCCATTTTAACATTAAAGTACAAGAAAGTGTAAAATTTCTGAAAATTTACTTTGCATTATTTCTCATTTACTTCAAATTTCATTACTAAAATATTTTTGTCAAAAATGTAAACAGCAGTGTCTCTATCATTGTTACATACAGTTTTTAACAGTTAGTGCAAATATTTTTCCCTTCCTTTATTTTAGCTTAAATAACATCAAAACCCTGCACTGAACAACACTTTACTGAACAAATGCAATCCCTGAATACATTTGTACACAAATCTATTTCTTTCCACATTTGCCCAAGATGCTGTTTGAGCTTCGGTAACATTTATTGGTAGCATCGGGAGCGTTTCGGTGGTTTAAATTGACGCTCGCGACTTGCGCGAGTGCCTTTACTGTAATTTAGGCAAGCGTGCTCATAATAGAAGCGACGCGGTCGCATGCGGTGCGGCGCGCTCGTTTTTCTAGGCGCGCTTATGCCGCGGCGAGATGAAAACATCTCAACTTTTCAGAATGCCTTAAGTGCACCGCAGGTCATGTGACAAGGACCAACCGATCAGCTTCGGCCTTTACTTAACAACATCAAAAGCTCAGCCGAACAGCTGAACATAGCTGTAGAGGGCGGGTTTTTATTTTTCATCTCCATAAATATATCTAGTAGTAAAGCTAATGCAAGGACTAAAAATCTATTTTTATTTTGCTGAAACTTCCTCGTCATCGTGGAGCGCGTAGTTCATGGTTGCATAGCAACGACAGACGCCACGGGAGCGTAAGTGCTTTGAAGGAAGGAGAAAGCGGCGCGGCCGCGCTTTCCACGCATTTTTAGACGCGATATGTGAACGGCCCCTTAGAATGGGGACTTTTTCTTTGCATATCAGACAGGTAGCATTTTCAGTAAACTCCACGAAAAAATACTGCAATGTCCATCTATCTTGAAACTGTCTGTGTTCCTCATCCCCTTTCCTTTTCAGTTTGGAAAGAAACATTTCATTTGCACTTTGCAACCAAACAACAAATAAACTATGAAAGCCCCAAACCAGCTCTCTTCTCTTATCAAATCTGCCTGTGCACTTTTTTTTTTTATAGAATCATGTCATTCTTTTGAATATGGAATATGGTATGAGACAACTAGATAATAATAATAATAATAATAATAATAATAATTTAGTGGGCCGGATTATGTTTTATTTTTGAGATCAGTTGCGGGCCAGGTGGAGGGGGGCCATAAATGGCATGCGGGCCAGCAGTTTGGGACCACTGGTTTAAAGTTTACCTTGAACAAGCACTTTAAGCATCACAGTGTCAAAATTATCCACTCCTCCCTGTTCCGCGTCATAAATGGAGATGAGGTCTTTGTTTTGGTAGATGCTCAAAACCTTTCAGGTACCAGCCAAGCAACAAGAAAAAAAAAAGAAAGAAAAAAAAAAAAATCTGTTTTAGTACTTTGATGTTATATGATCGAGTAAAGAGTATGACATTTACCTTGTCAACAAGTTTGTCCATCTCTTGCTCTGAAGGAAAGTATTTCATTACTTTCTCCGCCAATCGTTCTCTAAGCTCCGTGTTGTGAGTCCCTTCCTCCTTCTCTGCTCCTCCAGTTGAGGTCATCGGTGCAGATTGCACGTTCTCCATGATGTCGCACACAAGATTGGCAAGCCCCCCCGAACCAGCCAGGACCAACCAGGGCATTGAATTCTTCAGAGAGATATCTAATGCCTGAAATGAAGAAGCATCATAAGAGAGAATTAGGAGATGGGACTGAGGACATTTTGCATGTAATTAAACCAGAATCTGCTCACCTCCAACATTGACGCTTCTCCAGATATCAGCATATTCAGAACAGGAATGTCAAAGCTTGCACTGTCTGCACATGAGATGATGTATTTCAGCAAGCGCATACAAGTATAAACTCCTCGTTGCTTTTATTAAACAGATCTTAATGTAACATATTCATTGATTATCATTAATATTTCAGTTCTCTGAAGCACTGAACTCTTACTAATATCATACTTAAAGGGGTAGTTCACCCAAAAATAACCTTCGTTTATCTTCGGAACACAAATTAAGATATTTTTGATTAAATCCAAGAGGTTTTTTATCTCCCATAGAAAGCAACGAAATTGCCACTTTCAAGGTCCAGAAAAGTACTAAAGACACCGTTAAAATAGTCAACATAACTGCAGTGGTTCAACCTTAATGTTATGAAGCGACGAAAATACTTTTTGTGTGCAAAAACAAAATGAAAATAACTTTATTCAACAATTTCATCTGTAACCTGTCAGTCTCCTATGCTCTTGACGCAGTTTACGTCTGAATGCCGGCTCAGTATTGTTCTACGCTGTTCATGTGAGCAGCACGACACGTGTGTGTGATGCTGACGCAGGAGCCGGCCAATACTGAACCGGCGTTCTGACGTAGAACACGGAAGCTCTGCAATGTGTCTTCAATGTAAACTGTGTATGAGAAAGACAGGGTAGAGAGGAAATTGTTGAATAAAGTCATTGTTTTTTTGTTTTGTTTTTACGCACAAAAAGTATTATTGTTTCATAACATTAAGGTTGAACCACTGCAGTCATTTTGACTATTTTAACGGTGTCTTTAGTACTTTTCTGGACCTTGAATGTAGTAATTTCGTTGCATTCCATGGAAGATTAAAAAAAAAAAAAAAAAAAAAAAAACCTCAGATTTCATCAAAAATATCTTAATTTGTGTTCTGAAGATGAACGAAGGTCTTACAAGTTTGGAACAACATGAGGGTGAGTAATTAATGACAGAAATTTCATTTTTAGGTAAGCTAACCCTTTAAAGCTTTGTCTTCTCTTGTAATATCCAAAATGGCCATTAGGTGGACAAAAATCTAAACCTCCCTTGTTCAAACCAAGGATTTGCTAGTTAACATGTTGCATTCCTGTTCAGTGAAACAACTGCAATGAAACCAAGAAATGTAAAGTCATCTCTACATCAGTAACATTCTATCATGAACAAAGTTTATAGGCCATTCCTAAGGGGACCCGAGTGCCATTCAAGCATGTAAAATGCCCTGAAAGCAGCATTTTATTTTGTACCTGTGCGCTGACGTGAAATGTAATCCTCCAGACGGGCTATGAAGCTGACCTCACCACCTTTACGCCCTATGGTCCCATCATCCACCAGAAGGAAAGCCTTGTAGTTATTATCCAGAGAGCAAGAGTCACGCGCTGCATTTTTGACTAAATACTTTGCGGGGAAACTTCCCTAAAAGAAAGAGAGAGACATTGTTGTTCTGAAAGACTGTAAACCATATGCAAATGCAGTGTGCAGTGCTAGTTTTTCTTTTTATATCTATTTATGCAGTACAGAGCATATAGACTCTGAACAGTATGCTTTTTTTTTTGTTGCATAAAATGCAAAAAACAAGTGGCCTAATACTACAAAATGTGCAATATACACTGCCTGGGTACCATAACTCACACTGCAATGTGTTTGACTTCCATCTGCAGTATAATGAATTAACAGACACAGAAGTGGAGGAGATATCAACCACAACTTGTAAGATGATTTAAATGTATTGCTAATAATTAAAAAAAAAAAATTACTCAAATTTCTAGAATAATATAAAATAACCTCCTAATTTATTTAAAAATAACAAAATATTAAATGATGGATGGATGCGCTTTTTGGGCTTCAAAATCTCGGGTACCATTCACTCCCATTATAAAGCTTGAAAGAGCCAGGATATTTTTTAACATAACTTCGATTGTGTTTGTGTAAAAAGAAGAAAGTCATATACACCTAGGACGGCTTGAGGGTGAGTAAATTATGGGATAATTTTTGGGTGAACTGTCCCATTAAGAAGTTCAAATCAACAGATGTTGTTATGAATCTGCCTGCATAAGGATGCGTGTCTGTCTTAGCACAAAGTGAGGAGGATAGTTTGAGCGACCAAAGACTTTCCAAGGATCATAGCTGAAGAACTGCAGAAATTAGTTAAGTCTTAAGTTCAGGGGGAAAAAAACTGCACCAACATCACTACAAGGAAGGAAAAAATCCTCTTTTCAAGAAAAATCCTCTGCTCTCATCCAAAAACAAACTCCAGCACATTCAGTTGCTACTGGAACTTCAAACAGGACCTGGTTCTATGGTCAGATGAAGCTTTTTGGCAGTAAACCAATCAGATGGGTTTGGTGCACACAGGGATAAAAAGTACCCCATGTGTATGATTAAATATACTGCTGGATCTTTAATGTTGTGGGCCTGTTTATGATGTTTAAAATGTTTAGCAATATAGCTGATGGAAATATAACTGATGGCATTTGTCGATAAGATTTCTCAAATGTTGACAATCTTTTTCCTTTTATCTTTAGCTAATAAATTCTATGTTGATACTTGAAATGTCGCAAAAGTTGTTTTGGAAACACTTTTTGTCGAGAAAAAGGGCTTTAACGCAAATAAATGTGGTGTCACATGACCGAATTAGCCTATACTGTACACGCAGTGTCCGCATTAGTTGTGTTGCTCCCGTTAAAGCACTGTAGTTCAAAGGTGCATCACAAGGATAATGTATTGAAATACTCTGCAGCTCAAGAAAATATCAGTGTCTGTCAAATTAAAGAAGACTGTTGGAGTTTTCAACGCTGATGAAAAGAAAGGTAAAATAAAATAAAATACAATACAGAAATGTTACCTCTGTATCTGAATTAAAAAAAAAAAAAAAAAAAAAAAAAGTACTACTGTCATAAAATCGTGAGTCTCTTTCGATTTCATGATCAGAAGCGGTTCTAGGCTACATGACAAATGAAAATCACAAATATGACACTTGTAAATGAAATAATTTTGCAATTATTGCAATTTATTAATATAGAATTTTATCTCAAATAAATTAGGAAAATAAAGTGGTTGACTCAAAGCTCTAATAGAATTTTAGAAATGTTATGTGACAATAGGTCTCAGTTTAGCTAATGCACATGAATTGTTTGCGTTCCCGGCCACGTCAAACCGCGATTGGCTTGACCACATGTTCAAGGCATTAAAAACTGTTGCGATATGCAAATATTTCACTGTACCAGTCTTTTTATGTACCCTAAAAATTTTTGCATACAGGACAAATGAACTGCTCTGTGTCCAAACCTGCGTTTCTTCAAATATAGGCAGTTAAGTCCTGTCAGACGAGCTGCTCCACTTCACCATCGTCTTCTTATATTTCATATTAAATAACAGTATAAGTGAAAATAAGCAGTAGCCTACTGGCAAATTTCAATTTCTCATTACTCTGTACATTTTACAAATATTTGGGATGCAAACGATTTTGCAATATACGCAAAATTATTTATGGAAACGGCTCAAGAGCAGATTTTTTTAGTGATATAGCAAAACTTATGCAACGTCAGTACACACACCATTTTATCGGTAAAAGGCCAACTGGATAGAGACATCCTCAAGACAGCAAATTTCGCAAATATTTTTTTGCACATATTTGCTTTGTCGATAACAAAACAGCGCAAAAACTGGATGGAAACTTGGTTAATGATCCAAAAAAAAAAAAAAAACAACAACATCAAAATCAACAACAAAATGGGTCACTGAGAACTATGGAAGCTTGTTTCCGCCACTCAATATAAAAAAAATAAATAAAATAAATGTAATTGTGACTTTTTATCTCACAATTCTGACTTTTTTTTCTCAGAATTACACGCTATAAAGTCTTTTTTATCACAACTGTGAGTTATCTGATGCTTCAACTTCTGATGTTTCCAAACAGCACAGCAGTAATGACTTTATGAACTTTTTTACTTGCAAGATTGATAATATCAGAGAGAAAATTATAACCATGCAACTGTCTACTATAGTATCGCATCAGTGCATTGTAGTGTCCCTGAGGAAAAATTCCATTCATTCGCTGCTATAGGAGAGGAAGAATTGTCTAAACTTGTTAAATCATCAAAATCAATAACATGTATGTTAGACCCCATACCGACTAAGCTATTGAAAGATGCTTCCAGAAGTCATAGATCCTCTTCTTAATATCGTTAATTCATCTTTATCACTAGGATACATACCGAAAACTTTTAAGCTGGCTATTATTAAGCCTCTTATTAATCCACAACTTGATCCTAGAGAATTAGTCAATTACAGGCCGATCTTGAATCTACCTTTTCTGTCAAAAATACTAGGAAAGGCAGTATCATTGCATCATTCCTTCTTAGAAAGAAATGGTATCTGTGAGGATTTCCACTCAGGATTTAGAACATACCATAGTACTGAGACTGCTCTTATTAGAGAGTCACAAACAATTTGCTCTTATCATCAGATCGTGGTTGTATCTCTCTATTAGTGTTACTGGACCTCAGTGCTGCATTCGACACTATCGATCACAAGATTCTCTTAAATAGAGTCGAAAATTATGTTGGCATTAGTGGAATCACATTGGAAGAGATGAAGAGATGTCATATTGATCACAAGTTCAATATGGAGTACCGCAAGGCTCAGTACTAGGACCTCTGCTTTTCACTCTGTACATGCTACCCTTGGGAGATATCATTAGGAAGCATGGCGTTAGTTTTCACTGTTGTGCTGATGATACTCAGTTCTATATTTCTTTGCACCCTGACAAAACTTACCAATTCACAAAATTAATGGAATGCATAGCTGATATAAAAAAATTGGATGACCAGTAATTTCCTACTACTAAATTCAGAAAAAACAGAGATTCTAATTATTGGACCAAAAACGTCTGCACATAATAACCTAGAATCCTGTCTAACACTTGATGGCTGCTCTGTTAAATCTCCATCGTCAGTTAGGAACCTGGGTGTGCTCTTTGATACCAATCTCTCATTTGAAAGTCACATTTCTAGCTTTTGTAAAACCACATTCTTCCATCTTAAAAATATAACTAAACTACGACATATGCTCTCAATGAAGCATGCGGAACAGTTAGTTCATGCATTCATGACCTCAAGGCTAGATTATTGTAATGCTCTACTGGGTGGTTGCCCTGCACGCCTAATAAACAAACTCCAGCTGGTCCAAAACGCAGCAGCTAGAGTTCTTATTAGAACCAGGAAGTATGACCATATTAGCCCAGTTCTGTCAACACTGCATTGGCTCCCTGTTAAACATCGTATAGATTTTAAAATCTTGCTAATCACTTACAAAGCACTAAATGGTTTAAATCCCCAGTATCTGAGCGAGCTCTTAACACATAGTCCTTCACGTCTATTGCGATCTCAGAATTCAGGCCAATTAATAATACCTAGACTATCAAAATCAACCGCAGGCAGTAGATCCTTCTCCTATTTGGTACCTAAACTCTGGAACAATCTTCCTAGCATTGTTCAGAAAGCAGACACACTCTGTCAGTTTAAAACTAGACTAAAAATGCATCTCTTTAACCTGGCATACACATAACACATTATCAATTTATGTTTTCAAATCCATTAAAGGATTGTTAGGTATTTTTAGGTAAAAAAGTATCGAGTAAATCGGTGCCAATAATTGTGACTAATGTGTATTGGAGAAAACATTTCACAATGAGATTTTCCCCACATTTTCAACTGTTTTACTTCAATGAAAGGTTCTATTTTTGTTATTTTTTAAAATAAAACATCAAAAGGATTAACAATGCAGATTTATTTTCAAAGGCTTCTTTTGTTCATGTTTGCCAAGGGTGCCAATGATTCTGACCAGGGTAGCATTTCCCAAAAGCATCGTAAGCCTCGTAGCTCTATTGGTGGCAATGGTTCTACAATCAACTTAGGCTTACGATGCTTTTGGAAAACACAGGCCAGGACTGTATACTTTTTAAGTTGTGTTACCTCAGGGTTGACGAGCTGTTGGTGATCTTTTACCAGGCCCCAGGGAGCAATGCCAATGAGAACCACTTTACTGAGAGTGACAGAAGACGTTGCGGTGGCATAATCTCTCACAGCTTCTCCTATACTCCTGCCGAGGCCTTCCTTCAACCCCCTACTTATGATCCATGCTCCTATACATAAGCCACATCCAAAATTAACTTTTTTTGGTAACCAGACAGTTGATGGTAGCCATTGACTTACATAGTAGGAAAAAAATACTATGGAAGTCAATGGCTACCGTCAACTGACTGGATGCCAACATTTTTTAAAATATCTTCTTTTGTGTTCAACAGAAGAAAGAAATTCATACAGGTTTGGAACATCTTGAGGGCAAGTAAATGATGACAAAAGTTTGATTTTTGGGTGAACCATCCTTTTAAATTGCATTGTGCATTATTTTATTTTAGTAAAATGTAAAAAAAAAAAAAAAAAAAATTGGCTATATACACACAGAGAAAAACTTGCTGGGCAACTATCCCGACAAACCAGGTTGATGAAATAATTAGTCTGGCATGAATTTGTGTCCTGGTAACTGGGCCTCTGATGACTTGCATTCATTTACTTTACAAGTATGATTCATATTCATACTGCTTGCATCCTGACAGTTCACAATAGAAGGCACATTGATAGCTGAAGTTTGCTCAAGCAACTGTGGTCATGCACTTCTGTATCTTATTGATCGTTTCAGGCATGACATTTAGAAACAAAGAGTCACATGGCATAACCTAGCAAACCTTTTCACAAATAAGAGGGCAATTATGCTGAAAAATTACAGTCTGCAATAAATCAAAATTCTACTCAGATATCAAAACTTTTACACAGTTGAGAAAGTAGCATAATGAAAACTGTTGTATAGCATGGAAATGTATGAAAAACAATGAGATATGCGTGGAGAGAAGAAGACACCTGTGCTCTGTGCAGCTTTAACCAGCCCCTGCCTCAGCACCTCTCGGACCCAGGTCTTGACCTCTGACCTTTTCTCACCACCAAACACTGACACCACCAGGTTGGGATGTGCCAGTTTCCAGTGTTCTCTCATGACATTGAAGACCCTGGAAGGATCTGTGGTGCTGGAGAGACGCAAAAACTGGGATAAAGAGAAGGGGAGTGAGACAAAAGCAACTGTAAGTTACAAAAACAAGGTACTGATTTGTTAAATATGGTTGTTTCTTCAACTATGGGCAAATTTTATGTCCCAGGGGTTGATTGCTATTAAAACCTTTTTTGTAATATAAAGACCATATTTAGGGTACGTTTCCATGACAATGATGTACTAAAAATGGAAGTTTTTCCTTTGCATTTTTCACATACAGACGACACCATTGTCCAAACGATCCCCGTTCACAAGGGAAAACACTGTATTATAAATGCCAGCCAGTAGTTGGCGATGTCACTGTATAGAAACACTACACAACTATAGACTGGACATGCAATACACATGCATATGACGTCACTGTTTTCACAAATTTATGTTTTTGTACTTTACGCAGAGACAATAACGATATAATTTTCAAAAACCTGCACTTTGAAACTTGTTTTCAAAAGTTTGCATTTTCAGGCCCCCAAAACGCCATTGTCATGTAAATGAACGGCCAAAAAGCATAAAAAGTTTTCAGTTTTCGGTGTTGTCTAAATGGCCCCTAAAACTGTACACTTTTTACCATGACAATTATTGTTGCTGCTTTTCAAAAGCTTTTTTTTTTTTTTTGGTAAAGATTTTATTATTTTGCCCTTGTCACAGATGCAAATGTTCTAAAATGCTTCATTATTTAATATTTAATTATTTATTATTAATTATTTTAAACAAAAAGTGAGAACGCAACCCATTTTTAAAATTAAGAGAAGAGGAATAAGAACAAAACAGCAATTAAACGTGAAAAACTGTAAATTACAAAAAACTACTAATTTGTGAGATAAATTATGGAATTTCTTCATTTTGAATTGAAAATATGCTTTTATTTAAATGATGTCATTCATAACTGAATCTGAAGAGACAAGAGACATTTTTTACATATTTGACATACAAACAAGAGTGAATGTGTGCATATTTTTAAATAAAATATTATTTGCAAAGAGTTTAAATTGACTACTTCACAACCTAGAACTTCTTTTAGTGTTCTTATTTCTTCTTTATTCCTTAAATCCCTTTTAATCCTTTATTTAATTCATATAAGTAAAAATATTTTAAATATTTAAAAAAAAGAAAAAAGTTTGGTCCCCCCCCAATGTTCAATACATGGTTACAGCCCTGATAATATCTATACATTTATAGCTCAAACAGCTCAACCACAATGGAGAGGAACTCACATAGCTGTGTCTCTTGCCGGCCCCAGCGAACTCCAGCTCTCCATAGGCATCTGTGGGCTGTTCGCAGGAGTGCTGTGCACTGTCCCAGTGACTGACCATGGCTGTGCTGAAGTTATCGCCCAGGGCTCCTGAGGGGTGCGTGTCTCGCGTGGACCCACACTGACACAGACCGCCATTGCTACAAAACAACAGACGGAGGATCTGTCCTACAGAAGGAATCTAACACAAGAGATACTGAATACTCACCAAGTCAGACATCTTACCTGAAAGAGTCCTCCACAAATGTTGTGCACACTCTCTTTTTAAAGAAATGTGGAATCCAGCTCTAAAATCAATAACAGAAATCACTTTTAATTAATGCACTAAAAACATGATAGCTACTGTATAACAGTGGTCTGAGACTTACAGTGACACTGTAAGCAAGATAAAGCTAGTATATTAAACTGATCATGTGATCTATTGAAGATAAAATAGTGCAACTTGTAACACAATCTTATCTAATGCTTTTGCTCAAGGAAGGTCAGAATGAGAATCAATCACAAAGCTAGGGTAAATGGCTCACTTTACCCCAACACCTCTTGTAATTTTATCATTAAATCCCCACCCTTCCCTTTCATCAGGAAAGCAAGACAGACCAGTTTACCCTTTACAGTGCCTCATCACTTATTTAGATCATAATTTGTCAGCTTTGTGTTTAGTTTCCTCATTGCATTGTTTGGTACACCCACTAAGAACAATCATAGTCTTCTATGATAGTATTTTAATGCAACTTTGATTAAAATGATAATTTAGATGCGTTGCCAACCTCAGGTTGTTGACTGTAAATCACTAAAAGCATCTGCCAAATTACAGCTTAATATGTACTTTTTTAGATACGTCTGGACATGATGAAGACAAAATTTAGTACAACCCTGTAATATTCAAAATTCTAAACTTACATTGATTTGAATGAATGTGGTGGTGAATTGGTGGTATTTTGTACTTTTGTACTGTATGGATTGATTACATTGATTTTAATTTAATTACTGACGTAGAAAATGAAACTGAAACTCTGAAATCCCATAAAATTAGGAGGGAGTATAGATTTCGATGAAATAGTCCCAGCATTAACGCTCCAGATAAATCATTTGTTATTAAAGCATCTACGTTCACAAACCACTGTTAATTTTAACATGAAAACAAGTATACTGTATGTGTGATTTTGCATGGCAGCCGATACAAATTATAAATAACAATTGCCTTTCCTAATGCAGCAAAATCCTGCTTTTTGACTAGGCCCGGTTCCAGAATCAAAACTACTGCTTCTGAAATTAGTGGGGGTATTTTTCGTCCTTTTCTATAGCCTATGATGATTACTGTGTCAGTCATCGCAATTTTTTGTTATAGAGGATTTTCTAGCGTGCAGAACTCAGCACAGAACTCGAGCAGTGAGTGGATTCTAACTTAAACACCTGTGATTGGCCGTTGCGTTCAAGAAATCAGCAAACAGGCCTGTGATTGGCTACATTGCTCACCGAAGCGAAAACACGTTGGAAATTACGCACTGGATCGTTTGCCAAAGAAGCAGAAGCAGAAGCAGCAGCAGCAGGCAGTGGTTCGTTTGAGTGAGAAAATTACACGATAGTATCAAGTCCGTCTCCTTCGGTCCATGGGGGGGGCCCCCCCAAGACAAACACCCATGGGATGTTGTTTGAAGAAACAAACTCCCTGCAGTCCTGCTCATAGCCAACATTAAATCGAAACGATACTGAATGAATGCAGTAGGTCTTTAAGAACATAATATATGACCAACAAACATCTGAAGCGTGTTTGTAACGATACAAAATCACGAGCTGCCTCTCTTGTAGCCTACAGACCTTTCTGACAGACTTACCACATCTCTTTTCGGCATCACGGCCACTCCACCGTATTCAATGTCCTTTTGATTCATCTTGGTTTGTTTATGGACTTTACGAAGTCGCTGTTTGTAGGAAGCTCCACTTCAAAGCGTTCTGCAGCAGCGCGTAATGTCCATGCCATCCGTGAACGAGGATCGCTAGAGACTGTGGAGTTACCTGAAAAATCAGGTGTAACCAGCGCGCGCAGGGTGTGGCTACAGAGGAGAGGGCAGTGTTGCCAGACGTACGATAATTATCGTATTTGTACGATAATTTTGACCTCTGTACGATGTACGGTCAATAATGAAAAAAATCCTATAATGTACGATAATTTCAGAATTTTGTGACACTTCAAATGATGGTCGTTGTAATCATAGGGCTCATTGATCTAGCTGTGGATCCTGTGGATCAACGTCCATCTCATCTCACGTTACGTTTTCTCGGCCAATCATCGTGGAGAACGACTCTCTCTCTCACGAGCACAAGTAACGTTCCTGCCGCGGCGCTAAGTTAGGCAAGTTGTTTCCCACTAAGGTAACGTTACGCCTAGTTATTTATCTATTGTGGTAATTTGCAGGTCGTGTCAAAAAGTTATTGGTCTAGATAAATAGCTGTAGATAAACGTTTGACTCGTCAAGTCACATTTATGTATATAGTGCTCTTTACAATACAGATTGTGTCAAAGTAGCTTTACAGTGATAGAGGGCACATAATTTTGGCTGTACAGCAGCTCTAGAAGAAAATAGTGTGATTGTCCAGCTTAAATAAGTTCAGTATTGAGTCATTCCGTTATTAGTTATTAATTTAGTTAATTTATCTATACAGCAGCTCAGATCAAAACATATAAAAAAGTCATGTACGATAATTTTCTTTCAAATACGATCATTTTGAGTTTCTGGTACGATACTTGGACTTTTCCAATCTGGCAACACTGGGAGAGAGACAGACAGACTAGACAGTAGCTGTGAGAAGAGAGATAATGATCATTGTTTACTTGAATCAAAAAATCCGGTTCCAAAAATCACCGTCAGCAAAATACCAGGTTATAGTTGTTATATTTGGTTTGGTTTGTTTATTTATATAGCTCTACTAAAAACAACCGAGGTTGAACCAAAGTGCTTTATATAATATCAGTAAAAAAGTAGCAAACAGACGATAATAAAAGATACACGTATAAACAAATCAAACATCATAGACACCACATTCACCGCATACAAGGGTCAATATCACTGTAGGGTGCCTTTTGGTGTCCTGTCCACATGTCCACCCTGTCGGCATAAAATACGCTGGAGGTGATTAGAATACAATATTTTCAAAATATGTAAGTTTAAATATACCAAATTCTCTTCAACAACCAGACTACCTATTTAGCTAACCACAGTTTGTTGTAGCCTAGCTATAGCTAGTCTGGTTGTGAAGAGAATTTGGTATATTTAAACTTTAATATTTTAAAAAAATATTTTGAATGTTTTGATGTTATTACATGTTAAGCTTTGGCAAAACAAGTAAGCTAACTCATATGAAGAAAATTCATCAGCTGGAAAGTCACCAACTTACACACCTCAGCTGTTGAAATTCCCGCCACTGAAGAGACAAAAAAATCTGTTGTCCACTAAAGGGTATGGCCTTTTCTTAAAGGGACAATTCCCCAATAAGACAGGGTGGACAACCATTCAAGGGACATGAAAAAACTCTTCTTTTTTATTAAATAAAAATATTGTTTTTATTACCAAATGATCAATACGCTCAAATTGAGCAATCTCTTATTGAACAAAATATTAGGAAAACAAAAATTTTTACATTTTATGATTTGACTGTATTTTACTCTCATTCAAATTTAATGAGCAGTGCAAGGGACATAGCAAAATAGCACGCATCCTCTTATATACAAAAAAAAATCTAGAAAATGTATCTAAAGACCCAAGTAATGCTTTTAATATGAATATAAAAACTTAGTCTAATATAACACACCCTTTCATAGTCATTTTTATGTTAAGTTATCATGGCAAATTAGTTATTTATGTACAGGACACCAAAAGGCACCCTACAGTGATACTGACCCACAAGCTTAACTGTTGTAAGCTGCCTGAACTAAGTGAGATTTCAGCAGGTACCTGAATGATCTAATAGAGATCAAATTAGCAGATCTAATAGATAGAGGCAACTCGTTCCATAATCTCGGTCCCATAACTGCAAAGGCACGAATGCCTTTATACAGGCGATTTGTCCTTGGTACTGTAAGTAGTTTTTGGTTTTCTGACTGCAGTGCTCTATTTGCTCATTACATCAGGGATAAATTTTCCTAGTTATCTCAATGGCAAAAAGTGTCCCAATTTACCTACAGACGTGGACAAAATCGTTGGTACCCTTGATAAATATGATCAAAGATGACTGTAAAAATAAATCTGCATTGTTTATCCTTTTGATCTTGAATTCATAAAATTAGCAAAAATCTAACCTTTCATTGAAGGAAAAGAATTGAAAGTGGGGGGAAACTCACATTATGAAATAAATGTTTTTCTCCAAAACACGTTGGCCACAATTATTGGCACCCTTTTATTCAATACTTTTTGCAACCTCCTTTTGCCAAGATAACAGCTCTGAGTTTTCTTCTATAATGCCTGATGATTTTGGAGAACACCTGACAAGAGGTCAAAGACCATTCCTTCATGCTGAATATCTCCAGATCCTTCAGATTCCCAGCTCCATGTTGGTGCTTCTTCTCTTCAGTTCACTCCACTCATTTTCTTTAGGGTTCAGGTCAGGGGATTGAGACAGCCATGGAAGAAGCTTCATTTTGTGCTCAGCGACACATTTTTGTGTTGGTTTTGATGTTTGTTTTGGATCATTGTCCCGATGGAAGATCCAACCACAGCCCATTATTGGATTTCTAGCAGAAGCGGTCAGGTTTAGATTTTTTATCTGTTAGTATTTGCTAGAATCCATGATGCCATGTATCTGAACAACATGTCCAGGACCTCCAGCAGAAAAATTGGCCCACAACATTAAAGATCCAGCAGTATATTTAACCTGGGCATGGGGTACTTTTTATCCATGTGTGCACCAAACCCATCTGGTGGGTTTGCTGCCAAAAAGCTCTTTTTTTAGTTTCATCTGACCATAGAAGCCGGTCCCGTTTGAAGTTCCAGTCGTGTCTGACAACTGAATATGCTGGAGATTGTTTCTGTATGAGAGCAGAGGATTTTTTTTGAAACCCTCTCGAACAACTTGTGAGGATGTAGGTGCTGTTTGATCTTTTTTTTTAGGCTTTCTGAGACTCAAGACTCAACTAATTTCTGCAATTCTCCAGCTGTGATCTTTGGAGAGTCTTTGTCCACTCAAACTCTCCTCCTCACCGCGCATTAGGACGATTTAGACACGATTTAGACTGCCTCTTCCAGGCAGATTTGTAACATCTTTAGTTGATTGAAACTTCTTAATTATTGCCCTGATAGTGGAAATGGTGATTTTCAATGCTTTAGCTATTTTCTTATAGCCACTTTCTGTTTTGTGAAGCTCAACATGTTTATACTCCTGTGGAACAGGAAGTCATGGCTGGACAATTTCATGTTCATGATCACCCTGGTGTGCTAAAAAAAATAATGGGAATATGAATGGGAATATACTTCAGAGATATTTTACTCATAAAAAATTCTAGGGGTGCCAATAGTTGTGGCCAATGTGTTTTGGAGAAATACATTTATTTCATAATGTGATTTTCCCCCCACTTTCAATTCTTTTCTTCAATGAAAGGTTAGATTTTTGCTAATTTTATGAATTAAATATCAAAAGGATAAACAATGCAGATTTATTTTTACAGTCATCTTTGATCATATTTGCCAAGGGTGCCAATAATTCTGACCACAACTGTATATATATATATATATATATATATTAGATATTAAATTACAAATTATATTAAATTAAATATTGCATATTAAATATACATTAAATAGCTATTAAATTACAATTAAGTGGTAAAACTGCTTTTGCTCCATGCTGAAAGACATTTTACCCTAAATGTAAGATAACAGGTTCCCCTCATCACCTAGTTTTAATTTATTTATATTATATTATATATTATATTATATTTTTATTATTTATTGTTTATTTTTATTCAAATATTTGAATACCAAAATATTTAATGATCAAAAAATATTTATTTATATCGCAATATTCAGAAATATATTTTTGACTGAATAGATAGATATTTTGGTTCTCAAAATTTTGGCATATTTTCGTATAAAGCCCCATTGTACCCTCCATATTCACAAGAGCAAAATAAATATGCCAAAGGATGCTACACCATGTTGTACAACACAAATAATAAACCATAAAGTTATTTCTGCCTGTTATTTATTCATTTTAGTACATTTGTCACCTTTATATACAATTTTTAAATAGAATACATACAACTTTTATACAATAAGCAGCCTAAACAATGTCTATCAAAGACAGAGAGTTAATTAGTTAATATAATATTGAATAGTTAACTTATTTAAACTATATATATTAGCCATATCATGATCAGTACCAGTCAAATTCATTCTGTCCTTTGATGAATGAGCAGAAGCTCGTCTGGGATGTATATTCTTAGCGTCCATATCCTGTTGGGTCATTTGCCTTTTTGGATTCGTCTTTTCCAGTACTCTGACCCATTTGGTATAACTTGCTGGCCAGGTTGTGTACCTGACATGTTCCAAGCTGACAGCCTCTCTGAGCTGCTCGCCTTCTGCAGAGAGAGAAGACAACTGTGAATCATGGGCTTCAACATTTAAGATATGATATAATATAAGTGAGGGAGAGCAGGGATAATTTTAACATTTTTAACATGTTTTTTGTTAATATTTGATACTAACTTCAACCCCAAGCAGCAGACAAGAAACACAAAAATATATATGTTTATATTCTTGCGTATTATTTTTACACACTACTGTTCAAAAGTTTGATTTTTTAAAGAAGTAATACTTCTATTCAGCAAGGATGCATTAAATTGCTCAAAAGTGACAGGAAAGACATTTATAATGTTACAAATGTTTCTTTTTCAAATAAATGCTGTTTTTTTTTACCCTTCTATTCATCAAAGAATCATACAAAAAATGTGTCATGGTTTCCACAAAAATTTTGAGCAGCAAATCAGCATATTACAATGATTTCTGAAGGATCATGTGACACTGAAGACTGGAGTAATGATGCTGACAATTCAGCTTTTCATCACAGGATTAAATTACATCTTAAAATATATTACAACAGAAAACAGTTATTTTAAATTGTAAAAAATATATCTTTTTTTTAATATATAGTAGTATATATTCTTTCATAAATGTTTAGCTTTGGACATTGATTCACTTACTCTCTGGCCTTTTGAAGGATGGTTTGTAGAAGGAGAGAAGAGGCTGCATCTGGATCTGGTCTGCTGGTTGTTTTGGTCTCTATTGATGGAGTCTCTCTGTCAGTGCCGACCAAGGTCACGTCCCTTGACCTCTGTATGCTCTTCACTGAGAGGCTTTCTGTCTGTGTCCTGTTTAATACATGTGACAGTGAATATAATGTGAATATGTTAAATATATATTAAAAAGTTTTTTGTGATGGGTAGGGTTAGGGGATATATATATATATATATATACACATATTAGAATATACAGTTTGTACAGTATAAAAATGTTTATGGAGAGTCCAAACAAAACATGGAAACCCAACATGTGTGCGTGTGTGTGTGTGTGTGTGTGTGTGTGTGTGTGTGTGTGTGTGTGTGTGTGTGTGTAAATGCACACACCTCCGTGTCTGTCTCACTTGTGTGGCTGTGTTCATCGGTATAGTCAGCAACAGCAAAACAGCCACTTCCATAATGGTATGACCTGTAGAGATGCAAATTACACACAATCAATCAATCAATCAATCAATACGTGTTATTTTAATATTATATTATGTACTATTATAGTTTTTGTTAATATTTAAAATTAGATTTTATTTTTTTATTTTTTATATTTTCATTTTTATTTTAGTAATTTTGTGTGTTTTTGTAATTGTATTATTACATTTACAGTTTTATTTGCTGTTAAAATATAAAATAATAAAATATGTCTATATAGTTTTTTATTTATTTTTAATGTTTGTTTAAGTTCATTTAGTTTTAGTTAATTAGGGGTACTTAAACTAAACAAAAATGAGAAGTGTTGACTTGGCAAATATTTTTTTTTAATTGTATTTCATTTCAGTTAATGTTTATTTTATTTCAAATATGGAAATACTTTGTTATGGTTTTAGTTTTTAAGTTTATATTATAGCCTATATATATATATGCACTTATTATTTATTTATTTATTTATTTTTTACAAGTTATAGTACGGATAATGTGCCTCGTCACTCTGTTTACAATTAAATGCAACTAATTAACATTTTGTTGATATATTTAGGAACTCACCTTGCATGGAAGGAAGACACTTGAGAAGGCTTTTTGTCCTGACCATCAATCCTTAGAAACAATATCACACTGCTGAGAAAAACTGAATATGATCCACTTGGTCTTTGACTGAGAAAAGCATGTAAGTTCTACAGTCTCCTCTGCCTCCTCTGTATTTATATGACAGTTGGAAGGGGGCGGGGTTACGTAAGGGTGTCTGTCCTCACTGCCAATTGCAGTGGATTATAATTTATTTGTACCTTTCTTCTTATAGTCTCCATCTTTGTTTAACCTGGTACAGATGTAACACCTTCTAGATGATAATATATATTTTATGTGTTTTTTCTCTAACCCCGATGCGGTCATACTTTCTACAGTACCTCCTTCTTCTTATGACTCACCGCCTCTTTACGTCTCAACTGACTGTTTGTTCCTGAAAGGTTTTTTTTTTAGTTCTTTCACCTGCCGGAAAGCCATCTCTTAAAATAGCCCCTCCTCTCTTTCCTTTATCGCTCCACTTTTCCTGTCGTTTTGTTCCTCTAACTTGAGTCACTCTTTTTTTCCATCTCTTTCTTGTTTCATGCCCTTTGCACTTCAGATCCCCTCCAGTTCTGTTAACTCTCAGAATTCCCATCGATATTCCCAAGCGAGTATTTTTTTCTGATGACATGGAAGTCTCACTCTCAACAGTCTTCAAATAAAATCTTTTCAGACAATCAGGAACTTCCAGGAATTTTGAGGTGTCATTTGAATTCAGCTATATAAAGGAGATGACTGTTCATTCACAACATCTTCCCTATTCTCATCCTCTTTTCTTGACTATTTTTTTCCCCCCTCCTTAGGCTTGTTCACTGTTTCCCTATAGACTCTATTGTGTACTTTTCCTGCTTTGGACATCTGGAGTTGTTTTCTCAGTCGGAGTAGCTGCTGGGATACCTCAGGTTTTTTCAGTCAAGTGCCACCTGCAAACATTTATGTTTGTCATACAAACATGTAGTGATCGTGTGTTAAATAAAGCACAGAAACCCATAATTCACCTGACTCAGTTTACATTAGTTCATATATACATATATCCTGCTGTTTTCTTGTGACCGTGACATTGATATGCAACAGGTCATGAATTTGAATGAAACTTTAGCGTGCACTTTGAGTGGTATATTACTAGAGGCCAAATGTGCTCTGGCCCTTTTATTAAGACAATTTTCGCAGCCTACAGATAATAGTAGTGGTTTGTGGTTAACTCAAAAGCTGTCTGATATTTCATATAAAAATATTAGATGAAAAACTTCAATAAAAATTTTTAAAAAACTTTAAAGTTACTTCTAAAAGTAATGCGTTACAATATTGTGTTACTCCCTAAAAAGTAACTAATTGCGTTACTTAGTTACTTTTTATGGAAAATAACGCATTATGTGGACTTAATAAATCCTTATCTTGAGCAAAATAAGCAAGCTGACATTAAGTACAATGTAACTTCATTCACCAACGTGGTTGAACGACAGGTTTGCGACAATACGGTTTCGGGAAACAGTCGTGACTAGCTAGTTGATTTGTTCATTGATGCATCGTACTATAGTAGTTCAGCAGCTAGTTACATCGTTGTTCGGGAAACACACCCCTGTATTGTATAAAGCTCTATAAAAATAAAGGTGACTTGACATAAAAAAAAGTTCTATTTTTGGCAAATGTAAAGGTACGGAGCCCCGCACATGACATGCAGGGGAAAAAAATAATAAGCTAAATCGTGCGCACGATTTACTAATTTGTTCCCTCGATTTGCTAAATCATGCACACGATTTATAAATCGAAAGGAAAGAAATAGTAAATCATGCGCACGTTTTATAAATCGAGGAAACAAAATAGTAAATCGTGCACACGTTTTATAAATCGAGGGAACGAAATAGTAAATCGTGCACACTATTTAGCAAATCGAGGGAACAAAATAGTAAATCGTGAGCTCTATTTAGCAAATCGAGAGAACGAAATAGTTAACCACACGCACGATTTAACAAATCAAGGGAACAAAATAGTAAATCGCGGTGCACGATTTAGCAAATCGAGGGAACGAAATAGTAAATCGCACGCACGATTCAGCAAATCGAGGGAATGAAATAGTAAATTGTGTGCACAATTTAGCAAATCGAGGGAACGAATTCGTATGCACGATTTACTTTTTTCCCTGCACGTCATGTGCGGGATTCTGTATAAAGGCCCTTTCACACCAAAAGTGAAATGAATATACCTCAGGAAATGCAAATTTACGGCTCTACAGTAGAGGGCGCAGCTCAAACAAACCTTTCATCTGTGCTGCCATTCTGGATTAAAGAAGAATAGGATACAGGAGAAGAAAATTCAACACTCTTACTTACTAATGAAACACAAAAGTGATGTTTATTTAAAATCATTTTTGCTTATTCTTGTGGTTGAACCGGATCATCGAAGGTCAGCAGGAAAAACATTGGTTAATAAAGTGAGATTAAATACATAAAGTATATTTGTGTTATTTAACATATTTAATTATTGCAGGTTTGTGTAATATTCTGAGTTAGCATTTCACTGTTTTCATTCATTTTGAGGAATACACAGTGCACACCTCCACACTTAGTCCCGATTTCTCTCAGGACAGGAGAGCTGTCAGTCAATACATGGGAAAACAAAGTAACTTGTGTTACTTATTTGAAAAAGTAACTCAGATATTTTGTTGTAACTTGGAAAGTAATACATTATTATGCTAGTTACTTGAAAAAGTAATTTGATTATGTAACTAATGTTACTTGTAATCCGTTACCCCCAACACTGCTAAATACTAAAATAAAAATAAATTAAAGCTACAAATATTTATTAAAAAAACTAATACAAATGACTTAAAAAAACTTAAAACTAAAATTAAAACTAAAACTGAAAATGAATTAAAATTCAAAATATTAATAAATACTATAAATAATACTAAAATTACACTGAGACCCGAATGTCCTTCCAAATATGAAAATGCTTTTGTTCTCAATTTTCAGTTTATGTATATATAAATTATATCCACTTTTCTCTATAGTATAAATGTAGGCCTGGTAGAAGTAAAAGATGTTAAATCACACCTTGCATTTCATCTATAGGTATGACACTTGATTTGTCTAACTTCTGTCTGCATGTTGCCAAAAAAAAATCATATATTTTCATGTCAACTGTTGATCATTTTGTCATTATCTCCCTGTGTCAGTCATAATCAGGCCAGAAATAATCATTGACCAACAACCAGGCATAATTATAGCTGTGATTCCTATGAGACTCACAGTTCTATGACACAGATATCTTAAACATCGCTTAGGAATTTTACAATCCTATATTTATTATTTTTTTTATTGTAAAGTCACTGACTTCAGAATCAATCTCATAAAAATAAAATGAGAAAAACATAAGATGCTTGATATTTTGTTTTATAATTTTTTTTTTCTTTTTAAGGGTTATTTCAGTTTTGCTCCCTGTAACAACTAACAGATGTTTGTGACTTTTACTCAGATTCACCTTTATTCATCTTGACTCACTGACCACGACACAATCACTTGATGCTATGAAGGAGCTTGTCAACAGGATGTAAATGGCAGGTGTGGATGCAGGATTTGTGTAACACTTGATTAAGAGTAAAAGAGGCACTGTTGTTTGAGCACTTATTGTGATTTATGTCTGTACGTAAGTTTGTGCAGATAGGGAAAGGTGAAGGGGTTTTATTCTCATGTGAATTTCTGTGTATATCATTTCAAACATTCCCCTATCTTTAACAGGCACATCCTGTTGTTGATTGCCAATCAGTGGCATTAGGTGCAGTGTGGGTATGAGTGTTTGTGTGTCATTTTTT
Organism: Ctenopharyngodon idella; assembly: GCF_019924925.1. NCBI lineage: Eukaryota > Metazoa > Chordata > Actinopteri > Cypriniformes > Xenocyprididae > Ctenopharyngodon > Ctenopharyngodon idella. The sequence continues at coordinate 4,072,760 of NC_067231.1, forward strand.
TGTTCTGGCTACTAGGCATTGATGTGTATCCTGTCAGGAAACACATTGACTATGTTACATGACAAATTCACACACACTTTTGTTGCTAAAATGCCCATTTACACACACACACACACACACACACACACACACACACGTCATAATCCATTTCCATATGGACCATATGAGATTGTAGTAATATATGCATGTAATATGTAGCCTACTACATGAACAAAATGTACTTTAATAACCCATTATCATATTAAAATTCACAAATCAGATTTGCAAACACAATTTGGCCTTCTAAAGGAAGAAAGATATTAGATGATTTACCATTATGTTGTTTTATGTACTGAAACATGCAAGATCATTTTTTCCCTAAAAGTTTAATCATTTATTTATTATTAAAGTAACTACTAGTTTAAATCAACATAATACAATTTTACCCATGGATTAGGAAAAGCTAGAACTAATATGGTTAAAGTGTGTGTGTGTGTGTGTGTGTGTGTGTGTGTGTAAATTTTTTAAAAGAAAAACAGACAAACCTCAGTGAATAAAAATATAAACCTGAATGAAGATTAAACCTTTCAAAATATAATTTACATCCAGTGGATTGTTACAATTTTCATCCAGTGGATTGAATCTTACAGAGTAAATTGTTGTTTATTTTAATTAATCAAAATTAAATTGCTTCGGAAAAGCTAAATCTATGGTTAAAATGTTCTTCAGGGAAAAGAGACAAACCTCAATCAATAAATAAAAATACAAAAAAGACAGCCCCTCTCACAGAGTGAATTATGATTATTTGTTTTTATAGGCTATGATTAAAAAATTATAGAAAATAGTTCTGAGAAAAAATAGGCCTATCATATAGACTACCATATATCACACTAGGTCTGAAAAAGTGCATGTTGGGTAAAGTATTTAAAGTCGACATGATGAAACGGAAGTTGCCGATAGTATTTTTTCCCCTGTTGTGACATATATCCGAGTGAAACGGCTTCTCGAACAAGAAAAAATGTAGGGCAGTAGGCCTACTTAATATTGTCCATCAGCAATCGATTGGATGGTTGTTGGTTTGCTATTGACGAATCTCATGTGAGCGACAGGTTTTCCCGCCCTTTAAAATTAAAAAAAAAAAATAATGATGTGGATATATAATTTATAATAGCCTAAATACTGCAATATTCCATAAAAAAACAAGACTTGTCAGTTTTGATTTCATGATGACTTTAAATTAAACATTAACAAAGCAGCTTTGTCAGTTTACAATACATTATCTTACGTTTATTATCATTTGATGTTTAATGACATTCGCTGGTCGACATGTCACTGTCTTCAACTGAACTGCCACCTTGTGGTTACTGTATGCCACTGCACCATCAGCTGGCTCCTCTGTGATGTTATTTATAGAGCGAGTGAATCGAGATAAAGTGGAAAGACATTAAAGGATTAGAGCATAACTAATACACTGCAGGATTACAGAGAAAACGGGGCAGGGACAAAGCCAGAGTAAACAGAGTGAAAAAGACTGACAGAGAGGAACATAAAAGGCCTGGAGGTAAAGAAACGACTACTTATTAAAATCCTATAGAATTTAAAGATCCAGCACATTGGATCCTGCATGGCACACTCAGGTGAAGACACACTCACAGGTGAGAGGATGAACTAACCTACATAAAGAAAACACTTAGTGAATAGAAGTCTGAAACTGACTTATACGCAGGCTTATATTTGTGTTTTGGTATGAAAATTTCATATTGATTACTTATTTGATATTTGAACAGCAGCATTCAGTTGATTCAGTAAATACAGTGGGCCCAAACATGAAACGCGTGAAAATGCTTCTACCGTATTTTGCTTTTTTTTTGTCATTTAATATTGCATTTAGTATTATATTACATATATATACAGATTATATTATCACTGTAACAATTTGAATCAAAAGTTGAATTAAAAATGTTATATTTTATTGTTATTATATTATGTGATATTTTATTATCTTCTGCTTTGCACCTCTTTTGCTTTAATAACAGATTTATTATGCTTATTATAATGAATTACTTTTGATTAGTGAATTAGCAAATTTTCAGTAACACTATTTTACAGTGTCTGTTACACATCTTACATGTAGTATTATTAATCATATAGTAAGTATTAATTGTTAATTAATACTACTCCATAGAACTGTTTAAATCACAGATTTTTAATGTGATCTCATATTTCTGCACTTAACCTTTTTTTGGAGAATGATTTCATGTTTGTGCATGTATGTGCATTTGTGTTTTTGTGCAGCGATGAATGTAGAGAGGATTATCGAGTGTATCAGAGAGGGCGATCAGAAAGGACTCAAGGCAGAACTACAGCAATTTAATCGAGAGGTACTCACAATTAACAGTGATTATATTCAGTCTAGTGGCTCCAAAACCAATGTATTAATAACATTTGTACTGACAATGCATGTCATTATAAAATAATCTACTTTGCACAAGTTGTGCACTCAAAGCTCACATTTTATGTAATTGCTCTTTTCTAATTGCACACTCTCTCTTGCTCCTAGTACGCACAGTGCTTCTTCTATGATTTGGAGGAGAGGGAGAGAAGAAAAGTAAGATATATTTGAGTGCAATTACATGTACACACTCACAGGAAAGAACAACGAGTCTCTTTATATCTTTAAATAAGATAAAGATGCCACTATCTCACAAGTTTCAGAAAAGATCTCAGACTTAAAAGATACACTATGTAACTTTTTTGTTCAAAATTAACAACATTTAAATAGTGAGTCAATACATTATCAGTCCTTCCTCCAAAACGTGTTTCTGTCTTACCCTGATTCACTATGGTAAGCCTATTATAAGTGTTTATATTTTAGACCAGGCGGGATGGTTTTCGCAGGAGATTGTGTACATATGTCATTTGCCTGTGCGTGTCTCATCCTATCTATAATTAGAGAAAAGTTGCTTCAGCTACTTGTTGTGAGAGTGGCATTAGTGTCACAGCGATCGAAAAAGGTTGACATGGAGCAGCTAAATGTCGAATCTCCGGGGAATCACTTGCCTTGGCTTTTCTATGGAAGCTTGTTTCTGCCATGAAATAAAAAATAAAAAAAGGTAATTGTGACTTTTTATCTTACAATTCTGACTTTTTTCTCAGAATTGTGAGATATAAACTCAAAAGTTGTGAGTTATAATGTCAGAATTGCGTGATATAAAGTCAGAATTATGTGATATAAAATCAGAATTGCGATATAAAGTCAGAATTGTGATATAAAGTCAGAATTGTGTGATATAAAATCAGAATTGCGATATAAAGTCAGAATTGTGATATAAAGTCAGAACTGTGTGATATAAAGTCAGAATTGCGAGTTATAAAGTCAGAATTGCGTGAAATAAAATCAGAATTGTGTGATATAAAGTCAGAATTGCGTGAAATAAAATCAGAATTGTGTGATATAAAGTCAGGATTGCGAGTTATAAAGTCAGAATTGCGTGAAATAAAATCAGAATTGTGTGATATAAAGTCAGAATTGCGTGAAAGTCACAACTGTGAGATACAAACTCACAATTGCGTGTTATAATGTCCAACTGGGAAAGAAGACTGATGTTTTTTTGCACGTTTTTATCTTGTTTTATCTCGCGTTTATATCTCACAATTCTGACTTTTTATCACACACAATTCTGACTTTATAACTCGCAGTTGCAGAATTGTGAGATAAAAAGTCACAATTACCTTTTTTATTTTTTTATTTAGTGGCAGAAACAAGCGCAGATAGCGAGAAATGAGGGATTTAAAATATTGTAAAAGCGATGCATAGATGGCGTTTTTATTACTTAACAAGGTATTTGATTTTACAGATAAATTGCTATATGTAGCTCTCTAAGGGTTCATTGTAAAGCATTATCTATTGTCAAAGGTTATATTCATCCGCAGTCACGCAGAGCCGAAGCAGCACAGCCAAAACTGTGCTCTTCTGCAAAATACATGCAGTTTTGTTGTTAACCACTAGAGGGCTGTTAAGTTACATAGTGTACCTTTAAAATGTGCTCAAATTGGTCAAATTCAGGGATTTCTATATATGACTTCCAGACCAAATGTTCTTCCCAGAGCAAATATGTGTTATGTATTTTATATTTTGATTTCTCCAAATATTTTTTTTTTCCAAAGAAACATCTGAGACAAAGCTTATATTTAATTTACAAAGAAATAAGAAAAATAAGCTATATGAAAGTGTAACATTTGCGTCATACAAATTTCCTCTGGGCAGAAAATATTTCCTGCATGTCTATGTCTATTTGCGGATACTGCAGTTGACTTGATTCCCGGCCTGCAGCTCATTAATATATAGACCATAATCTCCCTGCTAATTCCATTCCAGATAGCAAGTCAGTGTTGATGTATCTACGTAATTGCATTGAATTAAGATTACAATGAAAATTGGTTCAACATAATTTTTGCATCTTCACTAAATGTTGAAACAATGTTCAAATTTCATAAAAGAAGATATTTTAAAGGATGTTGGTAACCAAATAGTTTCTGGTCCCTATTGGCTTTTTTTCCCCTCCATACTCTGGAAGTCAATGGGGACCAGCAACTGTTTGGTTACCCACATTCTTCAAAATATCTTCTTTTGTGTTCAGCAGAACAAAGAAATACAAGTTTAGAAGAACTTGAGGGTGAGTAAATGATGACAGCATTTTTATTTTGGGGTGAACCATCCCTTTCAACACTTCAGCTACTTCAATGCTATACATTAACAAATTCTTAATCATTACAAACTTTCTATTAGAAATACTTAAACGTTATAATAAATAAATAAGGGAAGTTCAGGAAGACCTTACAGTCACTAATTGGATGGTTGTGGTTTGCTATTGGTCAGTCTCATGTGAGTGACAGGTTGTCCCGCCCTCGTGCCAGTAAACACGTCATCAGAGAAGAGAAGAGATGTTGCTGCATGAGGAAAGGGGAAGTTATTTTGATTAAAGATTAAGAGGGCACACAGATAAATCATGTATAATAAACACTGCAATATTCCATAAAAAATAGGAATTGCCAAATTTGATTTCATGAAAATGTTTTGATGAAAACTCAACATTGTATCAATATCACCTTGCTATCTGGAATATATTTCTCCTTTCCTGGTTCAACATATTTTTAAAACATGCAAATACAAAACGCACATTTAGAATAGAAAAACATATTTTCTTTGTCGTATCTTTTGGGTTGGATTAATGACTTTCATATTTTTCTGTCGTCTGGCTGCTTGTTCAATCTAAAAAGAGGCAGGAGCTGGAAGAGGTAATATTTTCTACATTCTTGAATTCCCCAAGGCTACTGACATCCTGATTGACCATTGTTAACCCTCTGGTGGACATTTTAGACCAAAAAAACTTGCGTGTTAATTTTTTTTTCATTATCCTTTAATAAAATGGCAAAAAAAACTTGATGAATTTCATGGCACTTCCTCTATAAACATACACAAAAAAAATCGTGGACATGATTAGAAAAGGCTATATAGTCACACTTGTGATCTTCATCGTCAAAACTGACGGCATAGGAAATTAATGGGACATACGAAAAACAGAGCTTTTTATAGAGAAACGATTAAATAGTCTTGGATAATGTCTAAATATATATCCAAATGCAAAATCTAATAAAAGTGTGTCTATAATTATGCCTGAAAATACTGATAAGGAACTATAGCGTGATTTCACCAAAGTAAAAACATCTTTGTTGATCCTAGAACAACATTCCAATCAACCAATCAGAAGTTTAGGCTTACAACCAGGGTTAGGTGCTTCTACATCAGTGTTACTCACCTATCATTTCCCTCTGATTTTAGGGATATGTTATGGGTAGGGTTAGGTTTAGGGGTAGGGATAGGGTTAGGACTATGTTTTCGGACAGGAATGATGTTCCTGGATTAACAAAATATGTTGATCCAGGAATATGTCTTGGCCAAAATTACGGTGGCACAGTCCATCAAGTGGCACCAATCTGCCTTACATGCATTGGATTTTATATACTTTTACTATATTTTTAACTTAAACACTGTATTAAAAATAATTAAAAAAAAAAAAAGATTATTTTATAAATGCTGTATAATTTGAAGGTGTATATTGTCTAGTAACATGAAATCCCCATAAAATACAAAATATTAAAGAATAAAATATAGTACATTCATTAAATTATAAAAAAAGTATTGTTTTCAGTCTGTTTTGACCGACTAGGGTCACAAGTGTGACCCCTAAATGAAGAATAGAGTGGTGGAGGGATGACATATTTTTGTAGGCCAAAACCTGGAAATGAGTTAACATTTTATCACTTCCAGTTCTATCATCCTGAAATCAATGGGTTTTTTGGTTAAATGCTTGAAATAAGGTCCATGGTGAACACGAGCTCAAGATATTTTCACATTTTGTTCTACGATATAAAATACATCAATAATATCCTCTTGTCTTTGTAAAAGGAGGTTGCTAACAAGTGGCTAAATGACACTACAGAAGTTGTCTGACATTAAACGTTATCACATCGAACAGGTAAACTCATCTACTCACTAGTCGCTTTCACAGCCTTGTTGTGTTTATAATCATGCTCATGCTCTTGCTAACTATTCTAACGTATCTCAAACGTTCAGAGAAATTTTTTCAAACAAAGTCTGAATGAGTTGTCGGAAGTTTAGTGATGGTGACGTTGAGGTAATGTGACCGTGGTGTAGTTCGTTTATAACCTACGTTTAGCTTTTGACTTCTGCCGGTTGTATTTATGATTCAAAATTCATTCAAAAGTTGTGTTCATTTGTGAAGATTATCAGGATGAACAATATGTGTAAGAATCATAAGCTTTTGTTAGTCACAGACCTTATTTTCTGCAATAATCCAAAAACCAATCCTATTGAATTTTTGTCGAGGGAGCCAGGGTGATGCTAACTTCCAAGTTGGCCTACAAAAATATGTCATTGATCCCTGCATCACTCTATACCAGAGGGTTAAAGGTGGAGAGCACAACATCACTAGCAGTACCAAAACTAATCACTGTTATATATTAATTCCTATTGGCCTGTCATGTAACGGCAATAAAAACGGAATGCATGAATCGCAGTATACTCAAAATGGTTTGTTCCTATAACACTTTTTTTTTGGGTCACCGCAGTTCAGAAAGAATAAAGTGCGGGATTATGTGTCCGACTCGGATTCAGACTACGATGAGTCCTGTAACCCAGACGTCATTTTGAGACAGGTAACCTTGGCTCTTTTAAATAAATACACACATAAACCATCCTAAGACAAGTTCCGCCTTTAATTTGCATTTGTTTCTCTCTCTTGCCCTCAGGCTCTGGCTACAGTTTTGGTCAGGTTCCTCCAGACTGAACCGCAAGGGCGTGTGCTGAAAGTATGTCTGAGATCCTTACGAATCCTCTCAAGAGACAAAAAGGTTATGGGACCTCTGGTCACTGACAGAGCGCTGCTCACTCTAGCCCACCTGGGCGGCATCAGCAATGCACCTATTCCAATAGAAGACACTGACAATGATGTTGACCCCTATAATGACGTCATCGTGGCTATTTCTGAGATCAAATTAGGCCAAGCAGATGAGGATGATCACGGTGGTGAGGAAGACGATGGTTCTGAGGCTGTAATCAGTGATGCGAACGACCCTGTGGTCTGGGGGCCAAGCGATTGGTGTGGTGATCGCAAGGCTAGCACATTTTCAAGCATGAGCCTCGGACCTTCTCGCAGGAGGAGCAGCGTTTTTAAAGCTCTCACACCTGGTAAAAGAGACAGCAGAGGAAGCCTGGGAGGAGGGGAGGAAGAGGAGGAAAAAGATGACGAAGAGGAAACCAGGAAGGAAGTTATGAAAATCTTATGTAACATTGTTTACAATAGTGCTTGGGCACAAGAGAGAGCCAGTGAACTCAGGTATGAGCCATTTCTACATACGATTTAAACTTTCCTCATGGGCACTGTGAAAAACGCAAGACCTGTTGCATGAAGCTAGTTTAACAAACTCTGAGTTTCGGAGTAGGTTTAGAGTTGACAAAACCATACAAATCCAACCTGGTTTAGATCAGGCTCACAATACTCAGTATAAATGTTCTCTGTCAACTCAGGGATTGATCCAGAGATTGTGAATAACTCATCTTGAGCCGAAAAACAAGGGTTTGCTCACAACTAATCTCAAACTTTGGTAGGAATTGAAACTGGCTTCATGCAACAGGCCTCGGAGGTTTACTGTTTAAATGAAAACCTAGAAGAAAAACTGTGATATTGTATAGGGCTTTTCACACTTGAAATAGTGTATTCTAAACCCCGGGTAAATGGAATCCTGTGTTATCCTGCTTCACAGTCACACTGCTCATAATTTACCCGGGGTTAATAATTAATCCTGGGTATTCATAAGCTGACATTTCACACTCTACATTCCTAAACCCTGGGTTAACGTTTTTATTTGCGGTGTCAGTGTCATTGATTGGATAAACGCAGCACGAGACCTGTTTACATAGCACTAGCATTGCGCATCCTCGGATTCACGACTGTACTATTGAGTTTATACTAAATGGACATTTCGGACTATAAAGGTAAAAATCAAATGGTCTCTTCTTCATTTCAATTGTCTCTTCAATCAGTCAATTGTCACGTTTTCTGCCAGCATTTGACATTTTTCCTCTCAAACACTAAATTTACTGTTTATATACAATGCACAGTGTTTCCATGACTGTCCAAAGCAGGCAAATATGAGTGCCACTGCAAAAGCGGTACTACTCCTGAGCAGGGTTTTGTAATCCCGAAAAGCGGTGCTAACCCCACTTCCAAAGTACAATAGTGAAATGTTCCTTTACCCAGGGTTAAAAGCGGTGTTTAGAATGAAGTTAAGTGCAGTGTGAAAAGCCCTTATGATATTCCTTAAAGTAATGTTATAATAAACTGTATTATAATTTATTAGAGTTTATTATTTTGAGAAGTGCATTCTATTGTACAATAGTTATATATTTCTGTCATCATTTCTTCAAGTTTTATTTTGGCGGGTTGTGAAGACCTATGATTTCTCCGGCCAGAATTTAGTCATAAAAATGGAACTTACTGTGTAATGAGGAATGTCATGGAATATTTGGCAAAATTTGGATAAGTAAATCAAAAGTAGCGTAGTACACTTAATCAAATAATGATATGGACTAGTTTCTATGAATACTAAACCGCAAAATGACTACTATTTACCAGCCTAGTCTACTACACATAATAAAACACACGTGACGCTTGTGGTGTTTTTTGTGGGGGGTTTGGGACACTGTATTCACTGAAACTAAATATATTTGCATGTCATATGCTTTTTTCTTTTCTCTCCCATTGCTTGCTATACTTCAGTATCCTCTGTGGTCTGACGGAAAAGCTAAATAAGGAGTTTCAGTCTGCATCTTCTCCTTGTGGCCAGTTTTACACGCTCCGGTTCATGTTTTTACTGACGGCGCTGAGACCTGAACTCAGAACACAGCTGAAACAAGTATCTACTTTTCTCCTTCCATTATTTGAATTTTGAGCAAATATTGTAAAACAAATAATCTTTTCTGGTATCGTATTATGTACGCTAACTTTCAAAAGTTTGGGGTCAGTAAGATTTTTTAAACTTTTTTCAGCAAGGAAACATTAAATTGAACAAAATGTATCATGGTTTCCACAAAAATATTAATAAATTTTAATAAATATTAATAAATAAAAACATTAATAACAATAAGAAATGTTCTTGAGCAACAAATCAGCATATTAGAATGATTTCTGAAGGATCATGTGACACTGAAGACTGGAGTAATGATGCTGGAAATTCAGCTTTGATCACAGGAATAAATTACATTTTAAACAGGTATTTTAAATTGTAATAATATTTCAGAATATTACTGTTTTTAATGTATTTTTGATCAAATAAATGCGGCCTTGGTGAGCATAAGAGACATCTTTGAAAAATCTAAAAAAAATCATACTGAGCCCAAACTTTTGAACGGTAGTGTAAATTGTTTTATATCGGTCAGCGGTCACAATCCTATCTACATATTGTATTGACTTTTTTGGTCATTTTTAGGAGGGAGGAGTGCCTCTGTTGACCACAGTGCTGGAGAAGTGTTTATCAGTACAGTGGAAGGAACAGTTCAAGGTTGTGCTGGATCCTGCAGCGCCTTTTATAAGTGTGGAAGACTCACAGCAGGCTCAGGAGGCTCTGAAGATCCTTTTTAATATCACACACAGCACACACACTCAAGAACCTGAAGAGGTGGGTGTATGCAGACATTATCACACTCATGCTCACTCACCTCCCTTACAAATAATGGTACTATGTGATGTATCAGATGGGAATACTATAATACTGTAGTAATACTGTAGTAAACCCACACGTCACACTGAATAAATTGATTTAAATTGTTAACATCAAGGTTCACATTGTGTCTACCAGGAAGATGCATCTCTCTATCGCCACCTGGCTGCAGTTTTGCGTCACTGTCTGATGGTGTCCTCTGAGGAGGAGGAAGCTACAGATGAATTAAAGGGGTTAGTGTAAATATTTTTATTGTTCTATAATAACTATTCTGAGTTGAAAATTTCAGTAATTATGACTCGTTCCACAAGCACGAAAGTGTTTATGTAACTGAGGCCAGCTAGTATACTGTGTGAGTAAACCTCACTACCCTGGCCTCAAGAGGTGCTCTAGTGACTCAAGCTAAAGGCTGTGGTCTTTAGTGCACCTGCCTCCCCACTTCGGAGACGGCGGTTCAAATTCCGCTAGGAGCGGTGCAAGTAGAACTGGAGGGGTTACATTGGTGCCATGACCCAGATGGGAGTGAGATTTAGGAGAGTGAGTGTAACAGAGGCAAGCTAGTAAGAGCTGTGTGAGTAAACCTCACTCCCCTGGCCTCAAGAGGTGCACTAGTGGCTCACGCTAGAGGGTGTGGTCTTTAGCACGGTTCAAAGCCCACTAGGAGCAGTGCGAGTAGTGCCAGAGGGGTTACATTGGTGCCATGACCCAGGTGGGAGTGAGATTTAGGAGAGTGAGTGCAAGCTAGTAAGAGCTGTGCGAGTAAACCTCACTCCCTTGGCCTCAAGAGGTGCACTGATGATTAGGGTGCAGTCTTTAGCATCCCATGGGCCATGCCAGAGATGGCAGTTCGAATCCCGCTCAGAGCGGTGCAAGTAGAACTGGAGGGGTTACATTTGTACAGTAATGTACTTACAGTGGAAGTCAAATATAATTTACATTTCAAAGTACTTCATTGGCATGTACAGTATTTACAAGATCAAGACAAACACACACACAAAATGGAAAGATAATAGAAATTAGTAATAAAATAAAATAATAATCAGACTCCAAAATAATATTATATTAATAATTGTAATAGATAAAATAAATAAAATAGTCTACACTGTTGTGTAGATAATGAATAGAATGTGAATAAAAGAACCAAGTTTGAGCACATATTAATTTGGCTGACAGATGTAGTTTATACTTTATGTGTGTGTATGTACATATATAAGGGTCATGAAATAAAAAAAATGCATCAAGCTTACACACGTTGTGCAGGCAATAAATAGAATAATTATAATTACATGTGTTGTGCACCTGCATCTGATCTGTTTGTGACAGCTTTAGAAAAAGAGGAATTAGATGTGGGGTTTTTTCAAAGTATTTCTCTCTCATATCTCTAAATTGACCACAGTATGTGTGCCTCTTTACACAGTGTGCCTCAACCGTACCAGTGTCACAGTGAGCACAGGCTCTTCCTTTTTCTGAAAGCCATGTTCGTCTGTGTCTGCTTTTCTCCTCATCTTCACTCATAAGAATTATGCCAGTAATACATAACCTTCTCCACCTTAAAAGGACAGTTCGACAACTTTCCTTTTTAAATATCAAACACAGAGTAATTCATATAAAATACAAGCTGTACAGTTAGTGCGCTTTTATAAACTGATTGATGTTCTGTTGTAATCAACAGCATTCAACATTTGATTAAAATAGGACAGATTTTAGCATACACATGACCTTGAAACTCTTTCTTTCTCTCAGGCATGCAGCGAACATGCTGTCTGCTCTCCCGTTGAGTTGTCTAGACGTTCTGGTATCCGTGCCTCTGGGTCCAGACTCACACCAGATGAATGGAGTCAACATGGACTGTGTGCACGACCTACTCATGTACATGGAGAGAAAACTGGAGCAGGTAAAAAGAGGGTGAAAGAAAAATAAGTAAGGGAAGGGAGAAACAAAAGGATAGAGAAATAGATAGTTATTATCATCATGAATCGCCCTCGATATATTGAGATTCAGTCATTAAAGGATTAGTTTACTTCTGAATTAAAATTTCCTGATAATTTACTTATCAACATGTCATCCAAGATGTTTGTGTCTTTATTTCTTCAGTTAAAAAGAAATTAAGGTTTTTTTTGTGGAAAACATTCCAGGATTTTTCTCCATATAGTGGACTTCAGTGGGGTTGACCGTTTTTGAGTTTTTCGCCCTACCGCGGTACTTCCGCCTACGACATGCATGACCTTTCTAATGTAATGCATGGCGGATAACAGAGCTAGTGCAAGACGAGTATTTGTGGTTAAAGTATATAAATTTCAGTCTTCAGTGTCACATGATCCTTCAGAAATCATTATAATGTGCTGGTTTGCTGCTTTTGCAAAATTTGCCGCATGTTTGAAGGGTCAGAGAGGGTGGAAGTAGGGAGGGGGAATAAATTATACTTAATAGTGTACCTCAGGGAAAAAAAACAAAAACAGGATATGACTCGTATAATAACATTGCTTGTTATGTGCAACAGTGGCTTTTCTAATGCAGTGGCGTTTCACATGCAGGGTGAAAAGGTCAAAGAGAGACTGACCCCTGTGCTGAATTTGCTGACCGAGTGCTCCCGAGGTCACAGAGAGACAAGACGCTACCTGAGACAACAGGCACGGCTACTATTATAGATTATCATGAGGTAACACATTGTCTAATAAAACACTGGCATTGTTTTGTATCTAATTGCATGTGTTTTCTCGTCGAGTACAGATTCTGCCTCCATTAAAGGATGCTAGCACTAAACCTGAAAAGGGCAACACCTTGAGGAATCGTCTGGTTAGACTGATGACCCACCTGGACACTGAGCTCAAACACTGCGCTGCTGACCTGCTCTTCGTGCTGTGCAAAGAAAATGGTACTGTATAATAACACGCGAGCATAGATGATGAAAACTGCATGCCAAATTACCACAAAAACAAGTTTAAAAAATACAGTGCAACACAAAACAACCTATAAACAACAAACACAATGAAATGGCTCTTCCTGTTTTCTATCAAGTATATTGACAGGATAAACATGATATGAATTACTTGACATGACATACAATATTAGTCAATGAGGGCTTCTGGTGAAATCTCATCATAATCAAGTGTCTCTGTTCACATTAAAAGGAATCTCCCAGATTCATTGCTAGACGTGGTTTCTTGCAGCAGTACAATTGGGATATCCAGTTTAGGCTTTTTAACCATCTGGTGCTCTTCGCATGTCGGTCAAAAATTACCATATTTTTTTTTTTTATTTCAATGAAATTATTATACTATATTTTATTTTGATAATGTTTTTATTTAATATTTTGTATTTTTATGGGATTTTATGGTACTAAATTATATTTATGCAGTAGTTATAATCCATTTATTCACTTTTTGAGCATGGACCTGAAAATGAAATTTCCAAATTAAACTGTCATAAATCTTGAATGCTTTGGAGCTCAGACTTAAGTTTGGTCTCTTTTTAAAGATGACACTTGGCAAATTATTGCTGAAGTGAAAAAAAAAGTTTAAAAAGTGAACATTTTACATTTATTGTTATGAAATTTGCACAAAAATACCATTTTCAATTTTTATATGAAATATACATTTTCCAAAACACGTTTTACTTTAAATCTGGGAAAAACAAAGCCATAAATTTAAACAAGCTGTGTTCCAAATTTGAGGTTGATATTTAAAAAAAAAAGAGCTTTCAGTAAAAATTTGTTTGTGCGCAGTACCAAACGTTTCTAATAGATGAAATTCGTCTCCCATTCATTTTCAGTGTGGTCATATTTGACTGTGAACAATACAAGTTTTTCCAGGACCATTTAACCTTTTCGAATCATGTCCATGATATTGTGTGTGTGTGTGTGTGTGTGTGTTCACACAGCAAGTGCCAAAACCTTTACCAAGTTTCGTGCCATTTCACTGAAGTACAGAATTAACGTAAAAATTTTTGGTCAAAAACGACCCAACAGCACCAGAGGGTTAAAGCCAATCATGCCTTTTTTCAAAGTCTTGATTTTATTTTTGGGGTCTAATAGAATAGGTTTGAATGCTTGAATGTTCAAAAAAACACATTATTTTCCCATATTTGACATTGTTGCATCTCCTCTCTTCCCAGTCTGTCAGTAACTCTGTTTAGTTCCTGTCTCTATGAAGCCCCTCCTTGTGAAAAGCACAATGTGCTTTGATTGGTTGGCTGGAGCAGTGTGTTGTAATTGGTTAAGCTCTTCAAGTGTGTTTGAGAAATGTCACGCCCCTTATCATAACCGAGAGCCCCGCCCCTTTATTCTGCGTATGCCTTGGGCAGGAATAATTTAAATGAGGAAAATTGTTACATGTTCGTTTCCGGAAGAAAACTCAAGACTATGATCGAGGTGTTTCAGGGAGTTTAGTAACAGTGTGCACTGCAATAGAGAATAACTCCTGCTGGAGGGACATTGATTGATATTTGTTTCGCCATTTTCAACTTCAACTCCACAAAAGCTTGAATGCTATAACATCCTTACATCCTAAAGATAACATAGTGGGCAGGACAAACGGAAACTGGTGAATCAAATTTAACTTTTAATTTTGGCAAGCGTAATGTGTGCACCTATAAGGAAAGGGAAAACTAGAAAACTGCCTGCAGTTGACCATGGGAACTTTTAATTACTCTTTTAACTAAATATATAATGTTATAGTGTGATAAGAAGTTTATATTTTATTGTTTATTAAATTATTTCATAAATCTATTTGGAAAATAACCAACTTTTAACTGAATGGGCCGCATTTCAGCTTCACTACTGTATCAAACACCCATGAGCACCACCACTCCCAAATTTCCCCCAAAAGATAATATTCAGTTTTTTTCTCGGATATTCCAGTGAGTCGTTTCGTCAAGTACACTGGATATGGGAATGCTGCTGGGCTCCTGGCCACTAGAGGCTTGCTGGGAGGTCAAAGGTCACAGGCCTCATCATCAGGAGCACAGTACTCTAGCGATTCAGACTCCGACACCGAGGAGTACCGGCAGATTAAAGACAAAGTGAACCCAGTGACGGGACAGGTGGAAGAGGAGCAGCCTGACCCCATGGAGGGAATGACGGAGGAGGAGAAAGAGGAGGAAGCTCATCGGCTCATCAGTCTTTTTAACAAACTCTCAAAGTAAGGATCTTAAACCACTTC
Source organism: Ctenopharyngodon idella (assembly GCF_019924925.1). Lineage (NCBI taxonomy): Eukaryota > Metazoa > Chordata > Actinopteri > Cypriniformes > Xenocyprididae > Ctenopharyngodon > Ctenopharyngodon idella. The sequence continues at coordinate 4,088,200 of NC_067231.1, forward strand.
AAAAATACCAGTAAAGATTTGTACACTAACACTCTCACATCTTTTCCTTAACAGGGATAATATGATTCAGCCAATGGGATTGAACCAAGAGGGTCAGCTGGTGCCAATGTCAGAGCTCAAGGACCTCTCAATGGAGGAGAGGGAATCTGAGGAAGAAAATGATGACCTGGAGAATGTGGAGTAGAATCGACATAGATGTGGTGAACTTTTAAGGTGATGTAGTTACACACTACTACATGTACTTACTATAGTGATAACAGTAAATTATGCATAACTAACCCTTAAAAAAACCCTAACCATAACTCTATAGTAAGTACATGTAGTTAATTAATATTACTTAGTACTTATTTGAGTAATTACAATGTAACTACGTCACCTTAAAATAAAGTGTAAACATGTATTTTGATATTATAATATCTAGTCTTAACAGTTTGACAGCTTATGTCTAAAAACAACCTTAAATAATACCTGAATATGTCTAATTAATTAAGGCACTTAAATTTATTAATAATATACCATTCAAAAGTTTGGGATCAATACGATTTATATTGGAAAAAAATGTATTCAGCGTGAATGCATTAAATTGATCAAAAGTGACAGTAAAGACATTTATAATGTTACAAACGATTTCTATTTTGAATAAATGCAGTTATTTTAAATTTTCTATTCATTAAAGAATCCTGAAAAAATGATTAAAGCTGTTTTCAACATTGATAATAATAAGAAATGTTTCTTGAGCAGCAAACCAGCATATTAGAATGATTTCTGAAGGATCATGTGACACTGAAGACTGGAGTAATGATGCTGGAAATTCAGCTTTGACCAGAGGAATAAATTAAATTTTAAAATATATTTGAATAGAAAACAGTTCTATTAAATTGCAATATTATTTCACAATATTACAGTTTTTACTGTTTTTTGATCAAATAAATGCAGCCTTGTGAGCAAAAGAGACTTCTTAAATAAATATTTTAAAAAATATTACTGATCCCAAACTTTTGAAAGGTATTGTATATCTAAAAAATTAAGTATAAATCTAATTATTCAGTTAGTCAATACATTTAAAATATGTTGTGAAGGACTGTATGTTCTTTAAACATTGTGTTGGATGTGTTAAATGTTTTATTTTCTGTGAATGTAGAATCAGTGGTACACATAGCGTGACAGTTTAATGTAAGATAGATGTATCCTCTAGGTCTAGGGCATGTTTTTATTTATAGCTCCACCCACAGTGAAATCTCATTGGTGCAAAATCCCTCCCACATAGTTGAATGTTAAACCGATGTGTGAACCAGTTTGATCAATTCATTGAAAAGAACATACTCAAATGATTCACACACAAATCTGATCCCATGGCTTATCAATAAATATTGTAGAACAAAGCATAACTAGAAAAAAGTGTATTCATTATAGAAATATTCTCAACTTTTCTGTGACTTTTAAAATTTTATTAATTTGCATGATTTCTCCAAGCTTAGAAAACACAAGACATTTCCAGGTTTTACATGACTGGAAACCATGATACTAAGGGCACATTTACACAACATCGATGTACAAAAAACTGAAATATTGTCTTTTACATTTTTGTGCGAAGATGACAATTTTATCAAAATGATCCCGATTCACACGGATCCACGAAGACGACTAAAAAATCTGTATTCTGCTGCCAGGCCAGTAGTTGGCGATGTCACTTTGTAAAGAAACTCTACGCGCCTATAGACTGAACATGTAATACTCATGCGCATGACGTCACTGTTTTCACAAATTTACATTTGTGTAGTTTACAGGAAGGTGATAATGGTATAGTTCTCAAAAACTTGCACTTTGAAACCCTTTTTTAAAAGTTTTCATTTTCAGGCCCCCAAAACGCAGTTGTCGTGTAAATTAAAGGCCAAAACGCATAAAAAGTTTTCAGTTTTTAGTCGAAACTGGTGTTGTGTAAATGGCCTCTAAGTGTAAACCTCTTTATACCCAGTTCAAGTCCGTTGAAAAAACAAAATAAGAAGAAATTAACATTTCATGTTCAGTTCAGATTGAAGATCTAATTGAAGAACATATTGTGAAAAGACATCATTTAATCTGACAATACTGTGTTATGAGAACTTTAGTAGTGTAAAAAACACTCTTTTTTAGCATTTTTGAAATGATTTTTTCTTGTTCTTTTAAGTATAGCACACAACTTATATGAAATCCTCCAATTTAAAATTACGACTCCCCTTGTAAACTTGTATTTTTTTCTACCGTATCACTTATTATTCTTTTGTACCATTACCGAAATTCTGCCCAGCAATATAACCTCCACACACTTTGAATAAATACAGTTAACCATTGAGTCACCACTAAGTAAACTGTTTAAGAAGTAATTTCAGTCCATTTTCAGTCGAGTCTTTCCACTTGGTCACTTGGTGTCACACAACTCCATCATTTGCTCCAGAGAGAGCTGTAGCTCCACCGACTGCAGTGAAGACGCCCCATTTGCAACAGCCATCATCTTAAAATACTCCAGTGAAGTCAGAATAACCTAACCAAACGAGAGAGAGAGAGAATGGGAAAGATATAAATAAGTCTTGATACATCATTTCTTATTTTATATACTCTGACAAAAAAAAAAAAAAATCACACTATTGGTGACTTTGAATACAAATAAATCAATAAGCCACAAGAGGCATTACATTACAGTGACTCAACAGGTAAGGTGTGTTCTTAAGCACAATAAGAAGCAGAATGCCTCCCTGCAACATATGGCTTTGAGTGACTAGTCACGTGTAGAAAATGGCGATAACCACAATATGATGAAAGACAGCCATGTTCAATAAATCGGTGAATTTCTCAACCCTATAATGACTGACATATTAAATAATATGTCTTTAGGTCAGGACTCTTATCACACATGTGAAGTTTGGGGCAGATCGGACATTGTATGCCTGACTTACAACAACTTCCTGTTTCATGGTGAAACATCAGACACGCCACGGACACGCCCTTCAGTGAAAACTCAAGATCTTTACAATTTAACGTTGCAAAAGCCTTTAGATTAGACTGACGAAATATGATGTTGATCTGATTAAAGCTGTAGGAGGAATTAATCACAGGGTAAAACATGACTTTTCCTGTTGCCCCCAGGTGGCGCTATGACTGTAACTGAATATTGGCATGTATATGTCTTCAGGCCAAGACTCTAATAAAACATGTAAAGTTTGGGGCAGATCGGACATTGTATACCTGAGTTACAACAATTTCCTGTCTCATGGCGAAACATCAAATTTTCAGTGAAGAGTCAAGATCTTCATAATTTAACGTCGCAAAAGCCTTTAGATTAGACTGACTAAATATGATGTTGATCTGATTAAAGCTCTAGGTGGAGTTCGTTAAAGTACAACGTCTGGAAATGGCAAAAACATCTCACTTCCTGTTGGGTTTTCAGATTTTGCTCCCAGGACTTTTTTGTAGGTATTGGGCTGTTAAATGTGTCTACCCAATTTCTTACTTGTACGTGAAAGGTAGTGCGAAGGGCGCTTAAATGAATTTTTGAAGGTGGCGCTATCGAGCCATTTTGCCACACCTTATTTTGAAACCCATATCAGATGTAAATTTTCACCACTTCTGATGCGTGTGCAAAGTATCATGGGTTTTCGAGCATGTTTAGGCCCTCAAAAATTCAATTCATTTCAGAGAAGAAGAAGAATTGACTGAGCAATTCCAATAGGGTCCTCACACCATCGGTGCTCGGGCCCTAAAAAGACACATGAACCACGGCCTGAAAGGGGACATTTTTATACAAAAAGCCAGTTAAAATTCTAAACTATCAATCAGATGACAGAAGGCATGTGTGTTTTTCAGTTTTGATCATGTTGATAATTTAGAGGCTTTAGAGATTTGCTTCAGAAAAATAAGACAACAAATGATTTGCCCAATACTAACCTCTATCATGATGAGTTTCTTCTCCCATGGTTTCATTTTGGGGTCTGGCCACTTCTCTCCCAGAAAGAAGTAAAGAGAGTAAGAAGGAGATTCGCTGCTTGTCTGCTGCATAAACTCCATCAAACCTAATGGAATGACATCATCAGACATCCAGTACATGATCCAAGGGATATAGAAGAATCACCTTATTATTTGCAGCCACCAAAGATCAAGCATACATTACCATATACATTATTTTAATTTAAATATTGATTAAATAATAAATTGACTTCTAAAGGCACTTTTTGTAATGTCTATTCAATGATTTATCGCCTGTAACATTTTCTCGTCTGGCTTTTTTCAGCAAATATTGCAATTATTGTGATTAATCTGATTAATAATCAGCATATAATTACAATTTCTAATCAATTAACAGGGCTTGTATAAACGTCTAATGCCAGGTACGCGTTGCATGATTTTCAAAGTCGTCGGATCGCTGTTCTTTCTCACACTACACGACTGTCTGGGGTAGTGTTTTCAAAATATCTATAAAGTATCTATACTGAAATATCTGAAACGATTCCAATACTGCTTTTCTGCAGTATCGATACAACGATAGCAGCTGCATGTTCTCGCTCTCCTCTTCGACAGCGAATTGACACACACCCGTCTCCTCTCACTCACACCAAAAGCATGCTCAACTCGCGAGTACCAAATTGAGTTCTTTTCGTGGCTTATTGCATTTAAATGGTCAAATACACACAAAATTACGTCAAAATGCCCGTCTTGGCGAGTATTCAGGTAAACACAGTAGCCCTCAGTTATGAAACGAATGTACGGCCGTTTCCACAAAACTTGGCATTTATCAATATGGACATGAACAGTGGCTATGATCAAATCTCACGTCAGGTCTCAGCTTGTGTATGCAAGTTTTTGAGTTAAATAATTAACAGATTAACAAAAAAAAAAAAAAAACTGAGCAACAAGTAGTATAAGCTACACTCATTTTTGTGACACTCTAATGCATAATTTTTTTTTAAATTTCATTAAATCCAACCGATCGCGCAAGTGCCTCGCGCACACACAACATATCAGTTCTAGCGTTGCTAACTTGACATTTCACCCATTCATCATCAAACTAAAATGCAGTCAACCAAACATAAATGTTACACTGCTCAATTTAAATGGTCCACTGTAAAGTCAGCATTAGATTGATAAATGAGGCCCGGTCAGTTTTGAAACAATCGTATATTGGATCCGTGCATTAGGTCCTAAGGTATTGATACATGGGGCAACTTTTTGAGCAATGTTGCCGAGCAATGTTGCTTGGGAACTTTCACATTGAGAATGGGCAACAAATTTTGATCTAAAGTATCCAGATAGAAATCTGTTACCCATTCTCAATGGGAAAGTCCCTCAAAATGTTGCCCTGTGTATCATCACCTTTAAAGTGACAGCAGCCTAATATTCCTCCTGCTGTCTGTCATGTTAATCAAAGGACAAAAGACAAAAAGAAAATCACTCACTGCTCTTGACTGAATAACTTTTGTAACTTTACTTGTAAGCATTAATCTGTATTTAATTAACTTTATTTAATTTCTGTAGTATTTCTTACCTTAATACTACTGTTAGACCCACCTGAAAAACCTAAAGCTGTTTTAGATCTTTATTCTATTGTATTTATTTGTGCTATAGTTGGCAATTTGTTTATTTGTTCTTATTTTATTACTGACTGTTTACTTGTCTTTTTTTAATCGCCAACAACTCTGTCTTAGTGTACAAATTATGTTTCACAGCCAAACACATGCGAAAAGTGATACAGGAAATAATGTAAGATTCTTTTGTAAGAACTACTGCTCGGGCATTTGTCAGTGCATGAAAATCGCGGCCAAAATCATGCAGCGTGTAAATGGTATAATATAATTCACCTGATATATAATTTCTGAAGAAGTAGACGGGTTCAGGTGTGTTTTTGGAGAGCTCTCTGGCCGTTTGGCTTTGTTCATGTTTGCATAGACCCCAGTAGATCCTGCTGGATCCCCAGCGGTGGCCATAAACCACACTATCCAATCTCCTGATCTCCAGACCGCCCAGATTTTCCAGAATATCATTCGTATGCTTGGCCTGGATCTGATCCAGGATATCTTCTGGACAAGGTAGTTTCACCACTGGTAGATCAGCACTGGACTCATCCCTATGGGAGTAAAGGGTAAACTGTTAAGTATTCACCTATATGAAACACGATCCAATGGTGCTAATTCAAAGATCAGTAAATTAAGTACAAAAAAAACCAACATGTTTCCCTGATACATCAGTCTGAATCCAGCATCATTCTCCACCAACTGTTCCAACACCATCTTCCCTTTGTAATAAACCTTAATCTGGAAAAATGTCTCTGTAAAGGAAATGAACAAATAGAAATAAAGCTGTGTGAGTAAATAAACACCAGTAATTTATGTAAGTATGTCATGGTCTTGAGTTCTGCCTACCCAGTTTTGGTTCAGGAACTGCAGCCTGATCACCTTCACCATGTGGTTGACACACCACCGGCTGCTGATATGCTGGAGAATGATGATTCACAGCCGTCGTCCCCTCAGTGGGTGAAATCTGCCCCAAACCACCAACAGCACCCCCAGCTGAAGAGAAGGGTCCGTCAGTGTCCACATTTTGAAAATGGGTCATCTGAGTAAACTGGGGTTCTGTGCATGGATTCATTTCTTGGAGGAGTCCTTGTTCCTCAATCCCCAAATAGAACTGATCTGGATTCCAAACTTCATAGACTGAAACATATTACACACATTACCGGTCAAAAGTTCTTGAAAGAAGTCTCTTCTGCTCACCAAGGCTGCATTTATTTGATAAAAATACTGTAAGAACAGTAACATTGTGAAATAATTTTACAATTTAAAATAGCTGTTTTCTATTGTAATATATTTTAAAATGTAATTTATTCCTGTGATCAAAGCTGAATTTTCAGCATCATTACTCCAGTCTTCAGTGTCACATGATTCTTCAGAAATCATTCTATTACGCTGATTTGCTGCTCAAGAAACATTTCTTATCATTTTCAATGTTGATAACAGTTTTGCTGCTTAATATTTGTGTGGAAAACTTGATACTCCTACAATAGTATCCTCTTATGAAAAAGAAGTGTGCTTAATTGTATTAAATGTGCACTTGTAGTGTGCTTCGAAGCTTAAATGAAATAAAAAGCCAATTAAGTGTGTTTAAAGAGAGTATACTATGACTTGTCACACATGTAAAGTACATTATAGGATCCTGTGACACTGAAGACTGAAGAAATGATGGTGACGTAATAAGCCTTGTCATCACAGAATATATTACATTTTTAAAATATATTCAAACTAGAATAAACAGTTATTTTAAATTATATTATAAAACGGTTAGTTCCTGTCTTTGATTCTGATTAGTCAATAGCTGTTTTATTCACGATAAAACACGGCTATGATCGCTTCACCCAACGGTTCTGTGTTTCACTACACAACACCCTTAGCAAACACTCTTAGCAATATAAACTGTTTGTTCTCAATTGATATTGTTCATTGAAGCTTCCTGTATTATGTAGAAGAGTGTTGTGAGAAAGAGATCGAGTGAGCGAGTTTATTACCATTTTCCTATGTTCATAATAAAAAAATCTGTTTAAATGTCCGATGTATTAACTTGTCCTTTTAACAGTTAAGGGGTTTTCCCATGACTGACAGCGCTGTCACAACATTACTGTTTTTACTATATTTTTTACAGGTTTTTTTTATTAAATAATCGCAGCCTTGGTGAGAATAAGAGACTTCTTTCAAAACAATATTAACAATGACAAATATTTTGTCAACAATATTAACAATAATAATACTCTGTGTGTGTGTGTGTGTGTGTGTGTGTGTGTGGCTAACAAATTTTTTTTAAATCATATTATAATAAATATACTGTATAAAATATTATCCAATCATACAGACTACAGAAACTCAAATGGCTAAACTATATAGCTAGTCCACATCATATTGTGCTTTGTGCTACAGGCTCCTAAAATGAAAATACATTCTACCTTGTAAGGGACTTTCCTGCAGGTTTAGTCCAGTGAAATGTCCCTCTAAACCTTGGGGTGGGTTTGCTAAAAAAGAGAAGATCAGAGTAGACAAATGAGATATAAAAGTAAAACATAACGTCATCAGGATTAAAGGCCTCAGTAATATATAATAAATGCATGGCTCCGTATAAAAAAAAAATACTTACTAGAGAACACGTTTTCCTCCTCCACATCTGGAGAGAACTAAAAATGGAAAACAAATTTCCCAAGTCAGTTTGTGTATGTTTTATCTGATGCCACAGGTTGTCTATTTGGATGTGCTTTTTATAAAACCAGACAAGCACAGAATAAATGTGATTACTCACATCGGTCTCTTGAGACCCTTCCGATCCTGAAGGTGGTGAAGATAAAAAAACAAAAAAAAACAAATACTAAGTTTATAATAGTTCAATGAACAATCTTCTTAATGGAATGTAATGTTTCTTACCTGCAGAAAGACCTTCAGATGGAAACTGATACACTTTATGCGGATTAGCAGCATCGTTCTTGTTGTCAAATATCATCTTGAAGCCTTTAGCACGAAGAGCGCTACGGAAGTTTCTCTTCCAAACAGAGTGGTCTCCATTTATCCTGCCGTCTCCAGCAGCGCTAGTCTGAGCCCATGCCTGACCAAAATAAAGATATTAGAAGAAAAGTAATATTGTACTCTTCTTGTTTTTGTTAAAAAGAAGTGTGCTTAATTGTATTAAATGTGCACTTGTAGTGTGCTTCAAATTTTACATGAAATAAGAGACTACTTAAGTGTGCTTAAAGAGAATGTTAATTGCAGCAGACTACAGTTTGAATTTTTTTTTTAAAGGGGTGGTTGATTATGATTTCACTTTTTTAACTTTAGTTAGTATGTAATGTTGCTGTTTGAGCACAAACAACATCTGCAAAGTTAGGATGCTCAAAGTTCAAAGCAAAGAGAGATATTTTCTTTTAAAGAATTCTCTGTTTAAGGACTACAACAAACAGCTGGTGGGGACTACAACAAGCTTCTTCCTGGGTTGGTGACATCACTAACCCTAAAATTGACATAAACCCCGCCCCCAAGAACACGCAACAAAGGGGTGAGGCTATGTTATTGCAATACAGTATGTAACACAAATGCAATAGCATGTCATAAAAGCAAGATGGCAACATTAGTTAAAACCGTAATTAAACTAAATTATACCTGTTCTATCTTCATGCAGCATATATTCTCTGGCTCTGTAGGCATTTTACAACAGTTCCCACAAGAGCAATTTATAGATTATCATGACAGAATATGCTAAACAATGACTTTAAGATATCCCACATCAGCTACATAAATTAAGCAACTAACCATTCAGAAACGTCCTGCATTCTACATGTTGTCACTTCTTCTTGAGTCTCTCCATCATTGTCCGACTCCAGTTTGAATATGAAAGGCTGAACACTTTCTGACATTTTCAGTGAGTCTTTGGCGCTGCTAACACTATGTGCTAACACAAGCTCTTAAAACCCCGCCCTCTGCTTAGGAGCAGCAGCTCATTTGCATTTAAAGGGACACACACAAAAACGGAGAGTTTTTGCTCACCCTCAAAAAGTGACAAATTTAACATGCTATAAAAAATTATCTGTGGGGTATTTTGAGCTAAAACTTCACATACTTATATTAGACAGCAACTTGTCCTTTGAAAATCATATTTCATATGTTACAAAAACAGCCTTCTTCCACCTCAGAAACATTGCTAAGATACGGAATATGTTATCTGTTTCTGATGCAGAAAAGTTAGTTCATGCTTTCATGACGTCTAGACTAGATTACTGTAATGCATTACTAGCTGGTTGTCCTGCTTCCTCAATAAACAAGCTACAATCGGTACAAAATGCAGCTGCTAGAGTTCTTACCAGGTCAAGAAAATATGATCATATAACACCAATTTTATCATCTCTTCACTGGTTACCTATTAAGTTCCGTATCGATTATAAAGTACTGCTAATGACCTATAAGGCTCTAAATGGTTTAGCTCCTGTGTACTTAACCGATCTTTTATCGCCCTACAATCCTTCACGCTCTTTAAGATCACAAAACTCTGGACTTCTGGTTGTACCTAGGATAGCTAAGTCCTCTAAAGGAGGGAGAGCGTTTTCACATTTGGCTCCTAAACTCTGGAATAGCCTTCCTGATAATGTTCGGGGCTCAGACTCGCTCACCCAGTTTAAATCTAGATTAAAGACACATCTCTTTAGCCAAGCATTCACATAATGCATCTCATATCAGATCAATTGCAAATGACTATCTTTGCTTAATGTTATGAACAGCAGCTATGCTAATTATTCTCCATTTGCTTTTCTGTTTTACCTCGGGACGCCCGTCCCGAGGTGACTAGAGAGTACATCAGTTTCAGTTTGGATCCAGCCTCTTAAGAAAACCTCAGATGACTAAAACTTTTGAAGAGACAGCGCCAACTCCTGCGAGGACTTCAGAAGATGCAACATCTGGATCAACACGCACATTCGCAAATTTCTATATATCCTAATTATTGTTAATATGTAATTCATTTTTCCAGGAGCTCTTTGCTTCTACCTTCAATTAAATTGCTAACAGTGATTGTATATTAATCGCCTAAATTATTACATTATTAGCTAACTGCAGTCTCCAAATTGTAATGTTGACATGCATTCTCTGTAAAGCTGCTTTGAAACGATATGTATTGTGAAAAGCGCTATACAAATAAATGTGAATTGAATTGAATTGAACATACACACTCTGGGGACATCAGAGACTTATTTTACATCTTGTAAAAATGCCATTATATGACCCTTTTAAAATTCGGTTTGAATGAATCATTCAATGACTCACTCATGAAGACTTCACTTGTCTCATTACTGGATGAATCAGTGATTTGAACGAATCTCTTGGATGAATGATTCAATGAGAAATACATTTTTTTGTAACAATCACTTGTCGCCATGTTTTTTGTAACAATCATGGGTCTAATGTTATTTCATGCATTCTGACTTATTTACACTGTTAAAGAGTTGCATTCTCATGCTAAACATGGCCAAAGATTCAAAACACGAGTTGGACGTATGACGGAGTATTTCTGTGCCAAATACACTACTTCTGGTTTCAGATATGTTTCGGAAAGTTTTTTTCGAGTATGGCCCTGTATCATGTAATAAAGGGCGGAATTCCTTGTATGGGCACTTCTCCCTGATAAGCGTGCACACACACACCACCCAGAGCAAGAGCACGCCCATCAACGTGCGGGTTACGCACGCCAAGAGATTTTTCAACAAGAGATTTTTCAACATTGTCACCATAGAAGTGTGTTTTTGGTTGTGAGGGAAAGATAACCTTTTTCAGCTTCCCAAAGAACCCAGCATTAAGGGAACAGTGGATGAAGTTTGTTTTTCCGGGGCAGCAATGGAGTTGTGCATGTATGTTTGTTTGTTCCCGGAATTTTAGTGACAAACATTTTGTAAACAAGTCCCAGTTCGGCGCTGGATTTGCAGATCGCGGGCGGTGAGTAAAACTGCATCAAATGTCTGTTTCGTTGGCAATCGAAGCACAAGTGCATATAATGTAAACAACACGAACGTTTTTGTTCCCTTTTTATTTATCATGATGTTGCAGCTTGCAGATGATCTCTACGCAAAAGCTGTGCGCGCTCGTGACTCTTTAGCTCTGCCCACGGCAGGCACGCCTCCAGGAGCTCGGCTTTTTTCGAAAAGAGTCGGTACAGCGTATCCATCTTTTATAAATATGATAAAACTAAAGACTTTTCTGAGATATGAAGGATGCAATACTACTCTATAGGTACTCAAGATTAACATGAGATTGGCAGAAACTGTGTGTGTTATGTACCCTTTAAGTTAATTTCAAAAGGTGATTTACTCTATTTTGATCGCTACCGTAGCATCAGTGTTTATATCCAAACTATAAACTTTTATCCCAGCACTTCTGTGATCATTTGAATTATTGTAACACAGAAATACAGTAACACAGTCTGGATGAAAAGACTGTTTGTGAAGCTGTTTCATAGCTATAACCTACATAACATGACAACTGCTCTCTCTGGCTCAGCGGCAGCACCAACACAGATTCGAATGTTCGCTGTGGTCGTACTTGTCAAAGGTTTAAAGGGTTAGTTCACCCAAAAATGAAAATTCTGTCATTAATTACTCACCCTCATGTCGTTCCACACCTGTAAGACCTTCGTTCATCTTCAGAACACAAATTAAGACATTTTTGATGAAATACGAGAGGTATACGACTCGTCCATAGACAGCAATATAATCAATAATCAGTATAATCACTTTCAAGGTCCAGAAAGGTACTAAAGACATCGTTAAAACAGTCGACCTGACTGCAGTGGTTCAACCTTAATGTTATGAAGTGACGAGAATACTTTTTGTGTGCAAAAACAAAACAAAAATAATGACTTTATTCAACAATCTCTTCTCTTCCCTGTCATTATCCTTACGAAGGTGCCGCAGTAAGCACAGTGAAGGCTTCCGTGTTTATGTTCGAACGCCGGCTCAGTATTGGCCAAAGCTGATCACATGAGCAGCACGAAAATATCTTAATTTGTGTTCCAAAGATGAATGAAGGTCTTACGGCTGTGGAACGACATGATGGTGAGTAGTTATTAACATAATTTTCATTTTTTAGTGAACTAACCCTTTAACAGACAGCGAATCATTGTCATTTAGGAATGAGATTGCGTGGGTGTTTGAATCGAGATCACAATCTTTTAACGATTAATTGTGCAGCTCTAGTACACATTCAACACACTTAAGTACACTTTTAAAAAGGTGCTCTTTGTAATAATGTCAAATTAACAGTTTTACTTTAAAGACGTTTGTCACACATGTAGCCTAAAGTACTTGATTATAATTGTAACTGTAGTGCGTTATATAATATTAGCCTACATTTAAAGTTAATGTTTTAAATGTACTAAGTTGCAACTTCATAATTACAAATATGTAATTACAAATATACACAACATGCTGTTAAACTCCCTATAAATAATTGCATTTAATATAAATGTAAACTATAGTACATTTTCATTTAATTGTAAATAACATACAATTAAAGGGATAGTTCACCCAAAAATGAAAATTCTGTCATCATTTACTCACCCTCAAGTTGTTCTAAAACTGTATGAGTTTCTTTCTTCAACACAAATGAAGATATTTTGAATAATGTCGGTAACCAAACAGTTGATGGACCCCATTAACATCCACAGTATGGAACAAAACAATACTATGGAAGTCAATTTGGCCCATCAACTGTTTGGTTACCGACATTCTTCAAAATATCTTGAATAACAACTTGAGGGTGATTAAATGACAGAATTTGACAGACCTATCCCTTTAAGTACCTTGGAGTATCATGTAAACACCATGGCACATAAATATGGTACCTTGATAATGGATCTTTAATAATAGCAAATAATGCATATTATCACCTTGAATATGAGGACATCATCACTGTTGGAGTCCTGTCTCAAAGCATGCTTCCAGGGAATGCTAAACTGCTGAAGTTCTTCATTGGTCCAACACACTCCAGGATATCTTCCACTTTGGATTTGTTGGCACAACCAGGGCACGAAGAGCGGTTTTGGATGGGTCATGATGTTGCAAACAGACTACACAACACACTAAACCATCAATGTACCTGCACAAACAGAAGAACAGCAAATCATGCTGAAATATCCTTACATTCATTTACAAACTCTCAAAACTTTATTTTCATAAATAACCTAAAATACAGTAAAACCTAAAACACCTTTCTTCTAATGTCAGTGTTTACTTGAACTTACTGAAAGTATAAACATTTGCTTACATATCGCCGTGGACATTTTAATTTGAAATATGACATATCTTAGGACGACATTCTGTATAATGAACAATGTGATCATATAATAAACCACAAGTAGCTACAATAACAAAAACACCGTGGCTTTTAGTTGTCACTTACCGTGTAACATCGACAGTGTTCTGTGGCCTCTTGTATTTCTCAGCGAACTCTTCAGATGTCAGGACTGTGAGACAGGATCGCTTCAGTACTGCGTTAACACCCGACTTTATTCAACAGACTGTGCCTTTAGATCACCTGTTGAACATTACTCGGGAAATCCATGTCAGTTTCGATTTCCCATTTTTGACGTCATTGTATACGTCGTCCAGGAGTGTTTTCCCTTCGATGACCACTAGATGGCGTAAACGACCATCAAAAAGAAAATATCTGTTATTTGCGCTGTTTAATAAGAGTATTAACACAATAGGTTTGAACAACGTGAAAATCAATAACGACAAATATATCCTCCTGAGACCCAGGCATAGACCTTTGTCCTCTGGAGAGGACATTATATTTCAGAGAATTTCTCTGAGACCATATGTCACATGTTTCAGTCTGGATGTAAAAAAATAAAATAAAAAATATTCAGGTCTTTTCAGAGATACCAAATGTTTGGAGGTTTCACCATGACAACTCCCTCTCTTTGGTCTTTAAAAATGACTGACATTGATTTATTGACCGAATTTAGCACTCTTGTGGAAATGATAATATTTTTTTATTATTTAAATCTGACAAATTTTCAAATTGCTTGTCGTTACATGTCCTCTGTAGAAGACACTAGGACTTTGTGTGTGTTTATCAGGCATTTTGGGGACACAAATTAATAGGGAATAATATATATATATATATATATATATATATGAAAAGTTATTACTCCCATTATTACACTTCTATTATTACATGTTGTCCCCAAAACACATTAATAAATGTCTGTATCAGTACACCTATCAGACATATTAATATTTATTTTAGAGGGCATTTTGTTTAGAGCTGAGCTTTCATTCTGTAATCACCTAATAATCCTTTCATCTATCTGATGAAATGCACAAAGATTTGGACACAGCTACTCCTTATTAATATTAAGAATTATCATCAAAATTGTGAGCAAAAATGTTAAACCAATCAAAAACTTTTTAATCTGTCATAAAACACTAATAATTGTATACAAAACCAAGAATGCATGCATGTCTTTTTACATTTTTAGGGTCACGGGAAATAGAGGGAATGTACTTTTTGACTGCATATCCAAGTAATTTGTATACATTGTAGGTCAATTTGTAATTTCTCGTTATACACTACCGGGTCAAAAGTTTGGAATCTGTAAGATTTTTAATGTTTTTAAAAGAAGTTTCGTCTGCTCACTAAGGCTGCATGTATTTAATTAAAAATACAGTAAAACAGTAATGTTGTGAAATATTATTACAATTTAAAATAACTGTTTTCTGTTTGAATATATTTTATAAAGTAATTTATTCCTGTGATCAAAGCTGAATTTTCAGCATCAGTCTTCAGTGTCACATGATCCTTCAGAAATCATTCTAATATGCAGATTGATGCTCAAGAAACATTTATTGTGTACAATTGTACAAAATATTTGTGTACATTTTTTTTTCCAGGATTCTTTGATGAAGAGAAAGTTCAAAAGAACAGCATTTATTCTTATTGTTATCTTTTGTAACATTATGTCTTTACTGTCACTTTTGATCGATTTAATGCATCCTTGCTGAATAAAAGTATTAATTTCTTTAATTTCTTTTCAAAAAAATAAAAATTCTTACTGACCCCAAACTTTTGAACAGTAGTGTATAATGTTACAAAAGTTTTGTATTTCAGATAAATGCTGTTCTTTTGAACTTTCTATTCATCAAGGAATCCTGAGGAAAAAAAAAAAAAAAAAAACTGTTTAACATTGATAATAATAAGAAATGTTTCTTGAGCAGCAAATCAGCATATTAGAATGATTTCTGAAGGGTCATGTGACACTGAAGCCTGGAGTAATGATGCTGAAAATTCAGCTTTGATCACAGGATTAAATTACATTTTAAAATATATTCAAACAGAAAACAGTTATTTTAAATTGTAATAATATTTCACAATATTACTGTTTTTACTGTGTTTTTAATTAAATAAATGCAGCCTTGGTGAGCAGATGAAACTTCTTTTAAAAAAACATTAAAAATCTTACCGATTCCAAACTTTTGACCGGTAGTGTATTTTCTGAAAATATCCCAAATAATTTTGGACCATTTATCATAGGCTAGGCATTTTTACTTTTCCAAAAAGTTCCAGGCTGGAAATACCCTGCTGCAAACTAAAGCAATTACTTCAGACTTGTTTTGTGGCATAAACAGAAGATAAAGAGAACATAAAATGTAAAACAGCAGAAATAATAAACAATAACAGCAAAAAGGGGAAGTCTAATGAAGTCGTGGTCAAAAGTTCAAGAAAAAGTACAAACCTTTGCATAAAGTCATTTAGGGAAGAAAGTTCTGCGGAAGCCAAAAAATGAGAGAGAGAGATCCGACTTCTGATTAATTCTCCTGTCACAAAGGTTATTTTTTAGTGAAATCTTGGACCACAGTGTAAACCCAGAGGAAAAATAAAGCGCATCTTATTTGAGACAAAGTAGTTGTTGACGGTTTTATTTGTTTGTCAAATACAGGGATAGTCCATGTACAGAAGAACCGGGAGATTTTTGTCAAGAGCTGTACAATATTTACACAAAGGCTTTACTTTTGAAAGAAGCACAGTATTAGATTGTTCCAAAATAATACTCAGAATACAGACAAAAGACAAACAAATAAAAACAAATTTTCATTTTAAATAGTACTAATACATAATCCCTCCCTAATGGGAACCAGATGCGTCGCTCTCACTTTCAATTCCTTTTGATTTTTTTCCCCGTAGAATGCACTGCAATAATACCGTTTGCGTAGCTTGAAATAGTTTGTTCTTTCTTTTCTCTTCTGTAACAGATAAAAACGATAATACATTTTCCATTGTATCTACCCACCTTCGATGAGCAAAAAGGAAGACAGCTCAGAATGTGGCAATAAGATCCATTTATAACATCTGAACAAACATTATTTTAACCGTTATGAAGCATTACTGTTTGTATAGTATGTGCGAACTCCTGTTAAAAATGTCTTTATAAATAATAAAAATGTATTACTTTAGCTCACTTGTTTCACGTGTGTAGACTAAAGCGTTGAATGTCATCACATGTCGTTGCACGCATCTTCCCATGTCAGCTTTCCGATCTGCACTCATTTATAAAACAGAACCTTCACTCGCTCTCGTTTCAGAAAAAAAGCCAGAATAAAACTGCTATTGTCTTAAAAAATTATTTGTGTAAAATTTCAGTAACAGACTTCCTCCTAGTGTCGACGTGAAGCGAACTCCTCCTGTCAGTTACTTCCCACGATGAATCAGTCAATTCAAAAAGTATAAAGACTCCACACAGTATATTCCATGGTTCTGTGTACCATTCAGTGAATTCGGTAAGGTCAGCCCATTTTAGGTGATCTCAGTTTGGTCATATCCATTCGTCTGAACTCTCAGGAGGGATCCTGCACCGGGCCTGCGGCCTCGGTGACGTTTGTAACGAGTTAATAAAGTTATTGGCCAGCGGCAACCTGCTCCTCTTCTGTCGCCGCTGTGTAAGAGCCGTTTAAAAGAGAATTTCTGTAAAACCGAAGAGGAGTGCAGGGGAGCTAGGCAACAATAAATCCAGCTTCTTTATACATCGAGGCCTCCTCGATTTCTCAACGTTTCTCCTTTTTTATGCTCCTCCTTCCCTTCTTTTCCCCTCTCTCTCTCAAGCTTTGGTGCTGAGGGCCATCAGCTCTAAGAAGGAGTTGAAGAGCGTCTCCAGCCAGCTCTGATTGGCCATGCACTGCTGAACAACTTCCTCTTGTCCAGGATCTTCTGAAGCCTGCTCTATAGTGTTCGTCTAAAAAAGAAAAAGACGAGAGAATTTATTAGTGCATTCATGTATGCTTTTGTTTACTCCAGCTGCTTGTGGGAAATGTTGCTCTTACCTCTTTCTTACAGTGTAAGAATGTATGATATTTATAATGATGCAGTGAATGATAGAGACTGTAGATTCGACATGTTTCCGTTGACAACTTGAGGTCCTGGGGGAGACAGGGATGGTGACATGTTAGTATCTGAAATCTATCACAGTTTCTACATTGCTCCTATTAGTTATTAAGGTTGTTGATGGATTTAAAGTGTTAAAGAGGCCATATTATGCCCTTTTACAAAGTCTTGGTTTTGTTTTTGGGGTCTACTAGAGTAGGTTAACATCATTTTCCACATATTTGACATTGTTGCAGCTCCTCTCTTCCCAGTCTGTCCGCAAAGCTCTAGAGTACCTCAGGGATGACGTGTTTTTGTAGGCCAACCCGGAAGTTAGCGGCGCACGGGTTCCCTCGATCGAAAGCCTATGCATTTTTCCCATAGACTTTTGGAAAAATCGCAAAAAATAAGCTCTGTGTTTAACAAAGGGTTATGACACTTACACGTTTTGTCTATCAAGATAATCTTTACAAGTTAACACAACATTTATACATTTTGAAGCCTAAATAAAGTCGTCAGATATAAAAAGCTAACAGTAGGCTATAAACGGACTACAGCACACCATGGTCGCGGATCAACGTCACCACCACCAAGCTTCCTCAAACTTTATTTAGAAAACAACTTTACTTAAAAACATGCTCGCTGATCATGATCTGCGCTGTGTATGAATACTTATCCACTTTTTCATGAGAAATGCTGTCCAAATGTCCTGTTTGTCATGGTGACGTCTAAAGTCCCCGCCAAAGGAAGTAGTCCCTTTTAGCAACCGCCGTTTTTAAGACACAATAAAGGTTTAAAAAAAAAAAAAAAAAAAAAAATGTTTTTTTTTTTTTTTTTTTTTAAATCACAAGCGGGTTATAACTGGTGTGTTTTATGTCAGATCAAAACGTGAAAATATTTAGAGGCTTTGTTAACCACAGACCTTATTTCAGGCGATTTAGCAAAAACCCATTCAAAAAACCCATTGACTTTGGGGCGATGGAACCGGAAGTCCTAAAATGCTAACTCGCTTCTGGGTTTTGCCTACAAAAACACATCATCCCTGTACTCTATTTAGTTTCTGTCTCTATGAAGCCCCTCCTTCTGAAAAGTGTGTCAGCTGGACCAGTGTGTTGTGATTGGTCAACCGTTTTGAGGGCGTTTCAGATATGTAATTTATATGACCATAACAGTGTTAGATCTGGGGTGGAAAAAACAGTGTCTCTTGGATAATAGCAACAACACACTACTAAGGGGCTATTTACACGACAACTAAAAATGGAAAACTTTTTTTGTTTTAGCCATTCATTTACATGACAACAGCGCTTTGGTGGCCTGGAAACGCAAACTTTTGTTTTTGAAAATGCTACAATTGTAATCTCTGTAAATCGCAAAATAACGTGAATCTATGAAAATGGTGACATCGTCCACATGAGTATTACGTGTTTAGTCTATCCACCTTATTTTTTTCAACGTGATTTCTGTGAATGTGGGAGACTTCCGATTTATTAGCCGCTATAGGGAAATAACGAGAATAATATTAAAGTGCAATAAACTGTTAAAATAAGATGGATAGGTATGCGTGTTTGACGGGAGTGCTCTGTAAAACAATGCGTATGCGCAGGCACGTAGTCTCTCTTTACAAAGTGACATCGCCAACTACTTGTCTGGTATGCATCACACAGCGTGTTTAGTCATTTTCACAGATCCGTGTGAACGGGGATAGTTGTGATAACGTTGTCATCTGTACAAAGAAAAAAAATTTCCGCTTTTAGTACTTCGTTGTCATGTAAACGTACCACAAGTAACTCAACCAGGCCCCGCCCCTTGTTTTTGCATATGCTTTGGCTGGGAATTATTTAAATTAGGAATATTGTGACATGTTCGTTTCCGTAAGTTTCAGGGTGTTCAGAAAGAGTGTTTATTGATATAGAGAATAACTCACTTTAGAGTGGAATGTTATGAGATTTTATTACAGTTTAAAATAACTTATTTTCTTTTTCAATATATTTAAACATTTTGTTTATTCCTGTGATGAAAAGCTGAATTTTCAGCATAAATTCTCCAGTCTTCAATGTCACATGATCCTTCAGAAATCATTCTAATATGCTGATTTGCTGCTCAAGAAACATTTCTTATTATAATCCGTGTTGAAAACAGTTGTGCTGCTTCATATTTTTGGTGGAAACTGCTGCATTTTTTTTTAGGATTCTTTGATGAACAAAGTTTAAAACAACAGCATTTATTTGAAATAGAAACTTAAAATTAAAAACTGACACCTTTGATCAATTTAATCCACCTTTGCTGAAGCATTAATTCTATAATTTCAAAAATTCTTGAACCCCAAACTTTGAATCACACACAAATTGACAGCTCTTAATTAAATTTAAAAATGAATGGTGCCATAATTTCAGTATCAGGGGGACTGTTTACTGTGAAAAATTCACGTTTTGATCACCTGTGGTTTGGAAACACTCTTTTTGATGCGGTTCAGGGTTTTGCGATTGTAGCATTCTCCACCCAGTCTGACCCTCACCGTCCCCGAGTCCAGGGGCTCCGCTGTTATCTGAGGGAACGTGTGAAGAGCTTCCTGTGGAGCAGGAACAGAAGGACATTCAGAGAAGAATGGATTTTATAGGGTTTGCGTAAGTGTTTGAATTTAGCTTTTAGAAATGTCAGTTCTGAAATGCCTGGAAAATTGGCTTGTTTTGTAGAAAAGTACTTAATTTAAGAAGAATGTGTAGGTGGTTTGAACGCACAAGATACATGTTTAGGAAAAAGTATTAAAAGTCTTAATGCTTTACTGTACAGTTTTTGTAACCAACATTCAAGATCAGTTTGTTTCTGAAATGATAAAATGTGTAAATGTATATATGCGAGTCTCTTTCTGCTGTGAATATACAGCAGCAATGTGCTATATATAATGCGACCAGTGTCTAAAACAAAGGGATAAAGTCTCTAAATGAAAAAGAATCAACAGTAACTTGTGAAAGGTAAGTTATTCAGCGTACTGAATTAGCAGTAGAATGCTATTAAGTGTGAAGATTCTCATCATGTTAGAGGTCTGCGAGGGACTGTTTTTTTCGTCCCGCTCCCGCCCGCTCCCACAATGGTTCTATTCCGCACGAACCCGCTCCCACCTAAAATTCACTCTGTGTTCACCCGATATCCGCATATAGTGATTTTCTTCCCGACGGGTCCCACTAAAGATCGTTTCCAGAATCTCGCGTTTAAACTTCCCCTAAAGAAAGAGAGTGATTGGGGATAACAAATATAAAATGTTGCGTATATACAAGATTTTTTATTTATCTATGATGCTGTCAACACCCTAAAAAATGTCAAAGAAAAAAAATGTTGGCTGCAAAATGAAATCTTTTTTAACATCCACGCAAGAACAGAATGACGCTGACTGACGACCGTTTCAGAACGTCTCTCCTCCAAAATCCGATCGCAAAGGTTGGAAGGAAATGTTCTCTGAAGGTGCACTCGCGCAGACCTCTAATGCAAAGAACATATATTGACAGGTTTCTCAGGACAGGGAACTGGTGACTGTGTGAACGCCACCACCGCAGAAAGATTTGTTCACTTCAAGTTCAAGCACAGATGCGAGGATGTCAAAGCATCTCGGGAGCGACCAGGTTATTGTCAGACCGCCCGCTCCCGCCTAATGCACACTATAGTTACGACCGCAATCCACCTTTCATTCAAAATTTAATCCCGTGCAGCAAGAAATCTTATCGGGTCCTGCGGTTCCCACGGGAATGCAGACCTCTACATCATATCATTACAAGGCTGCCATCTACAGCCTTTATTTATTTAATATGTATTAAAGCAATTAATATACAAGTATATTATGTAGATGTTTATATTCTATCGTTAGTCTGAATTCTTTATGTATATTATATTCTGTTTATAATCTATGGATGAAGAGAATGTGAAAAATAAGTCATTTAAGAACAACCTATCGTATGAAGTCCTTGAAAAAAAACTGGTGCTGGAAACATTGAAAGACCTTGATGATGCCTGTTGCTAAGTGACATGAAAGACTAATGAAGCAATCGAATAAAAGAATCACAGATAAAAAGGTGAGTTACCTGGTGCTGGGAGTTCATATTGACTCTTTTCAAAAGCTTCCTCTTCTGCTCACTGAGAAGGCTGTCGATCTTGCGCATCGGAGGAAGATATAGCTCATCTGAAATAGCCAGTAACGCAAGGAGAAGGGTGAATTTCATCTCATGTTTTGAAAACGACAGCACTGCAGTTTGTCTGGGAGGTAATCATATTCGTTTACCTTCGGTGTCCTCTAGAGCCTGAATCATGTCCGGGTCGAGCGCCGTACTGACCAGCATCTCCACGTAGCTCCGGTACATCTCACGCATCGCACGCGTGTTCAGGCCAGCTTTTACTGAGACTGCTGGACAGAGACATGTCAAGTTATATTCACTATCATAACTGTACACTGCCAACTATTTTATGTCACATGGCCTGTTTTTTTATGTCTAAAAATGGTTATTTTGCATTTGAATTGCACAAAGTCAAAAAAGAAAAAGAAAATTATATTTAACAAAAAGAAAATGAAGTGTATATTTAAGACCAGCAAGTAAAATTTAGCATTATTTTCATGACAATTATGCCTTCCACAATTCCGATTACAGTAATGTACCTTAAAGTATTAACTTTAATGGCTGTAAAGTAATGGCTGTAATGCAATTTTTTTATTAAAATTTGCATAAATTAAATGCAGTAAAACATATACACTAGGGGTGTAACGGTTGAAATTTCTCATGTTTCGGTTTATATGATGGTTTTAAGGTCACGGTTTCAGTATGCATCTAGAGTTTTCGGTTTCAGTTCAGAATTTTTATGCATCCCTAATATAAAGTCATGTAAATAATGTCACAATGCAAAAAATCTTAATGTTACAAATTATAGGCTTTTCTTTTCCAAACAAAATATAATTTCCTATTTTTTTCTTTTGATTTTAGAGTTAAAAATTATATACAAGGTTTTAATAATCAATAATATAATTTTTTTTACTTTCACATTAAAGTACCGCAAACAGTCTCATTCTTTAAACATAATCTGAAAAATATATAAATATAGCTTCAAAAAATTAATATATTTTTATTCCAAATTGTGTACAAATAAATAAATAAAAAAAAATCTTGACAAACACAATCATTTTCTTGAATCTGTATTTGTTTTTTTTGTTCATTTGTCACATTAAAAACATACACTGCACATTTCGGCAAATGCAGGCCATACACATGATAAAAGTATACTCACTTTCATCCTCACTTGCTGAGGAGTCTGATTCTGATGACGAAGGTACTTCCTTCAGCCACTTCCTGCGTTTCTTGGGCGGAGGCTCTGCCTTCACCTTTGGTAGCTGAGGCTTGGCAGAGCGTTCAGTCTTCCTTTCCTGTGCACCGCTCTTCTTCTCCTCCTTTACCTTCCCTCGTTCTGTCACTGCTGCTCGTTTCTCAGGCTTCGAAGGTGGCGGAGGTGGAGGTGAAGCTTTCTTCTCTTTTTCCTTCTCTTTCTTTTCTTCCTTCTCCCTGATTTTAAGCACCTTTTCTCTGTCCCGCTGTTCTTTTGGCCGAATGTTGTTTTTCTCTCGGCTTTCACGTGGCTCCTTAATCTTCTCTCTGTCTTTCTCAGCCTTCTCTAAGGGAGTCTGGTTGTTGGGGGGCGGGGCTAACTTCTGGACTGGTTGAGACTGCCTCCTAAACAGTAAAAAAAATAACCGGAGGTTTGCAAAT
Organism: Ctenopharyngodon idella; assembly: GCF_019924925.1. NCBI lineage: Eukaryota > Metazoa > Chordata > Actinopteri > Cypriniformes > Xenocyprididae > Ctenopharyngodon > Ctenopharyngodon idella. The sequence goes on from NC_067231.1 coordinate 4,111,838, forward strand.
ATACGACTTCTTGAAATGATCTGCTGTGATCTAGATCATTATGACACCATTATTAAGCATGTCAACAGTGCACAACAAAACATTTAAAATATCCTACCCTAGTACATAATGTAACTATTACAACTATATTAGTGTCCATACCAAAGGACAATAATGTTCTGTTTATTAAGCGTCCACTGCAGTAATGGTGTCTGCTGCTTTAAATGCTCAAGCTGGGTGGATTTTTATTGGCTATCAATGTTTTTATCATTCATCACCTGGTAAAAATCCTTCTGAAAGCGATTTCAACAATATTGTTCCACTGTTTTTGTTATAGTTGTGTGAACTTTCCTCTTTTCATAGAATTAAAACAATATAAACTTTATAGTTATTGTCCTTTTGTAAACAGCCCTTTACACTGTAACTTTTATACTGACATTTAGGATGTGTGCCGAAACCTGAAAAATGCTACCTTTACAGGTAGTACAATACGGCAAAAAGACACATGCAAATTTAATGTTCGTGTAATATCCTGTCAACTAACATGACTTCATCTGATGGGCTTTTTAAGAGATATATGTGTCTATTATGTGTCTATGATATCTCACAATCCTGTGAGTGCAGTTCAATGACTGGTGGGGAAAAAAAAAAAAAATAATAATAGTGTTGAAGGAACAGCTGAAAGAAGTTAAAGAGATAGTTCACCCAAAAATGAAAATCATCATTTACCCACCCTCAAACCATTCTAGGTGTATATGACTTATATTAAAAAAATATCCTTGCTCTTTCAAGCTTTATAATGGTAGTGAATAGGGTTCCTGATTTTGAAGCCCAAAAAAGTGCATCCATCCATCATAAAAGTAATCCATACAACTCCAGGGGGTTAATAAAGGCCTTCTGAAGCAAAGCGATGGATTTTTGTAAGAAAAATATCTATATTTATAACTTTATAAACTAAAATAACTAGCTTCCGGCAGACAGCCTATGCAAGTCAACTTATTCCAAAAGAGTAACTTTTTACGCAATGTATGACATAGGATGTAGGAGCAGCACAAGCTTAGACGTCTCCTGCGGTTAAAAAAAAATAGGGCTGGACAACAAACTCAAAGCTCCTCTTATCTTATATCGAAATCCTCTGATATTTCTCTTTAAATATTCTCGTTTTAGACTTATAATTCGTGGCCGGTGTATTGTTTTGCTCTGTCCTCTGCGCCTTTATTAACCCCCTGGAGCCGTGTGGATATCTTTTATGTGGATGGATGCACTTTTTTGGACTTTAAAATCAGGAGCGCCATTCACTACCATTATAAAGCTTGGAAGAGCCAGGATGTTTCATAATATAACTCAGATTGTGTTTGTCTGAAAAAAGATAGTCAAATACACCTAGGATGGCTTGAGGGGAAGCAAATATAATCATGGGATAATTTTCATTTTTGGGTGAACTATCCCTTTAAGTCACTCAATATGAATAAAGCTAATTTGAATCTCTTCTAGATCATTAGACATGATGCTATGGTGCCTAGGTAGTCTTTCTGAAACCAGTTTCCTTAGGAGATGCCTTCACATTCAAATGTTGTCTGTGAAGTCATTGACTTGACAGGAAGACAGATAAAGGGGTCAAAATACCTCAGGTTAAGAGTAGGTCTGTGCCAGGGCTTACAGGAACAGACCCTCACGTAGTCTTTTTTGTTTATGTTTTCCAGAAACTTCACATACAGCCGCTGGTAGCGCTTTTTAGCATCTCCAAAGTAACCCAGATACTAGGAAGAAGTAGAGAAATTAAGGAGAAGGGGACAAAAGAAGAGACAACATATTTAGAAACATATAGTGACACAACTTAAAATGCAGCTTATACAAATGTCAAAAACAAAACAAAACAGAAATAACTGTTAACCCATAACTTAATGTGCTGATAAATATTGTTAATTGATTTTAATATTATTTAACTGCTCTCATGAAAATGTGAGTGATGCTCACTGCCACAATGCTAAGTTGTTCTGAATGGTTGCCATGATGTTGCTTTGCAGTTAATAAATTAGTTTGAGTGGTAGATTAATAGAGTATTACATAGGCGAATGGGATTATTTAGCCTGTTTTATTGTCCATCAGATAAAAATGGAAAGACTGATATTTCTAAAAACTCTGGCTAAATACAAGTAATAATAACAGTGCAATGGTAAACAGCACTATAAACAAGAGCTGAACATAATCAGATAAGAAACAAAGTAGAAATCAGCTGCTTCCTATAATTGATGTGATGTGTCATGACTCACATTACTAGTGGCACAAAACTGTCTCTGTCCATCCTTAATCTCGGGGGAAAACTTCTGCAGCAAAGCTTTCTGTACACGCCAAATCGGAGGGGGCTCTCGTCCTGTCTGCAGGGCCAACTAGCGAGAGATGAGATTAATATGAAATGAAACCTACATACTGCGTCACATTATATATCTGCACATATGCATTATACATACGCTGACAAAAATCTAAAAAGAAACTGGAAAAAATATATATAAATGGATTGCCATACCTTCAGACTCCTAATGTCCTCAATCCGCACCACAAACTCATCCCTCTCTCTGAAAATACCCTCGCCTCCACTCTCACTCTCATCCTCATCAGTTTCTCCAACAATGGCAGCACCGCTCTGTTTCTGTGCCAAGTGCAACGGTAGAATTTGAGGCACAGGGGGCTCTTCAGGGGACGCGGGCTCTTCAATGGACTCCTGTACCGGAGGGGGACTGGGCGAAGGTGGGCTAGAGGATAGAGGGGGCTCTACAGGAGGAGGAGGTAGAGGAGAGAGGACAGGCACAGTGGAAGCCACAGGACTGGATGGAGGTGAGGACTGCTGTGGTGGAGATTTCTGAGAGGCGGAAGGATTGTCCTCCTGCGGAGGAGGGGGAGATGGAAGGGGGAGGGGAGGAAGCGGTGATGGCGAGGAGGCGGAGGAGGGAGCAGGGGATGATGGGGAAACTGGTGGGAGAGAAGGGGGAGCTTGGGCTTCAATGGCTTCTTTAGGCGAGTCTGCAAGAGAGAAGGGTACTCTTACATTTTCAACCACCCACAGTTTCAACAAACCAACAGCAAACAAGTGTTCAAATGCGTCTTAATAATGCACTATTTTAACAAAGCACAGGTGTGTGGAGGTGTTTGCTAAGCTGCTTAATTCATCCTACTTTCCAAAAATAACCCTCACCTCCAAATTTTGGGACACTCAGCAGCTCCATGTCTGGGGCGTTCTCTTTCTCTTCCTTGTCTTGCTCCACTACCTCGTCTACATCCTTTTCTTTTTCTTCCATTTCTTCTTCCTGCTCTTCTTTTTGCAATCTTGCAGGCTCAATAGAGTGGGTATGGGCATGTGAGGGCAGGTTTGTATGCATTGGTGGTTGAGGGCTGAGAGCTGGTGGCTGCTGTGTTGGTGTCAGTGGTTCAGGAGGAGGGGGAGGAGGGGGTGGAGGAAGTGAAGAAGGCTGCATTGAGGTGATTTGAGGAGTGTCATACAGAGCAGAGATTGCTGAGGAGATGCTCTTTTGCAGGTCCTGGTTCTTTCCAACTGAGTCCTCCTCATCGGATGAGAAGGAGGGCAAAGTCTCAAGGTTCCTTTTCAGCTCTTCATCCAAGCGCTTGCATGGGCTAGGACAGCCACCCAAAGACAGTCCTCCATCACTTTCCCCATCTCCATATCCAGATACAGCTGCAGCAGCTGGCGGGGGTGGTGGTTGAGGGGATAATGGGCGAATGCCTCCACTTTTCCCAGGAGATGAATCTTCATTTCCACAGCTGTCAGCTGAGCCCGTTGACATTCCTGATGGCCTTTTTCCAGACTTAAGAAAATCTAGAAATGAGGCAACAAAGCCAGTCTTCTCCGACTCTTTATCTTCCAACTAAATATGAAGGGACAAAATTTATGATTAGATAAAAATGCAAAAATATGCTCAAACACTACTGTGGAATCTACACTACATACTAGGGCTGCACAATTGATCGATATAAAACCAAAATCGTGATTTGCCTTAGTGCGATTTCATAATTCATAAATTCATAAGTTTTGAACTCACTTCATAACGTCAATTGAGTGTTTGAAATAACTTTTATTTGGGATCTGAAGTGGCTTCTTATCACAGAATGAGGCAGACACTATTATTTTGAAGTATTCTATACTGTAATTAATGCCATGTCGATTAACATTGCATTATTAATATACTTTATTCTTATGAAAATACCCAATATGGCTTGAATAACACAGATAAACGATATATTGTTGCAGTTATTCTTTTATTGTCTTCATGTTTAATAATTCAAAGCATTTTTATCTTCTTTTTATTCAGCTATAGCCACAGCTGGATGCTTTGTTCATATTAGGGATTTCCTGGAACGTCATAAGTATTAGTTTTGTGAGGCATATTTGGACTTTGTGCATGAGGGTGCCCTCCGGCTTCCAGTATGAATGAAACAGACATTGAATGAGTTTATAGCACTCGATAATGCTCACACCACCCTTTTAGGTAAAGAAAATATGAAAAATAACAGTTCTCTTATTATTATTATTATTATTATTATTATTATTATTAGTAATAGTAGTAGTAGTATTGATATACAAGCACAAAATTGACCCAAATTGTGCAGCCCTACAAGCAGGCACAACAAACCTGGTGTTCTTTATAATTTTTTTAGTTAATTTGTTTTAAAAATTGCACTTTACAATCACAAATCGCAATTTTAACCAGAAAGATTTTTTTCCCCAAATTGTGCAGCCCTACTACATTCGCATACCTCTTGGGATTTAGACTTCTTGTCTTGAGGTCTGTTCATGTCAGGCACTCCGGGTGTCCCAGGGCTCAATCCCAAAGAAGGTGCGGAACCAAGGGAACCATCTGAGAGAGCCGGATCAGTGCCTGATAAGGAGTCTGTCCGCAACAAGGCATCAGAAGATGACATGGTTCCAATAGGAAGTTTAATCTAATAGAGGGAGATAAGACGTTATAGAAAATCTCCTGGAAAGTGATGGAAATGAACATACAAATTTAAATATCCAATATCACTAAAAAAAAAATTAAAAAAAATCTACTGGCTGATAACTGATATATTGTGCATCTCTAATGACTACAAAAGTTAATTCATATCACAATTTTTTAGACAGTATATTATAAATTGTAACAGTAGCTTTTTAAATTTTAACAGCTTACCTTGATGGGTTTGATTGGCTCCTGATGCTGTGTCTGCTGCTGTGATTGGTGATGCATTTGCTGCTGCATGTGCTGCTGATACATCTGATTTGGATCTTTATTGGCTATATCCATGTCCATCATGGATTCATCCCGTCTACCTCTGCCTCTCCCTCTTCCTCTTCCTCTGCCTCTTTCAGGAACATATCCTGTTCCATACTCTCCCATCATACCCCTAGAGTGGTGAGGTTCTGGCAATGGGCGTATGCGTGGTCGTCCACGTGGCCTTGGAGGTCCTTCTCGTTTGGGTTTTGTGGGCTTCCTGCCTCTTTTCTTCGGTCCATCCTGTGGCAACAACTGAGGAGGGGGACCAAGGGATGGGTATCCAAAATCTAGATCACCCATTAAAGGGCTTAAAGTTCCCCCTCCCACTCCACTTGGTTTGCGACAACTGGACACAAGGTCTGGTATCAGATCAGGAAGTCGGCTTCGGCTGTTGAGACGAATGTCAGCTGGGACATCAGCCTTATCCTCATCATCCTCAAATTCATACTCCTGTGCATAGCTCTTCTTGGGCAAGGAGTTTGGATCAGGTCTCTCCTTCAGCAGATGGAAGGAACTGGATTTCAGGAGCTTCTTTGGGCGAGAGGAACAGAAAATTGGAGAGGTAAGACCCCCGGATCCAGACCCAGATCCCCCAGTACCTCCTATTTTGGCACCAGATCCTTCCCCAACAGTTCCAGTTGTCCCCATTCCAAGGCCGGCTGGTTGAGATTGGATTAGTCCAAGCTGCTCTGTGTTGACAGTAGATGGGAGCTCATGAGTCTTCAAGGAGTCAAGATCTAAATGCATGGTTCCATTATCAGGTTCTGAAAGATCATGGCAATACTGCCCATACCCCTGGTCACTGTGATGGCCAAGCATATCATAACTTGGACCTGTATTGTCTCCTCCTCCAGGTGTTGTTTTAATCCCTTCCATTCCTTCCTGCACTGTTTGGCCAGATGCAACCCCATCTTGACCCTGCCCAGTTCCTCCTGAACAACTGGATTTGAATTCCTCTGGGCAGAACATATCTTCCATTCCAGGAAAGAACGAGCGGTCCTCATCTGGGAGAAGAGAATCAGGAAAGCAGATGGATGTTAAAGGAACAAACCTCTGGCTCTGTTGGCTTTGATTTTGGTTTTGATTTGATTTTGCTGCTGGATTTCTGGTGTCAAAGTGGGGCTCTCCTTGATGCTGGTCAAGTTGAGCTTGAGGAATCTGGGAGGCATGAGAGGGGTGAGACTGCTCTTGTTGCTGAGAAGCTGCAGAGGAGGCCTGTGGAGGAAGATGATGATGGCTCTGCTGATTATTATGGGAGGAGTGAGGGTGTTGATGGTGGGAGTTAGGATGTTGAGGACCTTGTGACGCTTGTTGCTGTTGGTGGTGGTGGTGGGATAGGTGGTGTCCATGGGTAGTTGACGATAAACTCATGTCTGGCTCAGGAAGATATGAGTGTAACTCTGAGGCATGGTGCTGCGTTGGGTGGTGAGATGAAAGTCTTTGCTGCTCCTGTGACTGGCGCCTTTCTACACTTCCTGCTGTTGCTGCTCCAGAATTCCCCCTGCTTCCTTCACCCCCTGTCCTCTCATCCACCATTGCTCCCTCTTGGCTAGATGCCCGAGAGAGGGAATGCTCCAACATGTCTAGTGGAGATACTGTGTTAGACTTAGGGCGGCTCTGGTCTTGCTGTTGAGAACCATGACCATAGTGACCAGCTGCTTCCAAAGCTTGGGACTGAAGCTGGAGTTGGAGCTGGGATGTCTGGGGCTGGGTATGGGTCTCTGCTGACACAACTCCCCCAGTGGCTTCCATAAGGGCCTGCTGGCTAACAGAATGCTGCTGTTGCTGAGGGTCTATTTTGCTGCGGGTATGGGACAGCACAGACTGCAGCAAATGAGAAGGTTGGCGAGACTGGTCAGTGGGAGAGTCCATAAGTGACTGTGAATGTCGCTGTTGCTGCTGTGATTGTTGTTGATGTTGTTGTGGATGCGACTGATGATGTGGAGTTTGCTGTTGATGCTGATGGTGATGTTGCTGCACATCAGGTGTCTTACGCATGTAAGCCATATCTCCTGAATCTTGAGGCTTTTTCTGAAGATCCATGTGTGGGTGAGCGTGTAGGTGTGTGTGCGTTGGTGTATGTGGCGTGTGTTGATGGTGGGAGGTGGAGTGTTGAGGAATGGAGTGTTGGGAATATGGGTCACCCCGCCCATAATGCACCACTGATCCCAAAGAATCATGATGATGGTGAGGATGGGAATGTGTTTGATCTGAACTCCCTCGTCCTCCATCACTTACAGTTCTGTTGCTCTTCTGCTGTGGTTGTTGTTGATGTTGTTGTTGTTTATGCTGTTGTTGCTGCTGCTGTTGTTGTTGTTGTTGTTGTTGTTGGTGCTGTTTCTTTAGGGACATCTCCAATTGACTGTCCAGTCCAGCTCCACTTCCTGTGCCAGAGACAGCAGCATTAGAGGTGGCACTATGTGTTCGAATAACACTTTGAAGGTGGTACCTCTCTTCTGAGCTTTTGCTCATCTCATAAGCAAGCCCCTTATTTCCATCCTGTGCTGGAAGGACTGGAGGCTGCTGGGTGGGCTGTGAGGAATGATGGCTTTGAGGAGGATGATGATGTGATGCTTGGGGAGTCGGACTCTGGGCCTGAAGAAGGTGTTGGATGAGGAAATCATCATCAACATCATCATCCTGCTGTGGCCTAGACTCTGTTACTCCAAGTATGCTGTTATCAGACTTTGTTTTGGGAGGAGCAGATGGGTGGTAGGGTTGTGATCGAGGTCCTCTTGTGTCAGGGAACCCTTGTGGGGAAGGCAGAAATGAAGGTGAGAGAACAGAAGATAAATATTTGTTAGATCCTGTTCCAACAGGCGACTGAGCAGGTCGTGAGGGTGCAGGAGAATGCAGACCAGGGCGGATGATTCCAGAATTGCCAGATGGAGATGGGCTGGAATCAGGGATGTGGTAAGATCCACCACTACCTCCTCCACCTCCCACGCTACCACTGCCACCAGTTCCTGTGCTGCCTCCACTACTACTACCACCAGTTGTTCCACCACTTGCTCCTGACCTTAGAAGGGCAGGAGAGTGTCCTGATGCACCATAACCCATTGATGGACTTCCAGCACCTCCTAAGGATGGTGGCAGAGACCCATAACCTGAATCAGTCCCATATACTGATTCTGCTGAAAACGACTGACTTCCCAAATTCCCGTATCCTTTAGCAACTCCAGAAGTCCTAGCTGAAGGAAGATCATGAGTCTGTGGAGAACTGAATCCCCCATATGACTGGGAAAGGTGTGATGGGGGAGGCTGATTTGGAGAGAAAGACTGAGGTTGTGGTTGAGGAGGGGTCTGGCCAGTTAGACCACTCGATGACTTGACTGGAGCCACTGGGGATCCATAACCCGAGAGGCACGACTTGGGAAGGGTTTGCTGGGTGGAGTTAGATGAGCTCTGGGGGGGCTGAGAATGTGACTGGGGTGGAGGAGGTACAGTCTGGGTTGGCGGCTGTTGCCGAGAGGATGCAGAGGCAGAAGTGGAGGTTGGAATAGAATTAGACTGACGAGCACTAGCAGACGCAGAGGAGGAGGAAGAGGATGAAGATGAAGAAGAAGCAGAAGAGGCAGAGGGTGGTGTGTGGGGAGTTCTGGAAGAGGATGCAGATCCAGAAGAGGAGTAACCACTGCTGGAGCTGCTCTTTGTCCCCTTTCCAGCCCCACCCGTAGATGTGGATGACGAGGACCCATAAGAAGGTTGGATTATCGGTCTGTACTGTTCAGTCCTGGGGGAGGGTTTATGGTCTGAGGAAGGACTGTGCTCACCCAGAGGACTGCAAGAGAGGCCAGCATGGCGAGTATGTGTGGCTTGCTGATATCCTGACACCCCACAGCTGAGGTAGTGCTGCAGGGGGTGAGGGGTGGATGAGGGGGCTTGTGCTGGAGAGGGACGTTGGTAGTGTTTAATTACACTGTCTTGCCTTGGTACTGTCCGCTCTTGGGATGTTGGCTGAGGTGGAGCAGGGGTAGAGGAAAACACAGAGGCACTGTACAATTGGGAGGACTGGTCTTGAAGCTGGGAGGACAACAAGTTGAACTGATGAGACTGTATATGGCGGGCAGAAACTGAGGCTGCAGAGGAGGCTTGAGCAGATGTTACCCCACTTCCAGAAGGATCATGACTTCCACGGTAAGCCGCAGCTGCACCCTGTGATGACAACAGGCGGTCAAAGCCCAGGCTCGACTGAGAAGGCGTCTTGATGTGGAGTAAAGGATCATGGGGTGACAGGAGGCCATTGGATGTGGGACTAAAAGTGGGCGTGTCCTGTAAGGACAATGAGGGGGTCACACCAGGGAAGGAGCGCCCTGAGAATGGCGCTGGGTGTTGATAGGCAGACAAAGCAGATGAGGATGGGAAGGATCCAGATCCAGGAAGGGCACCAGAGATGAAGAGCTCTGCAGGGGCAGGTGTGTGCATGGCTAAAATGTAGAGAAAACACAAAGAAAAGATAAAGGCTAAGGCTAAGAAAATGGCTTTAAACAGCTGAGTGCATATTGAGTTTCTTCAAGAGAGCCAATTAAGTTTTTTTTTAATTGTTGTTGCTATAGCAACAGTGTTGACAGTGCTGGCTGACTGCACTTACAGTTTACAAGCATTTCCACCATATACTCAGTACACTGATGAAAGGGACTGTGAATTCTTGATGTAATTTTTATCAAATGTTATTTCAGTTTGTTGTACATTATTCAAAAAGAAGTAACACCTATGCAAACCCCATTCAACCCCAAGTTCATCTTACCAGTCTGCCATGATGGAGTGCGAAACTGAGATAGGAGTGACGAGGCAGAGGGTGGTGGCTGTGGACCCCGGGACTCTAGTGCAGATATAAGGTTCATAACCGATGGATCTGGGCCTGACGGACTTGCGTGGTGAAGTCCAGCATCAAAAAGTCCAGACAGGCCTAAGAAAAACAAGCATATAATGAGCCCATTTTGGTAAATACATTAATTCCACACACACACACACACACACACAAAAAAAAAAAAAAAAAAAAAAACATAAACTCGTTATTGGTGATATCAAAAGTACTGGTGCTTTGGTACCCATTTGATACTATAATACAGTGGTTCCCAACCATGTTCCTGGAGGCCCCCCAACACTGCATATTTTTCTATCTCTCCTTTGTCTGACACACCCATTTCAGGTCTTGGAGTTTCTACTAATGAGCTGATGATCTGAATCAGGTGTGTTTGATTAAGGAGACATGGAAAACATGCAGTGTTGGGGGGCCGCCAGGAATGTGGTTGGGAACCCCTACTATAATAAAAATGAAAATGTAATGATACCAGTCTCTCTACAGTAGCGGTAATAGAGAGAGCTAAATCTGGTACCCATGTCCTGTCACATGATCAAATTCAGGTGCACACATGAACGATCAAATTCACTTCTTGGTGAAAATACTTCGGAAGGGTATTAACGTAAACACAGGTCTTAAAGAGGTCATGAATTGAAATGTAAGAGCTCATTGTACTATAAAAACATCCTGTAAGTTTCATAACTCAAAACTTCCTTGTTAGTCCAAAAACAGCTGTTATTGAAACCAATCTCCGAGAACGACATTTCAGATTTTGTCACATTATGACAAGACCGCCTCTGCAGAATCAGATCAACGCCTACTTCTACATCATCGTCTTTGCCCCACCCACTGGCGAGATGAGAAGAAGAGAGATACAGGATCACTGGACTAAAAATAACATTACTCTCCAAAGGATCCTAATGCTAGTAATGTGGTTATTTAGTAATGTGAATGTCTCAGTAAAGCATTATTTTTTTGTTCGGTGTGTATTCACTGTGTATTCTTTAGTAAACCAGACCCAGTTTCACCGCAGGCTTTGCAAACAGACTTTCACTGTAATGCCTGAACATGTAAGTAGCCATGTTAATTGTAATGCCCTAATTTGTGATCAGTGATTTCTGACATGTAATGATTCACGTACGGTCAGATGTTCTTTGTCTCAAAATCATTTATTGCCGTTTGTGTTTCAGTAAATCAAGCCAGTGACTAAATGGTCAACTTAACATTGTTTCTCATACCCCCAGTTTCACAGACAAGGCTTAAGCTAGTCCTAGACTAAAATGCATGTTTGAGCTGTTGTAACTAAAAGCAACTTGCACTGACATATCTTAAAATATGTCAGTGTCATTGTTTTGTCTCAAGATGCACACCAGTAATGTGTTTTTCTAGTGAAAGTTTATAAAAGCTACTTAAATGCCTTAATTGAACTAAGGCCTAATCCTGGATTAGACTAAGCCCTGTCTGTGAAACCGGGCCTTAGTAGCATGAAAAAAATCTGTTATTTAAATTGTGATTAAATTATATACAGAAAGTAATCAAAGAACACTCCCTTTATAATCGCTGGAGCTGTCAATCACACAGCATGTGGTTATCACTGACTGAGTTCAGGAATCTCGCTTAAACTCTCGTTATAATAAATGATGCCGTCTACATTGCACAACGAATCTCTTATCTACATTGTGTTTGCACTGTGAAGTCTCATTGAAGCACACAGCCCTTCCAACAGAGCGTTCAAATCAGAGGTATAAATAAAGGTAGAAAATGGCCTTTTATTTTAAAATTATGACAATGTTTGATTTAAAAATCATACTAACATTATAAATGCACCTCAGGAAACATTATAAAATAATTTTAAAAAATGCAGTTCATGAGCCCTTTAAGTGAATGTAAACAGGCCTGCTCAGTCAAACACTGACAGCATTTATTCTGTCAAATATTAAAGGGGTACTTCACTGCTGACAAAATGGGCTTTCAATAAAACTTGGCTGCCTATACAGTAGAAAGGCAAAAAATTGTAAATACGGAGAGAACGCCGTAATGAAAAATCTGAAAAACCTACGTGTTTGTAGTCAACTTCAAACTGGATGACCACGAACACAGTGTTTTAGGCCAAACGGAGAGGAAAAACTGAAAGAAACTGCCATTCTGTCAGTTCCGCCCAACCCCCCATAGCAAAACGCCGTCGCGTACAGGTAAGAAAGCTGCTGCCATAGTTTTGCATTTTTATCATAACACTGTTTAAAGAGTAGACACAGTAAGATACAATTTTCAGTGATAAACCCACTCTTACAATAACTGTTCTATTCACAACCCTCCGTCAATCAACTGTCTGTGGGCGTGGATACAAAAATGCAGAAGTATAATCTTAAGTTTTCGCGAAAGCTCTGGAGCTGTCAAAAGTATATACTGCACGTGATAACCTTTTTTAATTTCTGAACATTTAATTGAATACTTGATCCTGCTGTTAGAAACCCAAAAACTGCAAAAAAAAAAAAATTAAACTTTGTTTCTGTTTTATTATTATTATTATTATTATTATAATATCTGTTTACTTGTTTTCCATAACTACTTAAAGGAATATTTCACTTTTAAAATTATTTTGCAGGTATATTGGGCTGATATTGGTATTGACTACTGAAATTTGGTATTGTTTGTGACAAGCCTAATATTGACTTATACAATCTTTGCTGCAAACCAATCATGGTTGTCAAGGAAAAGAACATGTGATAAGTTCTATAATAAAAGGCTACTATTGGGCACATTGCACTTCAAAACCTCAGGAATGCAGTGCACCTCTTATGCAAGAGTGTTCACATCACAACCATCAAAAAATAATTACTTAAATACACATGTAAAACTTTTCTGGGCTTGATGTGATCAGTTTATATGATCATACATCAATCACAGTATCAATAAATGATCAGCATACATTAAATAAAACGAGCTATTCCATATTCCACGTGCTGTGGAGCTATACATGTCAACATGATACAACGAAACCAAACCAGATGTGGAGTCAAAGTAGTGTCACTCACCCAGGCTCCTTCCAGCTGCACCCCAAGCCCCACCCTGGCCAGATCCACCAGGATGGTGATTGGTAGCATAACCCTGCAGGGGATGGGGAGTGGCATAGGCTTGGCGATGAAGAAGTTCAGACTCTGGATGCGATGATCTAGAGCTGCCGTACACCAAGCTGACAAGAACAGAAATCACCAGTGACTTTAGCATTAATAATCAATGATGCTTGAAGCAAGTGTAAAACCATAGCCATTAAACCGTATATGTTTGCCTGAAGTAATCTCTCTTTGTACATAATGTACATCAGAGCCGAACTCAGATAAGTAAATGGGCTTCGGATAAGTGCCTAAACATGTGCACACAAAAATGTCAAAATGACATTTTGCATAGTATTCACGTAAACACAGTGGGTTATGTCTTAAGGAAACGTACACAGTTGAGAAAGAAAACGCGCGTGTAACAGTATATTGGATCCGTGCATTAGCTCTTAAAGTGACAGCAGCCTAGTATACCTGCTGCAATCTGTCATTAATGATAATCAAACAACAAATGACAAAGGAAAATTACTCGCTGATCTTGACTGAATAACTTAACTAGTACTTGTAACAACTAACTTAAGTAGTTTTAATAAGGATTAATCTATATTTAATGTTTATAAAACGGTTAGTTCCTGTCCTTGATTCTGATTGGTCAATAGCTGTTTTATTCACGATAAAACACGGCTATGACCGCTTCACCTAACGGTTCTGTGTACCACTACACAACACCCTTAGCAACCACTCTTAGCAACGTAAACTGTATGTTCTCAATTGATATTGTTCATTGAAGCTTGCTGTATTATGTAGAAGAGTATTGTGAGAAAGAGATCGAGTGAGCGAGTTTATTACCTGCATTAAGATTTAGCATTTTCCTTCAAGTCAGTCTTATGTTCATAATAAAAAATCTGTTTAAATGTCTGATGTATTATCTTGTCCTTTTAACAGTTAAAGGTGTTTTCCTGTGACTGACAGCACCAGTCAAAGCATTTGTCAGTTGTGTCTTGTTCCGTGTTCACAACAATTCAGTCTTTTCAATGTAAAAGTCTTCGCTACTGACTGACACTCTCACAAAGACAGTCTTTGCCGCCATCTAATGGCGTGATAATGTAACTTCTGTTGCTGTTCACGGTCAGGGTCTATTTTTTCCGGCGGAAGGAAGGCTTTTAGTGAGAGTTTACTTCATGAAAGTTGCATTGATACATATTTTTGGCTTTAATATTTGTATTGTGTGGTAACCGTTTTATAAAAGCAATAAGGTACTCGAGGCTAGTGCTGTATCGTGAATAAGTCACGGCTGAAGGGGTCGCAGGCTTCGCGTCGTGCCTAACAACGCCCTCAGCCGTGACTTATTCACGATACAGCACAGCCTCGAGTACCTTATTGCTTACATACAGTAAGACTATGCAGTGCATTATATATACATACATAATATATGCTTGTGTGTGTTATTTTACATTTGATTATTCCATTTTTTTGTTGTAGGCTATTATTTTTCTGAATACCACTGTTAGATGGTAAAAACTTAAAACAGTTTATTTAATTAGTATTTTCATTCTGTTGTATTCATTTGTCCATTCTGTTTGTAATAAGTTTTTGTTCTTATTGTATTGCTGACTGTCCACTTGTCTTATGTAATTATTTTGGACCTTTTTCTTACATTATACTACTATTAGTTTTTGATGAAGTATCAATAATTGGAAAATTTCACTGATATTTAAAATTACTCATATCGTGAAATAAGACTTTGATCATATCGCCCACCAGTAATCATGTTAAATAATTGTGATTTCAGTAGTGACCAAAAATAATTGTGATTATAATTTTTGCCATAATCAAGCACCCCTAATCGACAATTAGAACAAAATTCATACATTTGAATTAATAATAATAATCATCAAGCACCCCTAATCGACAATTAGAACAAAATTCATACATTTGAATGAATAATAATTTAAAACTCATAATCTATTAATTATGCATTAGAAAAAAAAAAATCAGTCCTATCTATGAGTATAATGAGACAACAGGTTACTTTTGAAAGACCTGAACATCTGTCAAAAGCAAATCATAGCATAAAATGTGTTAAGTGCATTACTAAAAAGTGGCCTTTATTAAGTTTCTTTGTTGTTTTTCATTATCATAATGTACTGTTAAAATGTTTTGATGCCCAAATTCAGTTGTAACATTTAAATTTGATTTTTTTTTTTTTAGAAAAATATAGTTAGATTTTTCATATCTACCATTTTAATATTGGTGCTCCCCTGATATTTAGATATCTTGGGCTGTGATACATAAACACCCTAACTTATCTTATCAATATCTAGATAAGATAACCACAGCAATTCCACTTAAGATCTCATTCAGAACATTGAACTTATCAGATATTAAGATAAAAAGTTCTGCACGGCACCTGGACAGATAATTTATACTTGAAAACAAAACAAAAACAAAAAAAAGTCTCAAATCTTAATTTAAGCTATACCCTCAGAAACCAGCCACTGCTCTCATCTAGTACAATTTTGTTCTAAACATGTTCTATATTGTGAATTCGTTATTTTATATTTTTACTAACATTATTGGCTTAATTATTATCTTTCCTGCCTCTGTAATATGTGTAGTGATGCTTTGGCATTATTGTATGTAAAAGAAACGTGTCAATAAAGTACTTTGAAATTAGGATACGCCATAGTGCTTATGCCATTTTTATTTAAAAATAAAATAAACCTTTTTGTTTATGTAATGATTTGTTAGCTGGAATTAATGTCTTAATCTGTGACAGTAAGCATAGCATCGGAGGCTAACTTGTTAGCACCGCAGGTCGCTCCCATCTTCAGAGGAACGAGCGCGAGAGTTAGCTTATGCATGTATCTTAACAGAAACGATGGATACCGTTTTATTTTCACTGCCCTTAAGAAAAACATCAATTTTATAACATTTTCTAGCTCGAATAGTAGTAGGCCAACATGCGACAACAGCACGAAGAGGTTAGCTAACGTCAGCTGAATGGAAGGGTTTGACTGTGGCCCCTCATCATCAGAGGCCGCGTAGTATTGTTTCCACGATTTATAAAACGAGGCATTATTGAACACGCGGTTGCAGCAATATGCCATGAACATGCACATGCTTTTCCAGTGCAACTGTTACGTTTGATTCTGAGATGGTGTATTTTTCGTTTAAAACATTGCGAATAAAAGAGCGCAGGTAAGCTGTAGCTTTTTTTTTTTTTTTTTTTTTTTTACTATCTCGCTCTCAATAGACTTGACCCGAGCCCCTCATTCATTGGGGATGCTAAATGAATCTACGATGGGATCTGTAATAAAATCGTGCGAGCAGAATTCACCCCGCCCCCCACCTTTTTTCTTCCCTCTCCTCCCCAAACCGCACATTAGTCCATCAATCACACTTGAATTTCCAAAGACGCAATCCCTCGCTTATTTGAATAACAATAGCTACACTAATACCTTATGACATCCTACGCAAATGCATCGTCAGAGTCAGATGCAAATGCATGGGTTTTCACAGTGTGTTTTGTCCCAAACAGCGGACACCATTCTGTGTTTTCAGCATGGCTGCATGCTTACCTTGCTTTGGCTGATCTCTCGTAGCTCCATCCGGCTCCTGCGCCCAAATCACCGAACCCAGCTCCCGGGTAATTTCTATCCATTGCTTCGCAATACGCGCGGCTGGCTGGATGCGAGCGAACGATTTCGGTGCAAAAGTATTTTTTGCACAGCAAGATCGCGGTCCTGTTGTCAGTTTTTAATCATTCTTCCTGGTGAGAGACGACTAAGTCCATAAGAGTGAAAAATAGCATATTGAAAAGGGAGAGGGAAATGGAGGGGAGGAGATGAGTGCGTGCGTGATAGAGGGGGTGTTCACCGACCACCTCCAACGAAATAACTCACCTCTTTTTCAGCCTTTTCTCATTTAAAATCAGATCAAGTAATGCCATGCTCCTGACGGGCTGCGAATAATTCGGTTTGACCTGGTTACCGATAAATTACCGATGGACGCATATGACCGTATACGTCCTTTCCCTTGTTTCTCCTCCCCTTTCTCCACTTACTTTAGTTGTATGAAATATGCATCAACCAAGCGAGGAGCATCGCCCGTTAAACAACTGCTACATTTGACGCTTGTAACAATATTGCAAGCGAATCTGGAGGAATATTAAGTGCAACCGTTAAATTCCACCCACAATGTTGTTGTGATGTGAGCTAGCTGCTAGCCCTGTCGACGCATCAAAATAAGATGGTGTTGCTGCTGTATTTTCAGTAAATCCCGCTCCCTTCACGCGTTTTGGGTTGCGTTCGACTCGACGGTTTTAATAAACTCAAGCTGCGTGCAAATCCCGCACAGTTCGCTTGAAAGCCGAGCTCGAGGCCTGCTTTTTCATAATATTAGTCATTTTCCCTCGAAGACGCCATTTTTGAAGGCGGCTGTTTCTCTCCCTTCTCCCTCCCCTCTGTCTCTCTCATACTCAAGCTCACGCGTAGTCTAGTTCACCTCACCTCCGCCTCCCCTCGGCCTCCACAGCAGCCACTAACAGAAGCTATTCCCGGAACACACTGCTCCCTCTTATTCAACCAAAATGGTTAGAGCCCAGAGAAGGGGGAGACATTCGCATTTCCCAGATGCACGTTCAGGGATGTCTGGCCTTCACGTGAAAAGAGCATTGAAGATTCGTTGTGGTGGGCTTCGTGTTAAATGCGCCCCTCACGACCCCCCACACACCTTTGACAGTGACCGTGAACGGGGACCAATCATTTAGCATATGTTTACATATCAGCCCGCTACCCCACTCTGTAATAAATAACTGTAGGCCTTGTAATAATAGAGCTTTTTACTACACAGCGAAAATGTGCAGTTGAGCTATTTATTGCTGTTCTGACCTTTAAACATGAATTCATAAAAATAATAATAATGTGCTCATGTTAGGCTAAATAATTTATAATAAATACTGCAATATTACATAAAAAAAAGAAGAATTGTTAATTTTGATTTCATGGGTGATTTACAAAATTGATAATTCTTGTTTTTTTTTTTATGCAATATTGCCGTATTTATTATAAATAATTTATCTGTGCACATCATTATTTTTTTAAGTCATCTCTCCCGAATAATAACAACCTCTCTCTTGCAGCGACATCTCGGCTGCGTCCTGAGTAGGTACTTATTTTGAATAAGTAATTACTTCACGCCTGCTAAAAAAGTATGTTCTGTTATAGTATGAATGTGTGTAGATTAGAATGAATGTTATCAAGACGTACTACATTCACCATGTTATTATCGTGACCTACCAGCGTCAGTTGCGTCGCTTCACTGCCATTCACAAATCCTCTCCCGTGGCCTCATGGGATAGTAAAGTGTCCGTCGTATGCACACTTCAGAATCTCGCCAGATGTTTTAGGTCATCTGGGTAATTTTACTGTGTACTGTGAATTTGGAGATACTTCTTTTGTCACATACTGTTTTTTGGCTACTATATAGTAGGGAAGTATATGATTTTGGATGCAGCCCTCTTTTCCTCTCTGATGACGCGTTTAGTGGCGCGAGGGCGGTACAATCTGTCACTCGCATTAGATCACAGCAATGGCAAATGACAACAATCCAGTCAATTCCCAATGGACAAAATCAATTCCCGCCCTACATTTTTTTTTTTTTGTTCGAGAAGCCATTTGACTGAATTGATTGGATGGTTGTGGTTTGCTATTGGTCGATCTCATGTGAGTGACAGGTTGCCCCGCCCTTGCGCCGTAAACGCGTCAGAAGAGATGTCGCTGTAAGAAGGAAGGGAAGATATTTTAATTAAAGATTACAAGACACATCTCCATGGATTAAAAATATGATGTGCACAGATATTATTAATATAATTTAATTTAAATTTTTATTATAATATAATTACAATTTATAATAAAAACTACAATATTCCATAAAAAAGATTTGTCAATTTTGATTTCATGGTGACTTTAAGCTCTTTATCAGCCTAATTCTGATTATGTCCTTCAGAACTAATAAGTTGTATTATAACTATACAGTAACATTCTTCAGTGTAGATTTAGGCTCAAACTTTTGGGCACTTTTGGGCATCATAGATTCATGTGTCAGCATCATTTTGGGGCATCATCTGCCTGTGGTGCCCCAAAATACTGCACAGACCAAGGATAAGCAAAGCTGCTGTCTAGGTAGACAGCTTATTAAGTTTTGACACACAGCCTTGGTGTTGAGGGAACAGGCCTCTATGCTATTTTGCTGGATTGTGTTAGAAACTAGCCATTAATGGATGGATTTTTAGCAATATAATAATAATCTCCAACTATGTATCTTAGCTGAGGATATTTTTTGTGTATAAAATACACAACCGTTATTGCCAGAAGTACAGTAATTGTAGCCTCTGTAGATGTGCTTGGTAGAAATTATTTGAAATTGTGTCCAGAATCTTCGGTTTATTTGGAAAACACACAGAGGCACTACAAGTCTAGCTGACAAGTTTAGGTTATTGTTGCCTTATAAATTCAATTTAAATATGCGAGGAATGCAAATCTCACTTTCACCGCTGGGAGGCGCTCTAATGACCACAGCAGGCAGCTTCACTGACATCCAGCGGTGACCGAAGAATACAGCAATAGCTGTCAGCTTGATGAAAGGCGAAAGAACGTGGAAAAGAAAGCCCTCTAATCCCCTCTTGGGCATTTAATTTACGTTTATCTAATTAAGATGCACATAAAATACATACCAGAGTAAATGGCTCACGGGTAAAATCTCCATTAGGGCTTTGAGTAATTAAAAAAAATAGATTTGCATTTACTGAAGGAAATAGCAGCGATTGCAAAGCAGGTTCTGTGTGAATGAAATGCCAAAACAAGACTCACTTTAGCACACAAAAACAACGATATTTTGCACCGTAGAGCCGACTAAGAATGAAGGTCTATTTAAGGGCCAATTTAGTATGCAAATAAATGTAAAAACAAAACGTCTGTCGGTACTACACAATGAATAGGCCTATTTAATATATTATGTTAGCCAAGGGAAATGTTCAGAGTTTTTATATATATATATATTCCATTTAACCTTATCCCTCAACCAATATTGAAGAATGCACAGTTCTAAAATCATGAAATTAATGGCAATTGTGTAATGTATTTTATATCAACACTTCTAGTTAATCCTCCTCAACAGTTTGCTTCACTTTTTTCATTGTAAGCGGATGAGTAAAAACACAAAGATGTGGCTTTGTTGGTTATTTTTATTGATGCCTATCAAACTGATTACGTAGACCATCCTGTATCCATTTTAATTCCCTCTCTCTCTCCCACACACACACACATACACACACACACATATGCACAATAGCATAATGCATTCCAACTGCACGTCCATACACACACATTTACTTTCAAAGCAGATATACAAAGAACATTGTGGTCTGACATGCAGAGCACTCACCCATAACCATATGGTTAACCTGTGTGCATTGTGAACAAACACTGCACAAACTTCCAGATGCAACACTATAATTCATTCACTCATAGTCAATGAGATGTCAACATATATTCACTGATATATTTAAAATCCTGTTGAGGGGTTGGAAAGACATTGCACGCATACATACATAACCACAGAAATTAGTTAATGAAACCTGGCAAGATTTAACATGGTAAAAAAAATCAATATTGTGTTGGCAATGCTGTTCCTAAGTCATTTTTTCTTGTTGTTATTCCTAGAATTGTCACCACCTTTCGACCTGCTAGCGACGGCCCTAACTATATGCATATTATAAATATGATATGATGGTACATCTGTCACATGATAGATATAATGAACAGTTTAGTTCCAACTGATGCCCATATAATAAATAAATAATTATGCAAGTAAAAAATGGAACATATTAGTGAACTGACACAGACAGACACACAAAACTCTGCAGGATCACATTTACAGGATTCATGACAATTGTTGAGCAGAAAAGCCATTTATACAGAGAGAGAGTGTCATAGAGGTCCCTCTTTCAGATATATTATGCTGGATCAGTTGCATAACCGCTGCACGGAAGCCCGATGACAAAGCAGTGCTGTACAAAGAGATCAATTTCATATTTTATACTGTATCATAATCATAATTAGAGACAAATTGATGTGAATGTACATATCTCGTGAGATGGTGCGAGCAAGGTCCGTGGCCTAGACAATGGCTTATTTTGTTTCGGATACCATTCGTTATTCAATTTTCTCTTTAGGTATGTAAGGTACAGCATATCTCCCACATCAGATAATGTCCAGAGGAAGTCTTTCGTTTGCTGTCATTACGGTAATACTGTGCAAAGGGATTCAAATTCAGGTCCTTTCTGCAATTCTGCTTTCTTCTTAAAGGTGAAGTGTGTATTTTTAGAGGGAAATTTAAAATACTTCTATCCCGGCTTAATATGTATGGGAATTTTGCATGATAAAACAAATTTGAGTCAAACATTGATGTGAATTTGGGGTGGGCCTATCTGTTTGAATGACAGATGAGGGGGAGGGTTCAGGAAATCTGTTCGAAAATATTTCTTGCGAAAAAAGAGCTGGCGACAGAACCAATAATTAATAGTTTTAAATCCAAAATGTGTTTAGGATATGAGTCAAAAGCATGTTTCCTTTTTCCTTCACAAAGTGACCTTTGCCATACACTCTTAAAAATAAATAGTTCCATGAAGAACCTTTAACAGCCATGGAAACTTAAAAGGTACTTTACATTGGGGGAAAAAATCAGATTATTAAAATGTGCTTCACACTAATTGTTATTTTAAAGTGCCCCTATTATGCCCTTTTAAAGGTTGGAGGTCTCTTATAACAGTTTTACATGCATTCAAGGTCAAAAAACACTAGTAAATATTTCATAATATACATTGCACATCACCTTATTTCTCAAAGAGTCTGAAAACAGTTTGTTAGCCTCTTTAAACACCTCCTACTCTTCTCTAATTGGTCAGACGGCCCAGTCTGTTGTGATTGGTCTACCGTTTACAGTGCGTGTCAGAACCTAAACGCCCATTACCATATCTCCGGAGGCTTCTTCAGCGTTTGATACACAGTGATACGAACAGTAGCAATGGCGTCAGTTTTTCCGTATAAATTCCACCGTGAGTCCTCATCCTTTTGAAATGCGGCAAAGTGGATTAGCAGCGCTGAAAACAGCATCTTCTCAACATGTTGACAACACAAAACAAACTCTTCCAGTCTCAGCTACAACTACAATGTTTGAGGGTCGGTCAAGGTAGATGTTGTTTGTGAGCAGCCAATGAAAACAATAGGCTGACATTAAGCAAATTTGTTACATTGTTATGTTGATTTGTAACAGTGAGACTGGAATTGCAGACTCATTTCAGGAATTCAGAATCGATTCTTTCTTTTAGGATACAATAACTTTATTTGTCGTGCACTTTTATCCTTAAAGGGATGGTTGATTATGATTTCACTTTTTTAACTTTAGTTAGTGTAATGTTTCAGTTAGAGCATAAACAACATCTGCAAAGTTACAACGCTCAAAGTTCGTTGCAAAGATAGATATTTTCTTTTAAAGAATTCGCTGTTAAAGGACTACAACAAACGGCTGGTGGGGACTACAACGAGCTTCTTCCTGGGTTAGTGATATCACCAACCCTAAAATTTACATAAACCCTGCCCCCAAGAACACGCAACAAAGGGGGTGAGGCCATGTTGGGCTGCTTTAGAGAAGAGGAAGAGTTGTTGTAGTAGAGTGTTGTTGCCGTGCCGTCATTTTACGCCGGACTGCTTTAGAAACGAGGGTCAATTTAACGCTGGATTTGCTCAAAAGATTAACATGACGACACATGCTAGTCGATGAGTTGAATCCACTCCACAGCAGCTACATTAATTTATCCAATATCCATTCAGAAATGTCCAGTTGCATTCTAAAAGTTGTAACTTCTTCCTGAGTCTCAGTGTCCGACTCCGGTTTGAACAATGTAAGGCTGAACACCGTTACTGACAATCCTCATTTTGGCTGCGTGAAATTCTCCTGTTTTGTTGTTGTTGAGCATCTGAAGTGCGAGCTGTTAAAGCTCCGCCCTCTTTTGGAAAGTGGGCTGGGAGCAGCAGCTCATTTGCATTTAAAGAGACACACACCCAAACAGGGGCAAATTTGACAAGCTATAATAAATGATCTGTGGGGTATTTTGAGCTGAAACTTCACAGACACATTCTGGGGAAACCAGAGACTTATATTACATCTTGTGAAAAGGGGCATTATAGGTCCCCGAATTTGCAGACCTTTTACATTTACAACCAGCTATATTTCACAACTCATAAAAGGTGATATTCGAAAAAGCATAATAGGGGCACTTCATTGAAAGTTTTTTTTTATGGTATCACTGTCTTTTGGAATCTTTATTTTTAAGAGTGCAGATAATTATTGTATTCTCCCAAAATATGTATTTTTAATACCCCAAACATTCCATTCTTTCATAAACACAGATATGTACACCTAATGGCCACTCTTTTTCAATCCCTAGAATAATATACAAACGAATTATTTTTGATAAATCAAAATTCATTAGTAAAATAGTCAACGACATTCACTTGGTTGGCTTCAACCAAAAGTCTTGCAGCAACAGAGAATTGGAATGAACGTCCTTTTCGCATTTTGGAGAGTTTCCCGTTCCCTTTAAAAGGGAAACTTTATAGTTGAACTCTTGTTGGAGACAACAGTCACGGGAATCCTCCATTAGTCAGACGCTCTCTCGTATGTTTGAGCTGCCAAAAGGGTGAATCGAGGCCAGATTTAGATGTGTAAATGCACGCAGAATTGTTTTACAATCACATTTAGTCATTAGGGGTGAAGCTTGCTGTGAGGGTTGATGTTATTTAGCATGCAGCATTTCTGTGGAGAGTGAAAATGAAGTTGTCTATAGATAATGACAAAGGGCTGGTGAGCAACGGTACTATTTACGGTCATAGAATCATCATGAGTCTGTCCGCTCAAGGAGGTAATCATGTTTTAAAAGATTCAGCGTGTGCAGCTTTGTTAAACTGAATCTTTTGTAGCTTATTGATTTTTATTGCATATGACTGAGCAGACTCTTGGTGCTGATAGCTTTTGGATCTGGATCTCTAAATATTCTTTTTAAAAAAACATGATTTGGAGGATAAAAATTCAGACTAATTGGACTAAGATCTCTGTTGCTCTAATTACTCGATTGCTGAAACAGATAGCAGGACTGTAAGGAACAGATGGTGTGCTACCCACAACCGGAACCTTTTATGAATGTCATTATAAACTCTAAAGACTCAAGCTTGCACATTACATCCAAATCACATGAGAGAAAATACAGCATAAATCAAAGCATTGTCCAGGATGACAAATTAATCCAATTTCAGAGGTGTTCCTCGGATCCCAGAACTGTATGTTGAGTTATTGTTCAGTGGAGATGATTCTTGCTTCATTGCATCCCATGTTCTTGCACTGTTCGTGTATCAGTATTTGGTTTCATTAGGCTTTCAAAAAGCTCCTTTAAAAACACATTTTACCATCATGCTGTTCTGAGGTGAGAAGGGGAAAAGAAAAAGTAGTTTTGTCTCATATCATGGCTCATCATATCTTGATGGATAGCTGATTATTCACAATATTTCTCGTTCAGGGCTGTGATTGTGTTCCACTGGAGGAAAGCAGGCGGGTTCTTTCTTTTCCCGACCCCCTGCGCTGGAGTAAAACCCCGGCCTCGCCGCGCTCCACCCATTCACAGCGATCGCCTCCGCCCTCTGAGCGCCGGGAGTTTTGTCTGGTTGGTGTTCTTGGAGGGCGACCGTTCTTCTCATCTGGCATAGGGCAAAAAAATGCTACGGAGGAGTGGAAACAGGCTGGAATAATTCATGATATGCTTCCGTTCTTACCTGAAAGAGTTTGCGCCATGGGCTGATCATGAGCACCGAGCAACTGGGCTTGAATCGTTTCAACAACTCTTCTAAATCTGCGACTTGGACCTAAAAATGCAAATTCACACACATATACTCATATAACGTCACCGGTGTGTAGTAGACCTCTGAAATCTCCTCTATGGGTTTGAGTGTTGTTTAGTCTAATGTAAATGTTGTAAATTGATGTTATTATCTAAAACTGAGTGATTTAAACACTATTTGATCTCATGTTTTGTTTCTGTACTACAAATTAAATGTTCTGATACACTTTAATGGAAGTAAGAAAATAAATCATGACAATGAATCATTTATGAAAAAGCAGTTCTTACCTGATATGAGGCTAAAAGTTACACTGTAAATTCCAAAATCCTTCTGTCCATCCCTCTCTCTCTCCCGCTCCCGCTCTCTTTCCCCCTCAGAGAAGGAGATGTCTACCTGGAATTTGACAGGCTTCTGGAAGACAGACGGACCTCCAGAAGTCTTATACTCTGCTCGGAAACTTGTCTGAGAGATCACGCTGTGACTGAGGGAGGGAATCTGAAGACAAAAGCAAGAGAGAAAGAAAAAACTGTTCCTTACAGCCAGGTGCAATTTCTGTGTGTATATCATCACTGTTCTCATTTGAAGATTGTCATGTTCACCTATTATGCGTGATTTTGGGATTGTTTTTTAAAACAAGTTGCATTTTTGGGGGGCTTAATTACAAAATACACTTGCATTTTTGGTCTGCTGTTGCTTTGTCTACATAGCACAACAAAGTGTGACAAACTGAAAAATATTTGTTATTTTTGTAAAAGAAAATAATATTTTATAGATGGTATTTTTTATTTTTTTGGGTACTGTTCAATGCTTTTGTTTGTCACAATAATGTAACCAAACAATTGATGGTCCCCATTGACTTCCATTGTATAAAAAAAATACTATTGAAGTCAACGGGGTCCATCAACTGTTTGGTTACCAACATTCTTCAAAATATCTTCTTTTGTGTTCAGCAGAAGAAAGAAAATCATGCTGTTTTCAAGACTGATAATAAGAAATGTTTCTTGAGCAGCAAATCAGCATATTAGAATGATTTCTAAAGGATCGTGTGACTGAAAATTGGAGTGATGATGCTGAAAATTCAACTTTGATCACAGGCATAAATTATAAAAGAGTTATTTTAAATTGTAATATTTCACAGCTTTATTGTTTGTACTTTATTTTTTATCAAATAAATGCATCCTTGGTTAGCATAAGAGACGTCTTTCAAAAAATTACAGACCCTCAAACTTTTGAATGCTAGTGTGTATGTGATTGATTTAGATTAATCTGATTAATCATCATATCATGTAATACATTTTATTAAATGTTTAATCCGTCGACAAAAAAGCACAAATCAGGTGGTAGACTCACAGAGAGGAAGGCATGAACGATATCAGCTTTAATGGAACTAAGAGGTTTGTCTCTGATGACCACAAAAATCTGCTCTTCTTTTTCCAAACTGATGAAATTCCCAAACCAGGACCTTTTAGCCAGCCTGTTGGAACACAAACACAGACAGACAGACACTTGGAAAAGCTAAAAGACTCATTGCATTGATGCAGCACACTGAAGAATTATAAACTATAGATCACTATTGTCAATATATTTCTCTCAATAACACAAGTTGCCTTGATATCTATTCAAAATGTGAGTGCTGACATCTGGAACATTTCATTTTTAGGACCTGCAGGATGTCACTAAAACGTTCCCTGTCAAATGTTAGATTGTTAGAAATTGATTTTTTGCAATATTTCTTATTTAGAATGTATGGGAATTGAATTTTATAAAGAAAAAACAGCCAAAACCTAAATTATTGCTGTTTTTTGGAGCAAAAATAACTTTTCCTAACATTATAAGTGGACCTCTGGGAATAAATTAATGTAACATAAAATTGTACAATATACAGTAAACCCTTTAAAATGGAATGCAGTGCTTTCCAGATGATTCTTTGACAGACCTCTTGGCATCATACATGGCAAATGTTTCTTACTCTGGGCTGGATTCTGGTGTCAAACTGGACATGTCCTCTGAGGTTGGCACTATTGGGAAGGGCAAGAGTAAGAATGAAACACAACCTGAATACAACCTGACACTGACTAAATCTCATTATTTGACAGTTTTATATTTCAGGAGTTTTCAAACTGAGATCCAGGCACCCCCAGAGGGCCGCAAGCAGTGTTATTTTATTATCATTGATATACTATTTTAGTTTTTGTTAATATTTTGAATTAGATTATTAGAAATGAATTGAATTTGATTATTTGAATTATATTATTATATTTTCTGTTTAATTTTTTTTATTTGTGTTTTTGTCATTTTTATTAGTATTATTATTAATTTTATTTATTAGTTTTAGTTATTTCAGTACTTCAACTTAAACTAAAAAAAAAAAGAGAAATGTTGCCCTGGCAACTAGCTGACATAAAATAAATGAATGTTTGCAGTCAAATCGATTAAACACGGTTAATCTATTTAATTGCATATAAAATATATGTGTGTTTGTATGTGTGTGTGTGTATATATATATATACACACACACACACACCGATCAGGCATAATATTATGACCACCTTCCTAATATTGTGTTAGTCCCCCTTTTGCTGCCAAAACAGCCCTGACCCGTCGAGGCATGGACTCCACTAGACCTCTGAAGGTGTGCTGTGGTATCTGGCACTAAGATGTTAGCAGCAGATCCTTTAAGTCCTGTAAGTTAAGAGGTGGGGCATCCATGGATCAGACTTGTTTGTTCAGCACATCCCACAGATGCTCGATTGGATTGAGATCTGGGGAATTTGGAGGCCAAGTCAACACTTCAAACTCGTTGTCCTGCTCCTCAAACTATTCCTGAACCATTTTTGCTTTGTGACAGGACGCATTATTCTGCTGAAAGAGGCCACAGCCACCAGGGAATACCGTTTCCATCAAAGGGTGTACATGGTCTGCAACAATGCTTAGGTAGGTGGTACGTGTCAAAGTAACATCCACAT
Source organism: Ctenopharyngodon idella (assembly GCF_019924925.1). Taxonomy (NCBI): domain Eukaryota; kingdom Metazoa; phylum Chordata; class Actinopteri; order Cypriniformes; family Xenocyprididae; genus Ctenopharyngodon; species Ctenopharyngodon idella. Next base: position 4,139,864 of record NC_067231.1, read on the forward strand.
GGATGGCAGGACCCAAGGTTTCCCAGCAGAATATTGCCCAAAGAATCACACTGCCTCTGCCGGCTTGCCTTCTTCCCATAGTGCATCCTGGTGCCATGTGTTCCCCAGGTAAGCGACGCACAGGCACCCGGCCATCCACATGATGTGAAAGAAAACGTGATTCATCAGACCAGGCCACCTTCTTCCATTGCTCCGTGGTACAGTTCTGATGCTCACATGCCCACTGTTGGCGCTTTCAGCGGTGGACAGGGGTCAGCATGGGCACCCTGATTGGTCTGCGGCTATGCAGCCCCATACGCAACAAACTGATGCACTGTGTATTCTGACACCTTTCTATCAGAACCAGCATTAACTTCTTGAGCAATTTGACCACCCATGACCCTGTCGCCGGTTCACCACTGCTCCTTCCTTGGACACTTCTGATAGATACTGACCACTGCAGACCGGGAACACCCCACAAGAGCTGCAGTTTTGGAAATGCTCTGACCCAGTCGTCTAGCCATCACAATTTGGCTCGTGTCAAACTCGCTCAAATCTTTACGCTTGCCCATTTTTCCTGCTTCTAACACATTAACTTTGAGGACAAAATGTTCATTTGCTGCCTAATATATCCACCCACTAACAGGTGCCGTGATGAAGAGATAATCAGTGTCAGTGGTCATATGTTATGCCTAATCGGTGTATATATATATACACACACATATATATTATATATTTATAAACTTCTATGTGAGATACGATTAATCGATCTGACAGCACTCGTTTTTTAAAATTGTATTTTATTGAAGTTAATGTTTATTTTATTTAAAGAAATGAAAATGATATTAGTTAATGATATTAAAACTGGCTGCAAGGGGGTCTGCAGAAAAGTTCAATACAAGTTCAAAGAAAATTAATTTCATTTGGGTAAGTAAGTAAGTAGGTAAATAAATAAAACTATTATTTGACTTTTACTGATTCATTCTGGTTTCTAAGCTCAGAAATAATGAGATTAATCACGATTAATCAAATATTTTATTCTTCATATACTTTTATGTTTTTCTTTAAAGGGTTAGTTCACCCAAAAATGAAAATTCTGTCATTAATTAATTACTCACCCTCATGTCGTTCCACATCCGTAAGGCCTTCGTTCATCTTCGGAACACAAATGAAATCTGAGAGGTTTCTGTCCATCCATATATCCAATGCAACTACCACTTTCAAACCCCAGAAAGGTAGGAAAGACATCATTAAAATAATCCATGTGGTTTAACCTCAATTTTATGAAATCAATTTTATTATTACAAAATAATAATATCCAAAGCGTGTTCACGCAACAGTGTCAGCTCTCGCGTGAACACAAACGCAGTCACATGGAGTACTTCAATGATGTCTTTCCTACCTTTCTCGACCTTGAAAGTGGTAGTTCCATTGGATCTCTAAGGAAGGACTGAAAGCTCTCAGATTTCATTAAAAACATCTTCATTTGTGTTCCGAGGATGAACGAAGGTCTTACGGATGTGGAACGACACGAGGGTGAGTAATAAATGACAAAATTTTTAGGTGAACTAACCTTTTAAGTGTATACATCTAAAAGTACTCTAAAAATAGGTGGAAAAAAGATACAGTGTCAACTTAATAGAAGGTAAATATATTTCAGATAGTATTTATATTTATCACCAGAAATGGATCTTTAGGGGTCCATGGCACCAAAAAGTTTGAAAACCCCAACTCTACTTGATTAAATACTAAAAAAGAAGCGATAGCAGCACCCACCCTGCAGCTTGCGGCGGTGGAACCGCGGCGACCCCAACAGGTTGTTCTTCAATGAGTTGAGGCGTGTCCTCCAGTGGGCGGAGCTACTGGCCGCCATGCCACCGCCTCCCCCTGGACTAGAGGGTGGGGTCAAGGAGAGTGAGCCCACGCCCACATTTCCTCCCTCGGCTCGGGAGGAAGAAGAGGAAGAGGAGGAGGAGGGTGGGGTAGCGGTGGGGGGGTGGGGGTGATGCACAGGGGTACCCAGGGGGGTTGGCAGGGGAGAGCCCTGAGGGGTGACCTGAGACATGGGATACAAGCTTTTAGTCACCGACTTCAGCACTGCAGATGGAGAAGGAAAGAAGAGGAAACGGGGAATGGGTGACAAGAGGGGAGAAGGGGAGGGAGAGCGGGAAGTGGAGGCGGGCAGGGGGAGGGACTTCATGGACTGGAGGTGGGGGCGTTCAGGTGCATTTTTAGATGGAAGCGTCTGCGTTTTGGGTTCATGCGATCGATTGGGACGAGCGGCGGTGCTGCCGCTTCCCGCTTTGGTGGCGGCAACTACCTCTGGCTCGCTGAAGGTAAAGACAGGGCTCTGATGGGATGAGTAGTAGAAGAAGCGGGGTGGAGGAGTGAAGGTCGTGGCAGATGGAGAGAGAAATAGAGTGAAAATGAGCAATGGCAGGTGATACGGTTTAGTGCACAGTGATGGTGTATAGGGACGTGTGTGTGTGTGTGTGTGTGTGTGTGTGTGTCTAAGGCTGACTGATGTGCATGTTCAGATTAACTCAGTCCAGAAAATGTGAATGATAAAATGGCTAAATATTCAACTTGTGTCATAAAGATATAAGTAACCCTTTTGGAAAAATCTAACTCAATGCATAGTTCATCCAAACATGTAAAAAACTGAATGTGTAAATTTAAACTTTAAAATAAGGTCCCATTAGTTGAATAATGCATCAAAAATACAACTGTTCATTGTTAATGTTAGCTCGGGTCCATTAAATAATATTAACAGATACAACATTGGATTGTAATGCATTAGTAAATGATTAAATTAGCATTAACTAAGATTAATATATGCTTTAGTTGTTTTATGTTAACTAATGAACCCTCAGGCTTTTATTTTGGCGGAAAACTTTCAGGAAGCCTTTTACATTTGTGTGACAACAGGTTTACAAAAGCATCTCATTACAAATCTAGTGAAATGCTGCAATTATCTATCCACAAAAATGTTGGAGATTATGCGATTGTGAAAAATCATAACTGCCACGTTGCATTCCCAAATGCACATTAAACATGCAGAGATGGAGTTTGCTGCATTTATTGTGAATCGAGTTCCTCTGAGATGCTAAAAAACACTGTATTTTAGCTGCTTGCATGTAAGAATATAGTGCTGTGCTTTGATCTTAAACACACAGCGCTACAAACTATATACTTTTTTAATTCAAATACACACTGCAGTATGTCACCTCACTGTCGGAGAGAAGAGAGAGTAGCTATGTTTACATGGACACCTTTTTTTTAAAAATTGGAATTAATTCATTTCGATTGATGAAACTCTAAATAAAGTGATTGGGTTGATATGTCACAAGCTTAAAGGGGTCATATAATGCCACTTTTACAAGATGTAAAATAAGTCTCTGATGTCCCCAGAGTGTGTATGTGAAGTTTTAGCTCAAAATACCCCACAGATCATTTTTTATAGCATGTTAAATTTGTACTTTTTGAGGGTGAGCAAAAAAGCTCAGTTTTGTGTGTGTCCCTTTAAATGCAAATGAGCTGCTGCTCTCAAAAAGAGGGTGGAGTTTCAAGAGCTCATGTTAGCAGTGTTAGCAGCTCCGATTACCTCACGCAGACTCACTTAAAATGTCAGAAACTGTTCAGCCTTTTATGTTCAAACCGGAGTCGGACAATGATGGAGAGACTCAAGAAGAAATGACATGTAGAATGCAACAGGAAGTTTCTGAACTACGGAGCACCGGACATGACATGCAGGAAAAAAATAGTAAGCTAAATCGTGCGCACGATTTATTAATTTGTTTTCTCGATTTACTAAAACGTGCGCACGATTTACTATTTCGTTCCCTCCATTAACTAAAACGTGTGCACGATTTAGTAAATCGAGGGAACGAATTAGTAAGTCGTGCACACGATTAAATTTTTTTTCTTGCATGTCATGTGCGGGGTTCCGTACTGAACAGTTAGTTGATTAATTTATGTAGCTGATGTGGGATATCTTAAAGTCATTGATTAGCATATTCTGTCATGATAATCTATAAATTGCTCATGTGGGAACTGTTGTAAGATCCTACAGAGCCAGAGAATATATACTGCATTATAACTTGTCATGTTGTCATCTTGCTTTTACGACATGCTATTCCATTTGTGTTGCTGTATTGCAATAACATGGCCTCACCCCTTGTGGCGTGTTCTTGGGGGTGGGGTTTATGTAAATTTTAGGGTTAGTGATGTCACCAACCCAGGAAGAAGCTTGTTGTAGTCCTTAAACAGAGAATTCTTTAAAAGAAAATATGTCCCTTTGCAACGAACTTTGAGCGTCGTAACTTTGCAGATGTTGTTTATGCTCTTACTGCAACATTACACACTAACTAAAGTTAAAAAAGTGAAATTATAATCAACCACCCCTTTAAAATTTTTTGACATACACACACTGCACGAATATACAGAGTTTCCCGCTGTTTTCACATACAATTGTCCTACATTGCTTCTTTTCTTTGTTTTAAAGAGCAGACTTAATATTTATCTATTTCGGGTACTAATTAGGAGACGACGAGCACATGAAGCTTTGTGACATGCTGCTTATATTTATCAAGCTGTAAAAACACTCCTTCCCGCGGCTAAAACAAGCCGTCTGTGGATGAGAGTCCGAAACAAGGACTAGTGGGACGTTGTCCTGCTCCAATTCACAGACGATGAGTGGAATGAAAATTTAGAATGACACGACAGTCATTTATGAGACTTTATTCAACAACAACAACAGCTTATTCCTCACGTCATATGTAAATTACGCCATTTATACGTCATTGCACATGCACAGTACTATCCAGTTTCGGTTTTCAATCAAAAGTGTTTACATGTCCTCTCGATCGGATTATAAAAGGTTTAAACCACCCTTACAATCTGAATGAAATTTTAATCGGATTTGGCCAATTCATTCGGATTGACGTGACTTTTTTTTATTCCGACTGTGCTACTAGTCCGATTACAATCAGATTATTAGTGTCCATGTAAACGCAGATAGTGTCTACAGAAAATTAGTATTGAAAACGTTGCAAATATTTAAGCATCAATATGTATCGGAAAAACAATATTGCTGCTGCTGAGTAAATCCTTTTGTTTTCATACTGGTTTTAAACGATATAAAGGTGAGTAAATTATGATAGAATTGTCATTTTTGGTGAACTATCCTTTTAATAGAAAAAGGTTAGCAAGCAGACACTTACCCTGGGACTACTCAGAGGACTAGAAGAAAGGCCAGTTGATGCTCCACTAACAGATCGAGATCTATGGTCAAGAGTCATTAGAGCTAAATCAATATTTATCCATATATGCATTTAAACGTGTATATGACTGTATGTGTACCTTTGGCTGTGCGAGGAGGTGTCCAACGCTCTGCGCGGGGGTGTGGGAGAGCCCTGCTCCGTCACACTCAGCACCTCCAGACTCTTCCTTTCTGGCCGGCAGCGGCCGTGACGGGTTAACATGGGTGAGTCTACACGCTTCCGTGGAGGGTCTATATAGAAAGACAAAACGTTTGCAGTTTGCCTGTAGCACAAACAGCAGAGTATGGCGCTAGCAACGCCAAGGCCGTGGGTTCGATTACCAGGAAAACTGATAAAATGTATACCATGAATGCAATGCACTGTAATTTTCGGAAAAGTCGCACCGGATCCAATTGCATTGTTGAAAGCAAAAAAAACAAAACATAAGTCACATTTTATCATTACATTCAGAATAATGTCAAATACTGGTAAACCAAAACAAAATGTTTACAAACATTATAAACACTATAAACATTTTTCATTCCCCTCACTAAATAAAATCAACATAAATTGAGCTGTTTAACTTTTTATGTTTAGCTGACTGCATTTTAGTTTGATGATGAATAGGCTGCAATGTAAAGTTAGCAATGCTAAAACCAATAAGTTGTGTGCACTTTGCGTTCTTGATATTAATTACATTATTTAAAGTGAGTTTAGAGTTGCTTAGATATTTGAATCAACAATGGAGTTTAAAAAATACGACCGATGGGCCGACAACGAGGTTCAGGCTTTATTAAGCTTATATGCGGAGGACGAAATCCAGCGGGAACTGTAAAGTCAGGCGCAGTCCTACATCACCAGACTTATCTTCATGGTACTTTAGAACGCGATGGAAATGCAGACAGCAACAGGTCTGTGGGGAAAAAGTTCCTAGGACAAATTGTTCCAGGTAATTTCAGTGGAAACGTGGCTATGGTTTGACATGAATACCTGTAACTTAAAATTATGCTAATTTGTAGACCATAGAGACAGTGACTAACAGATGCTGACCATTAGTTAAACTGTCAAAAACATAGGATTCTATAAACCATACCTACTTTATTTAACCTTTCATTTAACTGTGTTAATGAACAATCCAGGGGAAAAGACACAAACCGACGTCATTTCTGGGAGGAAGATCCTCATCCTCATAGCTGGGATAGCGCTCTTTACGGTCTAATAGGAGATAATAGATCATCTTCTCTTGGTTATCTCTAAGGAAAGGAGCAAGATAAATAATAAAAATGTTAACAATCAGTAGTTTTCTGGAGAAAATGTGCATGGTGTTTGCACTCACTCTTCACACTGCAAGTCTTGGGCCAGTTTAACCCGGTCCCTGAAACACCCTAGAGAATACATGCTGTCCAGCACATCCGGGTCCAGCTCTGTCAGAGACATGATTCGACCCATACACACACGCCTCGGGGGCGGCTGCTCCGGACACGGCTCATTGCGTCCAGCTCTTGATCACACACAAACAAACACACATACGAATGTGAGCTGCTTGCACAAATCATCTGCGATTTTGCCAGTTGTGAAAGAGACAAGATGAAATCATTTAAAAAGAAATAGAGATCTATTCAAAAAATACAGCCATAAACACATACATAATATGCTTTAACTACATCTTGACTACAGTGAGAGTGAGAATATAAATAATCAATAATATAAATAATCAATACTTACTGATACCAGGCATGTTTCTGGATGGCCTCTAGCTGCAGGGGAAGGACAACAGATGGTGTAATTAGTAAAATCTGTTGACAGGCAGATGGTGCTATAACTCGAGTAGTTTTGTAGTGAAGATCACCTAAACCGAGACCAAGTCAAGTCCAAGACCAGTGTGTGTTGAGACCAAGACAAGACCAAGACTTTAAGGAGTTGAGAGAAAGACAAGACCAAGACAAGTGTGTGTTAAGACCAAGACAAGACCAAAACCAGTGTGTGTTGAGACCAAGACAAGACAAAGACTTGAGGGGTTGAGACCAAGACAAGCCCAAGACCAGTGCGTGTTGAGACTTTGAGGGGTTGAGACCAAGACCAGTGCGTGTTGAGACCAAGACAAGACCAAGACATTGAGGGGTCGAGACTAAGACAAAGACCAGTGTGTGTTGAGACATAGACAAGACCAAGACTTTGATGGGTTGAGACCAAGACAAGGCCAAGACCAGTGTATGTTGAGACCAAGACAAAAACCAAGACTTTAAGGGGTTGAGACAAAGACAAGAACAAGACTTTGAGGGGTTGAGACCAAGACAAGACCAGTACTTTGAAGGGTTGAGACAAAGACAAGACCTAGACTTTTAGAGGTTGAGACCAAGACAAGATCAAGACCAGTGTGTGTTGAGACCAAGACAAGGCCAAGACCAGTGTGTGTTGAGACCAAGACAAAACCAAGACTTTAAGGGGTTGAGACAAAGACAAGAACAAGACTTTGAGGGGTTGAGACAAAGACAAGACCATGACTTTGAGGGGTTGAGAATAAAGACAAGATCAAGACTTTGAGGGGTTGAGACCAAGACAAAGACCAGTGTGTGTTGAGACAGAGACAAGACCAAGACTTTGAAGGGTTGACACCAAGACAAGAACAAGACCAATATGTGTTGAGACCAAGACTTTGAGGGGTTGAGACAAAGACAAGACCAAGACTTTGAGGGGTTGAGACCAAGACAAGATCAAGACTTTGAGGGGTTGAGACCAAGACAAAGACCAGTGTGTGTTGAGACAGAGACAAGACCAAGACTTTGATGGGTTGAGACCAAGACAAGGCCAAGACCAGTCTGTGTTGAGACCAAGACAAAACCAAAACTTTAAGGGGTTGAGACAAAGACAAGACCAAGACTTTGAGGGGTTGACACCAAGATAAGAACAAGACCAATATGTGTTGAGACCAAGACTTTGAGGGGTTGAGACAAAGACAAGACCAAGACTTTGAGGGGTTGAGACCAAGACAAGATCAAGACTTTGAGGGGTTGAGACAAAGACAAGACCAAGACTTTGAGGGGTTGAGACCAAGACAAGATCAAGACTTTGAGGGGTTGAGACCAAGACAAAGACCAGTGTGTGTTGAGACAGAGACAAGACCAAGACTTTGATGGGTTGAGACCAAGACAAGGCCAAGACCAGTCTGTGTTGAGACCAAGACAAGACCAAGACGGTGAGGGGTTGACACCAAGACAAGAACAAGACCAATATGTGTTGAGACCAAGACTTTGAGGGGTTGAGACAAAGACAAGACCAAGACTTTGAGGGGTTGAGACCAAGACAAGATCAAGACTTTGAGGGGTTGAGACCAAGACAAAGACCAGTGTGTGTTGAGACAGAGACAAGACCAAGACTTTGATGGGTTGAGACCAAGACAAGGCCAAGACCAGTCTGTGTTGAGACCAAGACAAAACCAAGACTTTAAGGGGTTGAGACAAAGACAAGAACAAGACTTTGAGGGGTTGAGACCAAGACAAGACCAAGACTTTGAGAGGTTGAGACCAAGAAAAGACCAAGACCAGTGTATGTTGAGACCAAGACCAAGACTTTGAGGGGTTGACACCAAGACAAGATCAAGACTTTGAGAGGTTGAGACCAAGATAAGACTAAGACCAGTGTGTATTGAGACCAAGACAAGACTAAGAAATTAATTAATCAAATTAGAAATAAGTTATTGATAGCATTTGTAAGTTATTTAAAGCAGGAAGTTTAACATCCAATCACATTAATGATGTTAACAAAAAAATCAGACAATGCACCGGCAATTTAGTGATATCCTCTCAGTTGTAGGCCTAGTCTTAACCGGTCTTGAGATAAATTCCTGAGTCTCCTTAGTCTGAGACGATGACAAAAAAATGGTTTTGAGTCCAAAACCAGTCTCAAATACTACAACACTACATTGAAGTAAATGTACAAGTGTAACTACAAGTATGCTTATTCAGAGTTCACAGTACACCCTCACCGTGAATCTTTTTTCAGGGTTGACCTCGATCATGCCCCGCAGCAGAGCCTGGCAGTCGGGTGGGATGAAATGGGGCATGTGGAACACTCCACTCTTCACCTTCTCCAGCAGCTGCCGCAGGTTATCGTGGTCGAAGGGCAGTGCGCCCTGTGGACAGCAGACAGGAAGATCCACATACATAGAGACAGATGGTAGTGACATGCAAGGAGTGTTTCAGTTATTTGCTTAACAGCCTTTGAGCTAAAGATGAGTAATAGGTGATAAGTGAGGAAAAGTAAAATGCTCTCCGAGAAGCTCTCCTTAAAGCCGAAGCAATTTCCTCACCACTAGCAGAGCGAAGAGAATGACTCCACAGCTCCATACATCAGCCCGTCGACCGTCATATTTCTCACCCTACAGTAGAAGCCAAAGACAGCAGTGAGGTCAAAGGTACACCTTCAAAAAGAATGATGCATTAAAACATCTGTTACTTTTTGGATCTATGGACCTACCCTGATAACCTCTGGACATGCATAATGAGGAGATCTGCAAATAGTTTGGGAAAACAGAGTATGGAAGGGTGTGAGAAGGTATAGATTGTTTAAAATGTTTTCATTTACAAAAACACCACCAACAACAACAAACTCTGCGGCATTTATTTCAATGGAATTAAAATTAATAATTGAGCAATAAGGAATAGGAAGATGTGCCGAATGCTGGCTTGACAAAATGCTGCCTCTTCTTCCGAGATCAAATTCCTAAAATGAATGCAGCCTAGAGCCAGGGCTACCAAGTCTGCTGTTTTCCTGCAGAATTAGGCTACTTTCAAACTGTTGTAAAGGTTTGATGTATTGCATAAATTGTATAGACTGAATTGCTTGTCCTGGATTATATTATATTCAACCAATGTTAAAACTGTGCTAGAAGTTTTGTTAAGGAGGGCCACTGGTAGGGAGACTTTTTGAGCTGTGTTTATGATTGCTAAGACATCAATTTGCATAACAGTGACTGTAAAATATGTATTTTAGGAATGGGAATGGCATATTTCGAGTTTTGATATTTAGGTTATTGTCATTGGGCTTTTGTGCTAGTTTTGTTACGTTGATCTGGCAACCCTGCCTAGAAAATAGTTTTTTAAGCTATGCCCGCCAAATTCTGCACAGACTTTCAGGCTGTTCTGACTCAGTGTGCTAAAATATGCCAGCAATGTGATAAATCATGTTAGAAACATGCCAGAAATGTGTTAAATCATGCTAGAAACATGCTAAAACGTTCTAGCGACATTTTAAAACATGTTAACAATATGTTAAAACATGTTAGCAAAATGCTCAATCATGCTAGCAACATGCTACAAAAATGCTAACAACATGTTTTGAACAAATTATTTTATTTCTAAAAACCATACTAGAAACATGTTAAACATGTCAGCAGCATGCTAAATTACAAATTACTAAAACCTAAAACAGTCTAATAATGTGCTAAAACATATTAACAATAACTAGTAGCATGTCAAAACATGCTAACACCATGCTAAAGTGTATTATATGCCTTGCATATGCTAAATCATGCTATCAATGCCTAGCTAGCTAACTGGCTGTTTTTCTTACAGAGCTTTATCAAGCCAACTTTGAAGTTTTCCTGAGGAAATCTACTTCTCTAGTTCCTAGGTTATATAAAATTAATTTATAGCCTATTATTGAAAAAAATCATTTATCAAGTTCTGTCCTTCTGCAAAAAAATGCAACTAAGCTAAGCAAACAAGTGTTTTTACAGTGTAGGCCTGATCAATAATACTTAGATTTTTAAAGGTGCATTCAGTAGTTATTTGGCTATCGTTAGATTGTTCTTTTTGTACATTAAGTACCGCTACCACATTGTGTTTGACGCTGTACTGCCATCTATCAGCATGGATCAATTACACTAATATACAAGTGAGTTTTACAGTGGTTTCAATGCACCTTTTTCAACACTAAAGATGTATAAATGTCATCGCATTAGATAACAAAACATTACACCAAGTAGCATTTTCTAACATTTGCTTCATACATTATATCTGTCTTTTGTGTTATCTTTAAGAATCTAACCCATCTAACCCATTTTTGTGAAATATTATTATTAAAGTGTGCTTGTGGTCTTTTTTTAAAAAACAAAAAGCCATTTGTTTTGATATTTTGCCATCAATACATTGACATTTTTAAGTGTGCCTTTAGTGTTCAAATTCTGTATATTGTGTAGGAACACAGCATATATTATTACAATGTGCAATAAAGCAAGCAAACAGCATTATAAACCACAAGCACATACAAAATACTCACCCACAGCTTGTCTCCAGCAGACTGTCTCCCACCTGTAGTGAGGCCATGCCAAAGTCTGCAATCCTGATATTGTTCTTCTCATCCAGCAGAAGGTTTTCTGGTTTCAGGTCTCTATGACTACAAGAGCGCAGAGGACAACCGGCTCTGAACCCGTTACTCACCAAAAACCCTCCACAGAAAACATACTTTGTCAAAACATGACAAAACTTCACTCATCCTTGTCTTTATAGTGGCATGCGCCTATATCTGCTCAATTTCGAGACTAGAGCTACAACCACCACATATGAAAATAAGTGACAAACTCCTCACTTAATGCTCATGTTGAAAACAAATTTTATTTTTATATTTTCTCTTTACTTTAAAGTGCCCCTATTATGCTATTTTAAAGGATCCTAATGTTGTTTTGGAGGTCTCCTGCATTAGATTTACATGCATCAAAGGTCAAAAAACACTTTCATTTTCTCACAATATACATTGCACATCACCTCATTTCTCAAAGAGTCTGAAAACGGTTCGTTCGGAGATTCAGTCTCTCTCTAAACCCCTTCTTTGATCTACTCTGCTCTGATTGGTCAGATGGCCCAGTCTGTTGTGATTGGTCTACTGCTTACAGCGTGTTTCGCAAATGAAAAGCCTATTACCATATCTGAATTTCAGCTCCAGATCTTCCTCAGCACTTGATGTGATACGAACAGTAACAATGGTGTCGTTTATTTCCGTATCAATTCCAGTGCGAGTCCTCATCCTTTTGAAGTACATGCAAAGTGGATTTGCAGCGCTGAAAACAGCATCTTCTCAACAAGTTGACAACACAAACCAAACTCTCCCAGTCTCAACTACAACTACAGTGTTTGAGGGCAGGTCAAAGTAGACCAGCCAATGAAGATCAGAGGCTGGAATGATGCAAATTTGTTACATTGTTATGTAGGTTTGTATTGCTGATGAACTGTTTCAGCCGTTCAGAATTGATTCTTTGTTTTAGGAGACAATAACTTTATTTGTCTTGCACTTTGATCTTTAAAACTTCACAAACAGCTATTTTACACACCGCATGAAAGGTAATAGTCGAAAAAGTGAAATGTGGCACTTTAATTTTAGTTTTATTAATTTTTATTTAGTTTGTTGTAGACAATAACCCTGATATTGTGATCAAAAATATATATGTATTTTATTAAATATTGAATGAGCAGCATAATCTATGACAAAGTAAATGAAAAAGAAGGTTTTGGTTCAAAAAAGCTTGGGGCAAAAGGCCATATGAAAATACTTTTTGTCACCATATTCAAATACAATTGAAAACCTATTCAAAATAACCACCAGCAAATGGTGTATTTTCCTGTATTACTTTTAGTACAGTATGATCTTTGAGCTACAGTGTGAGCAAATCTCATTTGTGATGCAGCCAATGTGGGAACAGTTTGAACATACCTTCAACAAAACTGAAAAATATGTTCATGATTTTCATGAGCTAAATCAGCTAACAAAATATTAGGAGAAAAAAAATGAAATGGCCTTTTGCGCCAGGGCCTGTTGTATGTTCTTGTTCTTATTTATATTATTTTATTTAAAATTTTGTATATGTGAGTATGAGTTTATGTCTTACCATATGGAGTGACTATGACAGAAGTCCAAAGCAGATATGATTTGTCTGAAGAACTTTCGTGCCTCTTTAGGCGTCAGTCTGCCCTTCTTCACCAAATAGTCAAACAGCTCTCCACCAGAAACATGCTCCAATACCAAATACCTGCATGAATGTGCAGTGAAAGAGTGGAATAAATGTTTTAAAAAGGGACAAAGGACAAGCAGAAGTGAAGAGTGAAGCCTATAAGAATTTACGTGGAAGGGTTCTTACTCACAGGTATTTGTTATTCTCATAAACATCATGGAGTTTCAACACGTGTGGATGTTCAATCAGTTTTAAAATAGCAATTTCTCTCTCCACCTGGTTGAATGAAAAAAGACAAGATTATATTTGCCACTCTTTCTTTATAATATAGCAAATTCCGAAGCAAGAACATACCAAAAATTTTATGGTGTTCCCATGTTTTAATACATGTACCATGGTAATATCATGTTATTTGGCCTTAGAATGACATGTAAATACCATAGTACATGAATATGGCAGAGTTATTATAATTAACTAAAACTAAAACCATAAACGTTACTTGAAATACAATAAACATGAACTGAAATAAAAAATATAAAAAAATATTTCATCACATTTCAAATTTTTATTTAGTTTAGCTTGATGTACTAAAATAACTAAAACTAAAATAAAAATATAGACATCTTTAAAAGGAAAAAAAAGCTAATAAAATGGAAAACTAAATTACTAAAACTTTAACTAAACTAAAAATAAAAATGAAAAACTATTTCAAATTACTAATAAAAACTATAATAGTATCTCAATGATATTAAAATAACACTGGAACATGGTAATCATGCAGTATCTGATACCATCACTGTACCATGGTAACACATAATACTTATAGGATAATAATACTACGTCACGTGTGACCTTTCCAACGTGATTACGTTATGCGTGCCGCATTGCAGAGCAGTGCAAGATGAGCATTTGTGGTTAAAAAGTATATAAATTTTTATTTTTTTTAGAAAATGACTGATCGTTTCGCTAGATAAGACCCTTATTCCTCGTCTGGGATTGTGTAGAGCTCTTTGAAGCTGCACTGAAACTGCAATTTAGACCTTCAACCCATTGTTAACTGTTGAAGTCCACTATATGGAGAAAAATCCTGGAATGTTTTCCTCAAAAACCTTAATTTCTTTTCGACTGAAGAAGGAAAGACATAAACATCTTGGGTGACATGGGGGTGAGTAAATTATCAGGAAATTTTAATTCCGAAGTGAACTAATCCTTTAAAATAATATTATCATTTAATTTGAATATGAATTTCATTTTTATTAGCGACACATGTGACACAAAACTACAGCAATAAAAAGTACATTATTATTGTTTCCTTACCTTCATCAACACAGATTCTGAGAGTTTTTCTCTGTTGACTATTTTGATGGCTACTTTTTGACCAGTGATGCAATGAATCCCAAGCTTCACCAGACCTATTGACATTCACAAGACAATTCATTCATCTGCTTTGAAAACGGTAGAAACTACAGACAATTTAACATTCATAAACGACGTCTCCTTACCTGTCTGGCCCTTCCCGAGAGTCTTTTCTAGTCGATACGGCCCCACATACTGAGCTGCCAGGGTCACTGACAGTTCCTTAGACATAGTGGCGGCCTGGCTCCTGTTAAACTTGCTACTGCATGCAATTTTATCACAGCCTACTGTTTCTAAGCTGAGTTTTTCTACAATAGTCTTGCAGGGGTCTGCAACAACCTGGAAATATATCCATGCTGAGCTTGGGATTCCCTAAAATCTGTCTCGGCAACAGTCACACGGGCCTGTTAATTATTCTGAAATCTCTCCGAATTGTATTGTGAGTCATGTAGACGAGTGGAAAGATACAGATGGCAATGCAAAGATACAGTTAGGTCCATAGAAGCAGCCTAATTCATAGCTTTGCCAATCAAAGTCACCCTTCTCAGACTTTTAATTCACAGTGCATGCCATTACAGAGAGCCAGGTGCAGTATTGATAAGATCCTGTCAGTAGCTCCTTATGACCAGTGCTTCTAGATGTATCTATCACCTCATAACAAACACCGTTTAGAAACTCCTCTTTACTAGTGTATGTAAAATATATAAGTGGACACAAGCCTTCAGTACACTTATGCTAGGCCTAAATCATAGGTAAAGCAACCAGAATCTTACCATTTACTGTTAAACAAACAGGTAAATCTAATCCCGTTTCATATGTAGCAACACTGCCCAAAACTCAAGTCCGATCGTGTATGTCACTGCAAGGAGATCCAGGTTTGGCTGCTTCCTTTCGCATCACTGTGGCGGATCTACTAGATCTGTTTCATCTCTGCTGCTGATGTTGAGCTCCATCCTGCCGCACGGACCGCAGCATCCTCATCCTTCTCTTCTCCGCCGTGTCCTCTCCCGCCGGTCCCGCGCACGCTCGCATCCGCTGTGCACTTTTGGGGAAGGGATTTGATGTTTTTGATGCTGATTTAATACGTTGCGCACTGATCGCTGATATCTTGTCTGTCTTGACGGTTTATTTGCGTTGAAAAGCGTTATTTTCTCCGTTCTGGTTCCTCGCATCAGCATCCGGGTCCCACACCCTCCTCCTCCTCATCATCATCAACCCTCCCTCCTAACACACTCCCCCACTGCACCTCTTGCTACAGATCTGTCCCTTACCACGGCGGTACAGTCATGGTTCAGTGGTAATACACTCTTAAAGTAAAAGGTTCTTTTTAAAAATGGTTCCTTTAAGAACTGTAAACGGAAAGAAGAACCAAAAATGCCATCGCTGCGAAAATCCTCTTATGGAACCTTTATTTTTAAGAGTGTAGGCTACATTGATACACTTTATATGTTGGCGCACTGAATGCCTGCTCTTTAACTACCTTTTTTTTTTTAGCAGACGCTTTTATCCAAAGCGACTTACATGAGAACAATAGAAGCAATCAAATCAACAAAAGGGCAACATTATGTAAGTGCTGTGACAAGTCCCAGTTAGTAGCACAGTTTTTTTTTTAATACATAGAACTCCAAAGTGGTATCATATCCCAGCTAACAGGGAATGTTTTCGGGACTTTGGCTAACGTTCTGGCAAGGTTCTCTCGATGTTATAAAAAAACATTCTTTAAGTGACGTTAATAGAATGTTAGTTCAGTTATCTGGTCTTTAATAATGTTCTCAAAACGTTAGCACAAAAACGTTTATACATCGTTTTTTCCCCCCTGAAATGTTTTAGTTGAACGTTTGACTAATGTTTTACTTGTCTCAGAACGTTCAGAAAACTTTTAAAGGGTTAGTTCACCCAAAAATGAAAATTCTGTAATTTATTACTCACGCTCATGCCGTTCCACACCCGTAAGACCTTCAGTAATCTTTGGAACGCAAATTGAGATATTTTTGATTAAATCCGATGGCTCCGTGAGGCCTGCATAGAGAGCAATGACATTTCCTCTCTCAAGATCCATAAAGGTGCTAAAAACATATTTAAATCAGTTCATGTGAGTACAGTGGTTCAATATTAATATTATAAAGCCACAAGAATATTTTTGGTGCACCAAAAAAAAAAAAAAACCAAAATAATGAATTATTTAGTGATGGCCGATTTCAAAACACTGCTTCAGGAAGCTTCGGAGCATAATGAATCAGCGTGTCGAATCAGCTGTTCGGAGCGCCAAAGTCACGTGATTTCAGCAGTTTGCCGGTTTGACAAGCGATCCGAATTATGATTCGATACGCTGATTCATAACGCTCCGAATCTTCCTGAAGCAGTGTTTTGAAATCGGCCATCACTAAATAAGTCGTTATTTTGTTTTTTTTTTACGCACCAAAAATATTCTCGTCGCTTTATAATATTAATATTGAACCACTGTACTCACATGAACTGATTTAAATATGTTTTTAGTACCTTTATGGATCTTGAGAGAGGAAATGTCATTGCTCCCTATGCAGGCCTCACGGAGCCATTGGATTTAAACAATAATATCTTAATTTGTGTTCCGAAGATCAACGAAGGTCTTATGGGTGCAAAACGGCATGAGGGTGAGTAATTAATAACAGAATTTTCATTTTTGGGTGAACTAACCCTTTAAAGTAATGTTCCCATGTTGTAGTCATGGGAGGTGTTGTCTTCACATCTACAGCCATCATATTATCATCATATTAATGGATGAGCTATTACTGTAGCATGAAGCAGGGTGTGGCTGAAAGCCGTTGGAGCGGAACGAGGCCGCTGGAGCGATTGCTAATGAGAGACGAGCGTCACACACGGCTCGAAAGCAACAGAACTTTTATTATGCCGCTTCCGCTTCTTCCGGTCAAGCGTATGTGGGGTAGAGCATCAATGTTTTCTGTTGATGAATGTATCCAAACAGTTGCTCACCTGTCTAAAAAAAACACATAATATATTAAAGCGTCTTTGTTGTTTCCATGGAAATTGAGGGTATGATTTCATTGATAGGCGACGTACGGAAACGGTCCATGTCCTTGTTAAAATCGCTTATTTCTCTGGATTTAAGCATTGGAAAGTCACCAAAATATTGTTCTAGTGGTGTCTGGGTATTTTAATTAAAAAAATCGTACATATTGTGCCTTTAAAACGTAAAAAAAAAAATAAAAAAATAAAAATGTTTTCATAGCTTAATGGAAACGTTACAAAAACGTTCTTTGAACATATTTTTGTGGGATGCATATGTCCAAAAATATGCTATAGGTCATGGAAATATTTTTTTTTTATGTGAAAATACTTTTTTTTTTTTTTTTTTTTTTTAAATGTTTTGAAATTTACCTTTTCATATAGTGTATATATTTTCTGGTCAATATTCAAAAAAAAAAAAAAAATAAAATAAAATAATCAGGCATTATCAAAGCTTTAAAGGGTTAGTTCACTCAGAAATGATAATTCTGTCATTAATTACTTACCCTCATGTCGTTCCACACTCGTAAGACCTTCGTTCATCTTCGAAACACAAATTAAGATATTTTTGATGAAGTCTGAGAGGTTTCTGTCCTTCCATAGAGATCCAATGCAACTATACCACTCCAAGGTCCAGAAAGGTAGGAAAAACATCATTAAAGTACTCCATGTGACTCCAGTGGCTTGGTAGTTGCGTTGGATCTCTATGGAGGAACAGAAATCTCTCAGACTTCATCAAAAAATCTTAATTTGTGTTCCGAAAATGAACGAAGGTCTTACGAGTGTGGAACGACATGAGGGTGAGTAATTAATGACAGAATTTTCATTTTGGGGTGAACTAACCCTTTAATATACTTCACCTGCTAAGAGTTAAACAAGGTCACATAGGCTCTGTTGAGTTTATTATTATTATTTTTATTATTATACATCATTGTGCTCATATTTTCTGTCACAACCATGATGCGTCAACCCAATCATACAAATTGCTTTTTTTGTGTGTGAATTTTTTTTCTAATTTTACATAGGTCCTAGCTAGCAATACCATAAAAACTACATGGTAACAGCATGATTAATATGTGATGAAAATATGAAAATGGTTTTGTCAACACCTTTAGAATTTCTTCAATAGATGGTGATGACAGTCAGTTGCTGTGTCTACAGGGCACACAAAAATCAAATGAGCAGCACTGCCAGTGTGCTTGGCAGGAGTTATCAAGTATGCAGACCACTGCAGTTAAAGGTAAATCAATCACTGCATACAGTTAATTATTATGAAGACATTTAGTGTCAGTTATTTAGTGGTCACAGTTCTGTAGGCTATTGACTCTGAATGGTCATGGTCATTGATGTGTTAAAATCTCTCGGACTCAATGTGTGTGTGTGTGTGTGTGTGTGTGTGTGTGTGGTAATAGCAAAAAAAAGTAAACAATTATAGTAATTTATTCAAAATCAGATGAAATGCATTGTGCTCTTTCACAGTGTACATTTTGAAAAAATTAAAAAAAAATAACAAAACTGGGTTCTTCTTTCTTTCACAGTTACAAATAACATGGACAACATGAGGGACACCAACTTCTCAGGATCAAAATAAACAATTCCACTGCTTTCCAGGGCTTGCACCCCTTTCACTGTCCTTAAAATGGTTCAGTCCAGTACAATGTGAGGGAATGCAAGGACACTGGAGGACCCAGAAAGGAAGGACCTAAGATAAAAATAGCAGAAGAAAATCAGAATAGACAAATCAATGCATTCGTCCAGACAGAAGATAAATGTACACACTATCATTTCACAATAATATTGTAATGAAATACTCTAGATAAATTGATAAAGATAAATAACTGCAGATAAATTTCAAAGAGTATAAAAGTTAAACTAAAACATAATAAAATTACAAAATAAAAATACTTACATGTAAAATCATGTCCCCCTCACGAGGCCGCTGTGGCCCCCTTCACACAGGCCTCAAAGGCTTCCAGCAGCTCCTTACAGCCCTCTGCTCCTATCCCTTGAACACTGAACATATATAGTGCGTTTAGTGCTAACAATAAGTCGTGCATGCCTATGAGAATATGACTCTGTTGTGCAATGTGTCTGTGCATCGATTTTTTTGTTTTTTGAAGGATGATATTATGTCAGGCTCAAAGGGGACAAATTCTTTGAAGTCAAAAGGCCTTACATAGTTTCAGTGACTGATCTGGTCATGCACTGCTGCTTCATCACATGAAAGAGTCTTCAGAGTTCTGCTTTTTTAAAGATATGCGTAGTTGATTTCAAGTGCCCCTATTGTGCTTTTTTGAATGTTAGCTTTCACGCAGTGTGTAATATAGCTGTTTGTGAATGTAAAAGTCTGCAAAGTTTTAAGTGCACAATAAATAAAGTTATTGTCTCATAAAAGAAAGAATCGATTATGAACTGCTGAAATGAGTCAACAGCAATTCCAGTCTCACTTCCTGTTACAAAACCTACAATGTAACAAGTATTTAAGTATTTTGAGAGCATAGGTACACTCGATTACATCATTTGTGGTGCTTAATGGGAGTGGGTGGGGCTAATGAGATCTTTTGCTTGTTTTGACTCTAATTGGTGGAATTTTCTGTAGCATGATGGGTAAAACACGATTAAACACGATTATTTTAAAAAACACGATTATTTAAAAAAATAAGTTGAAATAATGCAGGCTAACGGCTTCAACCAATGCTATTGAAGTAAAAGTTTATAAGTTATCAATAAAAATCAATTTCTCTAGGGAGAAAATGAATGGAGTTTTTACTGCCAGAACCCGACTGTTGCACTCTATTGGTCAATCTGTTTGAGTGGCAGGTTGTCCCGCCCTCAACACATCATAAGTAAAGAGATGTCACTGCAAGAGGGTGGTAAAGTTATTTAAGGATTAAAGATTACAAGACACATGAATTAAAAAAAAAAAAGTGATGTGCACAGATGAACCATTTATAATAAATACAAGCATTGTCCATTTTGATTTCATGGTGACTTTAAAAACACATTTTTAGTGAAATGTAAAATCTAAAATTCATATCATGATGTCAATCCAAAAGGTTAATGGACATGTTATGCATCAACCCTAGATTTATATGTGCTAAAATCCAATAAAAATAAAAAATAATTAGAAATAATTCTTACTAGACAGGTTCTGCATGTGACGGCACCCTTTACCCTCATAAATAACGCAGACATTGCAATACAGGAGATGTAACATGAGCTGTGAGCACACCTCCACTCCCTCGCTGTTCCATGTGTGAGTCTATTTAAAACCACATCAGATATACATTACTTAAAGTTCATGCTAAATTTGGCACCAAACGGAGACAGCATATTGCTCTGAATGTTTTTGCATACAAATATGAGACATTTATATTTAGACATGCATGTGTTTATGCATAGATCTGATGCACTGTCATGCTGCAAAGACTGTTGAAAGGTGCTGTTTGGTCTTTTTTTTTTTTTTCTCAGAATTTTTAACTTCATCGGAATTGTAAGAAACTTGGTAAAAGTTTTGGCGCTTGCTATGTGAACACACACACAAAATCATGGACAAGATTTGAAAAGGTTAAATGGTCCTGAAAAAAATAGTCACACCAAATGGCACCCTAAACACTCATGGTCTTTCTACAAGTCTGCACTTTCTTGACGTAATGCCGCTTTGACTGTCAGGGAGAAGTCTGCTGCAGAGCTTGCACCGGTGCAGGCTTGGCAAAAGTGCGCATTGAGGGTGCATATCGACCCTTCTGAAACCTAAAATGACAAATGGGACACCCTACGGTCTCATGGACTTAATGGACAATTTTGTCATCAGAAGAGTATGCAAGTACTGTATGCGTGTTTTTGCAGTAACTCGTTTATCCACAAGGTGGCAACCGTGCCCTGGGGGCGTCAATTCACAAGGTAGTCAAAGAAAAACTGCATAAACAGAACAGACCGGAACGCATGCAAGCTACAGCGACAATAGAGGCCTACACAGATGAGAGATTGTGCAAGGAAGTTAGAAAGTGCCCTCATTTGTACAACTCTAGCATGAAAGAATACAAAGATGTTTACATGGGTTATAACTCGTGGTGGAGAGATTGCTCAAAACTGCGCATGCGTCGAACTCCTGTGTATGCGTACGAGTCAAATGAAGTATGCTTTGCGTTCGACTGTGTACACTTAAAAAAACTAAGTAAATGACCGCATTGGAAACTAATGGGAAGCAAATTTCACCTAGTGGAAATGTTTGGTACTGTGCCCAAACAAAATCTACTGAAAGCTCATTTTTTGAGATATCAGCCTCAAATTTGGAACACAACTTGTTTAAATTTATGGCTTAGATTTTGTCACAGTTTTAGAGTAAAACATGTTTTGGAAAATATATATTTCATATAAAATTTAAAAATTTTATGCATTTTTCATAATAATAAATTTTTCAACAATAATCGACAATAACCTGCCAAGTGTCTTCCTTAAAAAGAGACCAAACTTAAGTCTGTGCTCCAAAGCATTGAAAGATTTACGACAGTTTAAGTTGGAAATTTCATTTTCAGATTAATGCTCAAAAAGTGATTAACAGGTTATGGTTCATAACTTTTCTATAAATATAATTTAGTACCATAAAATCCCCTAAATTTACAAAATATTAAATAAAAAAAAAACATTATCGAACTAGTACATTCATTTCATTGAAATAAAAAATACGTAGGTCATTCATTGCAAAGAGCACCAGAGGGTTAGATATTATCTCAAATACTGGATTTGCACTAAATGATTATTTAATGAATTTGATACATAATGCGATACTCTGTTTCTTACAAATGCTATATTTTTATGTGTAAGTGACCAAAACAGAAATGATGCACTGCAAATGATAACCTCAGTTTACAATGAGTGCTCTTGACTAAATCAGTTAAGAAGAGATAGTCATAAAGTAGATTGTGTATGGAACAACTTGTGCAACTCACCGTAAAGTTCACAATATTGTGCCATTATGTGAGTGCATTGACCTCTGACCTTTTGACCTAGAAATAGAGCACTTTGCTTTGTTAACAATTATAGATGGAGGTTAATCATTTGTGAGTGAACGCGTAACAATGCGGGAAAATGACATGAGCTTTATTCAGAACCTGTATTGTAATATGTATTTCCTAAACTCTGTTGACATCAAATGTACTGCGAGTACCAAGGGGAGAGAGTGTTGCAGCCGCATGCTTTAACTTAGCAACATGATGGCTAACATGGGTAATTTTCCACCTGCATCATCACTTCCAAACCCTGCTCCCCCCTGCACCATGTGCTCAATCTTCTCTCTTGTCGTTCAGTATCCAACACCAATTTTAACTAGTCTCATTCACAAACCACTAC
This sequence comes from Ctenopharyngodon idella, assembly GCF_019924925.1. Taxonomy (NCBI): domain Eukaryota; kingdom Metazoa; phylum Chordata; class Actinopteri; order Cypriniformes; family Xenocyprididae; genus Ctenopharyngodon; species Ctenopharyngodon idella. The sequence goes on from NC_067231.1 coordinate 4,162,763, forward strand.
AGATAACCTATACACACAGAGGTTTTGTGCTCTACGTTGATGCATGATAAAAACTTATCTTACAAAAAAACATACTCATGCTGAGCTATAAAGAATGTAACAGTCTCATCAAAAGCATCAGATACAGATTCACAATTTAATGTTGCATTAATGTATTTGGTTTTGATATATCCTTACTGAAATATGACTCACCACTTGTCCAGCTCATCTTTGGGAACCTTGCACTGAGCAGGAACTTCTTCTGGCATTTTTCTTTGTTTGTGTGACAAAAGTCAGTGAGCTGAGGAGAACCTTTAAGGTTTTAAGTACAGGGTGAACAACCAATATATATAGGATTACTTCCCAGTCTGTGGGTGGGAAGGAGGAGGAAGAGAGGGAGGAGAAACAGGCTGCAAAAAGTGTCAGAGAGGGCAGAGATATAGTAAAGGTGACCTGGAGAAAATTAACCTCAACGGAATGAGCCTCAGAGCATTTTTGAAATCATGTTTGCTGGGTTAATAGAGAGCAAGTCTGTCTGCAGAATGTCAAAACAACAACAACATGTACCTCTTTTAATGGTAGAAATTTATATATATATATATATATATATAATGCTTAAATGTAACAGCTAAAGCAAGATCCAAGGGGGCTAATATATTTTTTTCATATCATATATTTTCCATATCAGCTTGTTAGTCTTACATTTTGTGTATTATTAACAAGAGGGTGAGTATATGATGTCCGAATTTTCATTTTTGGATGAACTATTCTATTAAATGGCCAGTTTAATGCACCATGCACCCAGGTACATTCTCAAACTAATATGATTTACATATTTGATATTATTAAATATATTAAAGGGATAGCTCACCCAAAAATGAAAATTATCCCCGCTGGAAGCTAGTTATTTGAATTTATAGAGTTTTAAATAAGGATATTTGTTTATTTATTAACCCCCTGTAGTCATATGGATTCATTTTTTTATGGATGGATGCATTTTTTGTCTTCAAAATTTGACCAGCTATTCACAACCATTCTAAACCTTGGAGGACTAAGGATATTTTTAAATAATATCTCCGATTGTGTTCGTCTGAAAGAAGATAGTCATATACACCTTGCTTGAGGGGTGAGTAAATCATAGGATAATTTCCATTTTTGGGTGAACTATCCCTTTAAGAAGACATTTAATAGTGACATGAAAATATAGCAGGAAAGACCCAAATGGAACAGCACCCTCAGTGCGCTATCCCTCAATGAAACACTAGATGGCGCAGCGCTCACTATTGGCAGGGACAAGAACAATCTACAAACTGAAATAAGGAAAATGAGCGACAAGACCTCAGATATAACCAACAAATGCTTCGACTTTTGAGAGGAAATACACTAATAATAATAATAATAAATTATAAATTAATTTATTATGTTCAGAAAGAGTTTAATATGGATAAATTGTCATTTCATGACGTTATTTTTGTAGTTCTGGCGACACGTTTATCTGACGTACTTTCCTAAATGCTGACGTTACAAACACCGCCTTAAAAAAATAAAATAAAATAATAAAATACAGTAATAAAATAAAATAAAAACCTGACCACATAAATCTAATCTAATGGATTTTACCATACTAATGGATTAGTGCCTCTGTGAACAAAATACATTAAAAGGTTATCTGACTGGACATCGGCATACAATATAATATAATATAATATAATATAATAATAATATAATAACATAGGCCGGCCTACATAACCACTGTTTAACGCCGTGAACATACCCTGAATGTGGGTTTGAAGCCTTTTTAAAATACAAATCAACAGTATTTACCATGGATTTACTGTAAAAAAAAAAAAAAAAACCCGTAACAATTGTTTTGTAGCTGAAATGTAGGATAATCATATCGAATTTTATCATATTATTGTATGTAGACATGTATAAAATGTATTAGTTATTAAGCTATAGCTAACTATGTACAGATTTTGAGTACTGTATTTATACTCAATGTCTTTTAGGCTGTTTTTCATAACAAATACATAAAACCTATATTTATATACCACATGTTTTTGCTAAATACAACATTTTCAGTCCATTCACAGTCTCCCTCTAGTGGCCAGTCCGTGAACTGTGCCTCTGCGTTCACTCTAGCGGCGGGCGTGAGAATGTCTCCCGCCTACAGGCTTCTCGCTACACGCTCTGCATCTGTATTTGTCAGGCTCAAATCCAAGGGAGACGAACGAGGCGCCATCTTTCGTGCGTTTCTCCCTCCAACGATGAGAAAATGATCTCGAAACCGGTGGTCTATGACACATCCAATCTGTAAATAAAGGCGTATATGAAAAGAACTCGTATCTGAGCAAACAATCGATTCATAATATACAACAAATATATATATTTGCTATCCATAATCCACTGAAGGGGACAGCAGCAGCAAGGTGTTGTCTAGAATCGCCCATTTCGTGATTCCGGAGCCGATAGCGAAAAGGGGTCCTGAAACCGGGTTGTTTTTCACGAAGCGGACACGGATATGGCAAAGGCGGCGGGGCTGCTTGACCAAACGGCTTGTTTTGTGCTTTGGTGACATTATTGTGCTATTAAAGCCAAAGGTCGGTGGAATAGTTGCCGAAATTCCCTCGGATCGCGCGCCCGTCACGTGGTAGGTTCCTCCTTTTTCTTTGTTAGTGGACGATCTCGAGCAGCAGCACTTATGTTACATAAACCTAATCCTGCAAACATATCTGAGCTTCCAATGTAACTCCTTTTTACCACGAACTGTTGTATTTGCAAGAATATCATGTACTGTTTTATTTATGGGGGTTTGAAAGCTTGTATGGTCGCTTCTTGTTCCTTTGAAACAGATACTATCTAGTACTTTGTCATGCAATAAACTCATACGTGTTCTTTTGTAAGATTTATTTTCCATTTTAATCATAAGGGACGCATATATCGTCCCCTTTTTTGATGCTACAACACGCGGCCTCGTATTTCTGTACTAAACTTATCAGTTTAAAGCCGGTTCTCGTGCAAATTGGTGGTTAAAATGACTTGCATAACGTAAGCAAGGCCGATTGAGAGCATATCTTTAATGCTCCTGCTTACTGTACGGTGCCTGAGAGATATCAGGAATGCATTAAAATCAACCTTAGCCCTTATACAACGAAATTTATGAGATGTACGTCCAGAGTCTGAGCTGAATGCACGGAAGTGGTATGAATGTTCATGTGGTCTGTTCAGCGGAAAATTAGACTTGTGCGTTTTGGTTGTAAGCTAAACAGGTAACGTTAATCGTGTGTGAGGTTTTATAAACGAATCTAACATTAATTTAATACACATTCTTGGCGATCTGAAGTGTTTATCGTTCTTGTATTTCCTGTATTATTTTTTGGAGGACCTCGCTTGTTATCGCAATCATGCGAAAATCCCTCGTTTATTTGATTTTATTTGAAATTACTAGCGCGAACACAGAAACGTGGGTTCTTTACGTACGCTCGCGTCGCCCCTTCTTTGTTAAACCTTTATCGGATTTGTCATGTTTACTACATTGACATATTAACCTAGTTAGGATCTTCAAACTCGATAACTCGGAAAATACACACGGCGTTCTGTTTTTTTTTTAATGTTTATAAATTAAATTTGCTCTCGGTAATTTGTTTGCTAATTAAAAATGATTTAAGTTCACTTTTGAGAAATATTAAAACATCAGTGTTCTAGAAAAGGCTGTTTTATTCTACATAGCGCGGGGTCGCCCCCTCATGGGCACCACCATGTTGACATCACATGACCAGCCCATTTCATGCGATCATGTCATGCAACTGACTGAGTTACTAATAATAATATTAGCATATTATAATATATTTAGTTTATAAAGCGTTTGTGCTCACAAAGCATAACTGAGGCAGAGACACATGAAAATAAAGCGTTTTTGTGTAAAGCTGCAGCAGTTAGCCTAAATATAATTTATCGCCATTGGTAGTATTGAGTCAAATAAAAGCTAGCTTAACTTAAAAAAAAAAAAAAACCTTATTGAGTGTACTTCTCACGTGAGACTTCTCACATATCATCAGTAAAATGAAATACCATCCTTCAGCCAGCATGTCAGTATACTTCCTTAGATAATGTAAAGGTTATTAAAGTAATTATGATGCAACACTGACATGCTTTATTATTAGTAATATGCTCTAATGCTAATGTTGTGTTATGGTATTTGTAAGGCGGTAATTCATGAGCAGAATCTTCTACATGTCCTCATGAAGAGATAGTCTCTTATCTGTTGAGGCCTAAAGGCATATCCCTAATTCCGTTGACACAGATGGTCTGCTGAGGAGGAGGGGACAATGAGGAGGCTTGCTCTTACATAAGCTTGAATAGAGTAGGTCTTTCTACTAACGACAATGATAATGGTCCCCTCTCAGTTGAGTTTATTAAGGTGAAGAGCATCAGAGCAAATAAATTCATGTTCAAGAAATGCTGATAAAACAGATCCCTGTTTGTATTCATTCACTCTGTTATCTCTGGTTATCTTCTGGCCTGTATTTATTTTTATTTATCTGGTGTATTGAGACTAAAATTTTGTTCAAAGTCAGTGTGGCACCACAATTGACCCAATTACTTTTTTAATGACCTTTCCTGGTCTTATTGTGAACAGTTCAACAGTGCATGTTGTTCCAAGGAGTTTCCCTCCAAAAGAAAAAATTTCCCTATCTCAAAAACTCATCTTGTTGGAACTATTGCACAGAGGCTTCGGTTGTGTTTCAGGTGTTTTCCTCATGAATGCCTCCAAAATTTTAGGCTTAAAATGAGCCCTGTTGTAAGAAAAACTTTAAGATAAGAAAACCCCTCATTTGGGGCAAAATATATACTCATATAGTCATATACTTTTTCAAACATAAATAGGCAGATTACAGAACTGCAGTGGGTTGCAAACTATTTTCTGGCAAATTTTAAAGTATTAGACATTGATTGGACTAAATAGCTCTCCAGCAGGTTATTATTAAATGTTAATGAATAGATAGGTTAGGAATGGGGGGGAAAATCTCTTTGGAGGCCTGCTATCTTGAATTTTGGAGAAGGAATGTCGTCCAGAGCTTGCATTTGGGTTTCAGGTATTTTACTCATGATTTCAGGCACGAAATGAGGCCTTGAAGCTCTGGGCATTGTTGTTATAAAACCTTTTAGATAAGAAAACTTGTAGTAATAATGACCTCACACAATTCATGTGGATAAATGGATATTCAAGCCCCACTCATTGAATCTCCTTTTCAGTCATAAATAAGCAGATTACAGAAGGGTTGCAAACTGCTTGTCTGAAATATGTCTAATTCTAGTATTAGGAGGAATTAAGTGGACTTGTTTAAATAGCTTGTGTCTCCAGCAGGTTATTATTAAAGATCAATGAATGGTTACGTTAGAGGTGAAAAAACAAAACAAAAACTTGGTAACCCTTTACTTAAAACCTTAATGTATAATTCATTATAAAGCTATCCATGATGCATGTTATAATGTATTACATCTTTTCATAAATAATTGTAACCAAAGTTAAAATGCATTATAATATTGGCAGATTCCTTGTTACATCTGAAATTGGTTGTATGTCATGTTATTATACTTTCTAAAGGTGTGTTCAATGAATAGATAAGTATTATAATGTATTAACTGTTGCAGTCATTCATGAGACCATACAATGCATTATACGTTGCTTTACAAGGCATAATTAATGCATTGAGAAGCATTTAATAATACATTATGTATAAAAGCTTTTAAGTAAAATGTTGCCAAAAACAGTTTCAAAATATTCTGCATATTAGCAGTCTCCTAAATCTCTTGTTTTCCCTTTGTAGCCAGGCTGTGTTGGTGGGCTGGAGTGAAGGTTTGGAGGTGCAGGCTGCATGGCTGCGATGGCGCCCGCTCTGACTGACGCCCCAGCCGAAGCCCGCCACATCCGCTTCAAACTTCCCTCATCCACGCTGTCCCCCGGCAGCACAGAGAATAACAGCAACGCCAGCAACATCCTCATCTCCGACTCGGTCTCGGACTCTGCCGGAGCCCACAGCAACGGCAAGTGTCACGTCAACACCGACGACGGACAGAACTTCACCCATTACCACAACGTCAAGGGTCAGGAGCAGGATCCCCTGTCGAAAGCCCCGTCTCTGGGCAAACTGGCACCTTACTTGTGCTCTGATGTCACACCATTGCCCTCGTCCATCAAAGTCAAGGAGTCGCTGAAGCTGCAAGGTGTCCTCAAGCAGTCGGTGCTAAAGAGCCACGGCCTGCTGAGCGCCTCCATATTCCCTAGCGCTGCTGCCGGCAGCGACTTCCTGCTGCGCAAGCGCCACGCCCTTGAGCTGACTGGAGGTCAACTGAAAAGCCTTGTCAACGGTGGCGGAGCTGGGAGTACCATGGTGCCTGTGAACGGACTCTCCAAGAAAGTGGCCGTGCCTAGTGCGGCCGTGGCTGAGAAAGGCAGTGTGGCCACGGTGAATGGAGACAGCAACCAGCCTTCCACCAATGGGGAAGCGTTGTTATCCGTGTCCTCAAAGTCTGTCGGTACCTTTGCAACCAGTGGACAGAACGGTGATCTGAAGCCACAACAGAATTTGACACCAAGCATTCAAGGTGTGTCATCACATAGGGAGCTCACTGCTTTGTCTGAAAGTACAGAGGTTAAAGCAGAACCGGAGAGTCCCGTTGGTGGAATGGTTGTGGAAACAAACAGTAACAATATTATTGGCTCTGAAAACTGTCCCTCGTCCCTTATCTCTTCCCCGGTCCATGACGACTCAACCCAGCCAACACCCAACCTGGAGGCTCTGCTCAGGGATCGGGTTCAACAGAGCCAACACAGGCAAACGGACATCGAAAGCCGCCTGCTGCGTCTTCGCAAACGGCTGCAGGTGGTGCAGGCCAAACAGGTGGAACGGCATTTCAAACAGCAGCTGTCTGGTTTTCTGGACCGCACTCTGACTCCGACATCTAGCCGTAGGGCGGAGCCAGGGGCATGGAGAGGGTCTCGTGACACGCACACACATAATTTGAATCGGCTTTTGAAGGGTGGCAGGGTGGCCTCGGAACTGGAGCGACTGCATCTCAGCGGCAGCACACATTTGCGCGCGACGGAGGCTCAGTTTGACTCGGACGCCACAGAGAGCAGTTCAGGAGGAGAGAGTGACGTCGAGGAGGAGGAGCTTGCCAGGGTGGATGTGGACCAGTGTCATATTAAACTGTAAGTCAAACGTTTGTTTTCAGAAAGAGCTTACTTTTAAAGTCAACATGAAATGGATTTTTTAAATGCTTATTATTGATCATTTGTACATCTGCCTCCACTTTTGAGTCTCACCCCCATATCCCAAAATCCAGTCAACATCTGATGCATTGAATCAAGTCCATTCCCTACATTTTTTCTTTTTAAATAATGTGCTGCATTCAGATGTGTCACAAAAACTAAAGTTCTTAGTAAAAGGCTCTGTTCTAAAATCTAGTGAGCCGCCTTGTTGCATACTGCGTACATATGCAGTTTTGATACTGATTTGGGTAAAATGCTCAATTTTTGTTTAGATTTGAACTATTAAATAAAAGGGTTAGTTCACCTAAAAATGAAATTTCTGTCATTAATTACTCACCCTCATGTCATTCCAAACGCAGGAGTCAGCCAATAATCAGCTGGCATTTGGATGTAGAACCAGGAAGCCTGCACTGTCTATACATTCTCGTTTTCTTGTTTTCTCGCTTCATAACATTAAAGGATTAGTTCACTTTCAAATGAAAATTACTCCAAGCTTTACTCACCCTCAAGCCATCCTAGGTGTTTATGACTTTCTGATGAACATAATCGGAGAAATATTAATAAATATTCTGATGCATATGAGCTTTATAATGGCATTGAACAGGGTTTACGAGTATGAGCTGAAGAAAGTGCCTCCATCCACATCCATCCATCATAAACATACTCCACACGGCTCCGGGGGGTTAATAAAGGCCTTCTGAAGCGAAGCGATGCGTTTGTGTAAAAAAAATAAAAATAAAAAAAATAATCCGTATTTAAGTTATGAAGTAAAAAAATATCCATATTTAACAAGTTATGAAGTAAAATATCTAGCTTCCGCCAGACCGCCTTCTGTATTCAAGTTACGAAGAAAGTGCAAACTGGCGTCGCGTCAGTTACACTTTTTCTGGAAGCTGAATAGGGAAGGTGTAGGATGTATCGTAAGCTTTTTGAACTGCAAGAGTTTTATACTTTCTTCGTACGTTGAATACGGAAGGCGGTCTGGCGGAAGCTAGATATTTTACTTCACAACTTGTTAAATATGGATATTTATTTTACACAAACGCATCGCTTCACTTCAGAAGGCCTTTATTAACTCCCCGGAGCTGTGTGGAGTACATGTTTATGATGGATGGATGTGGATGGATGCACTTTCTTCAGCTCATACTCGTGACCCCTGTTCACTGCCATTATAAAGCTTGGATGCGTCAAGATATTTATTAAAATATCTCAGATTGTGTTCATCAGAAAGTCATATACACTTAGGATGGCTTGAGGGTGAGTAAAGCTTGGGCTAATTTTCATATGAAAGTGAACTAATCCTTTAAGGTTAAACCACTGTAGTCATGTTGGCTATGTTAACGATGTCTTTACTACTTTTCTGGACCTTAAATGTGATAATTATGTTGCTTTCAAATATGGGGGATAGAAAAAAAACTCTCGGATTTCATCAAAAATATCTTAATTTGTGTTCCGAAGATGAACGAAGGTCTTACAGGTTTGGAACGACATGAGGATGAGTAATTAATGACAGAAATTTAATTTTGGGGTGAACTAACCCTTTAATAAATTGGATTTGTAACATTCTTTGGCATTCCTGGATTTTTCACTGATCCACATACCTATGCTTTCTGGAATTTCCTTTGGAAGAAGGCTGTTAGTTGTCCCAAATGACGTGCTGTGCACTGTGTACTTTAGTGTCTAGTGTATGATTATTACGCTACATAGCCCCTTTGCTACATAAGGACAGCTGCGATGGTTGAGCGCATGAAGTGTCCAACATTCCACATGTTATTTTTTCGGTTAATTAAGCATCTGGCTATTTGAAGTGCACTATTTCTTTTTGGAAAATTCAGTCTGAACACACTAGTAGTCACATTATTTATACTACAAAATGGCATAGAACAGCGTGTAAGTAAGTGAATTGTGACGCACCTTTTGAATTAGTCTCGTCAAACCATTGCGACTGCATTGCTATCATGAATCAGGCACGTTACATGTGGGCTGTTCACAGGAGTCCCAAGGGAGCGTGGGGGCATGTTTGTGACTGTAGGCCTGTGTGTTCATGCCCTGAACCTTGTAGAGAGTCACTGTTAATTTCCACTCCGACCTTGTTTGTACAGTGAGATCATAGATCTTGTTGTCATAAGTCTAGTCATTTCGGCTGTCCTCCTCTGCTGTGGACCTAACTTGAAAACTTAAGCAAGGTTAAATTTCCTGCTTGGCCCCTGAGGGAGCGTCTGATTCATTGTAGGTGAAAATAGAGAAGGTGAAACGGAGAACCCTGATGTTTTGGTTAATATTAAAATCAAAGTAAACCACAGGTGATGAATAAAAAAACTGTTTTTCTTGCTGTTTCACTTTCATGTGTAATTTTTGTTCCTACTTCCTGTTTTCTTATGCGTGTACAGAGCACAGAATAACAGTTACGGCATTGTGAGCTCTGCCTAACAGAAGCACACACGTTTAATACACGTTTCAGACCAGTTGTGCTGTAAACTGGGCAGTATATATTCAGATATTCTGGTGCTCAAATCCTGTTGCTTTGCAGATCAGCCCAATGAGCATTTAGATTCATCTTGATCATATTTGATCTGATTTAATATTTAGGGAGATAACATAGGATGCGGATAGAAAGCGATGTTGTTGATTTATTAATGGAAGCTGTTTTAAAAGGAGCCGTTTAGCAGCTTGCTGAGTTGGCTTTGCACCTTTGACCTAAATAATCAGGCATCCGTGAATGCAGATTTTGGATGTCAGATTTGAGCTCACTGAAACATGCCCCACTTTCACTTAACAGCACTATCACATATGCCTGAATCTGTTCCTGGTGTGTGTGTTTTAATGGTTGTCGATTTTCAGTCCCGTTTCATCATTTTCAAGCAACGTTCTCCGGCTAATCTTTCTGGGCACATGCTTTATGACATCACACTGTGACGGTTGAGAAATTAGAGCATGAGGAGCTGCTGCTTGTTGACCTCTGACTGCAGTTAAATCAAGATGAATTTAAACTTTGTGCATCCAAGGACATTGATCCCAAACACCCACACTTATTACTGGAAGCTTTTAATGGATCACAGCTGTTATGCAAATGGAAGATTTACTTTTACTGAAATGAAAGACCACTTTAATCCATTGAGAGCTGGGTTGACTGCTGTTTAGTGCTCTACAGAGGTGGATTTTTAATGTTCCGTTTACTGAAAAAATTGCTAAAAGATTGAAAACAAAAGTTGTCTATTTTTCTTTGACGAGCATGTTTATAGATTGTGGAATGTTTATTGGCCAATGATGATGATGATAACAGTGTGGGTGAATCTCTCAAAGACATGCCCAGCTCGTGTTTCACTTCAAAATCAAAAAGAAAGAAATAACATTTTTGGCATATTTTGTATAAAGTTTGGGGTCATTATGATTTAAAGTGATAGTTCACCCAAAAATAAAAAATCTGTCATCATTCATGTTCACACTTGGCAGGTTGGGTTCGATTAAAATGAACTCTGGTAGGATTGCTCTGTTAGTTATTTGAGTAAGTGTGAATGCTACCATCCGAACCCTGGTGCGCAACAAACAAGCGGACCGAGTCCCCTGAAAAGATGGGTCTCATTTCGTTTTCAAAGGAGGTCTGATGCGGTTCGATTGAAATATGAATGCAACACGGACAAAAGACTGCTCAAGCGTATGTGTTTTTTTTTCTCGTCATAGTCGTGGTTTTGCCCATCACAGTTTGGTACTACGGATGTGCATTTTTCAAAAATATTGTATTTGAAATATTTGGGCTCATCAAAAAAAACCTGAATATTCGATTATTTGTTTATTTAAATGACGTTTAACATGAAAGAGGTTATTTTTAAATCCTCATTCTGAACAAGCTTACAATTAGGCAATATACACAACATGCTTATGTTATTTACATTGAGTGTTTGTTTTTGTTTTTTTAGCAGAAAACATTAAACAATATGTGTAAACAAAAATATAAAGAACAAAAGCATTAAAAGGGTTAGTTCACCCAAAAATGAAATTTCTGTCATTAAGTACTCGCCCTCATGTCGCCCCAAACCAGTAAGACCTTTGTTTTGTCTTCACAAATTAAGATATTTTTGATGAAATCCGAGGTCCACACATAGGCAGCAATGACATTGCACCTTTTGAGGTCCAGAAAGGTACTAAAGACATCGTTAAAACTGGCAACGTGACTGCAGTGGTTCAACCTTAATATTATGAAGCGACAAGAATACTTTTTGTGTGCAAAAACAAAACAAAAATAACGACTTTATTCAACAAATTCGTCTGTCCCCTGTTATACTGCTACGCTATTTTCGTTGCAGAGCTTCAGTGTTGTTTATGTCTGAACGCTAATACTGAGCCCTCGGATTTCATGAAAAATATCTTAATTTGTGTTCTGAAGACAAATGAAGGTCTTACGGGTGTGGAACAACATAATTAATGACAGAAATTTAATTTTTAGGTGAACTAACTAACCCTTTAAGCTCAAGCAGAGTGAACAGGAAAAAACGCTAATAAAGCAGACTGCTGCAATTATCGTACAGAAGGGTTACATATACACTCAAGAGTCTGCATATTGTCATTGCGTTTATATTGTTTAACATGTTCATATTGAGAAAAACAATAATATATCCACATGCTCGGGTGAAAGTAGGTAAGGCCGGCTGCAGAGAAAACACATTGCAGGGACACAAAGATAACGGTTTCTTACAGCACTTTGTGTTTTCTGTTCTTAAACCTTTCTCCCTCGACGAAACGTAAAAGAGGCATATGTCTTGAGATCATTATGCTGTCTAAGTTATCTTTAATCGGCTCACTCGGGGTTCAGCTGCGCTTACCTGCAGTTGTGAATGCAGTGATGGACAGCTGTCTTTCCTCATTTCGATTGGTGTTTGGATTTCATGTGATTTCTCATTTTTGTGGTGATATTATGATAACTCATTGATTCATTTGATCAAAAGTAATTCCATTTTGTAAGATCATTTTGTTCTAAGTAATTCCAATGTTCGCGAGGCAAACGACAACGTTCTGTGATCAAATACCATCAACTTGTTAACATGCTCTACTGCGCCACCCAGAGCATTTAGTTATAACTGTGAGTTTTGTTCTTGGGAGTTATCATTGATTCAATGCATTTATGGGCAGCAAAGCAACGTAGAAAAATTTGAATAGTATTTTTATTTTTCGAATAATAATTAGAGATCGAATATTCGACTATTTGTACACACCCCTACAGACATAAGAACTGCATCTCCTCTTAGAAGGTCTTCGTTTGTGTGCGTGACGGAGGGGTTCCTGCCGCTGTTTTGACTCCTTTACATGTTTTATAAGCTCTTCACAAGTTGTCAGCTCCATCATATAAACGAATATACAGCAAGCGCATTTAGCTCAGCACACAGCATTGTTTTGGATGTTCGTCAAGTTCCGTTGCAAAATATACGTCATAAAAGCCGTTATAAAAACGTGTTAAAAATGACTGCAGCGAACCAAGACTAAATGTATCACGTGTGAACACACCCTTACTCACCCTCGTTTTTTCTTCTTCTGTTGAACACAAAAAAGCATTTTGGATTTTTTTTTTTTTTTTTTTTTTTCTTTCCCAGTCAATGGTCACCAAAACTGTTTCGTTACCATCACTCCTATGTAAAAGAAAAAACATCATACAGGTTTGGAACAACGTTTTCCAACAGAAATACTGTAATGCATGATTTCATTTATGGTGAAAAGAAATTGAGGGGTTGTGAAATATAACCCTACATGTTCATGTCATTAGATTCACACATAAATGTGAGAAAAAGATGAGTTAATCAGGAAGTGCCTTTTTTGATCTGATAAAGACAAGTATCAGTTTATTTGTTTGTATTTGGGACGTACGATTCATGCATAAACTGTGTGGCTGACATTTTTATTAGTATTGTTTACATTTATGAAAATAGTTCAGTCTTTCATAATATCCACAAATATGTTGTTGGCCTTTGACAGAAGCTGATATATTTTTTGGTATGATGTTTGGAAATGTAAACCATCATAAACACTTGCCATGTTGTCAGGACTTTTATGATTTTCCTTTTTTCTGTTATTCTGTCGTCTCTGTCACGTCTGTATCTCTCTCATTGTAGAGTCCTTCTTCACCATTGTCTCTTATGTTCTCCTCCCATTCCTGCTGTCTGAGCCGAGCCCACTTGTGTTACGTAACCTTTTCCTCTCTCACTTTCTCAGACGCTCTCTTTTTCCACTTGCATTCCTCCACCCCTTTTCACCATTTTCCCCCCCATAATTTCTCTGCATTTCTCTGCCAAGCCTAACCACCTCACATTCTTTTCTTTTTATCCCCTCTTTCTTTCTCTCCATCCATCTGTTCCATTCTTGCTCTCGTCCTTGTGCATGTTTTTCACGTCATGACTCAAGAATTACAGCTGTGTTTTCGACCCTGATGCTTAAATACTTTCCGATTTTTATATTTCCCCCTCATTCTACAAACCTACCCCTACTGCACGATTTGGGAGGAAAAAATTGAATTGCGATCTAATTTTTTAGATGATTTTTTTTTTTTTCCCCTGAAAAAAAAAAAAAGTTTATTGTGATTTTAAAATGCAATTAAAAATATTCCTAGTTTGCTGTGCTTTTTAGTAGGGTAACATTGCTCTATTTGTGATGATCAAAAATGCCTATATAATTGTTATTTTTGTTGTTATTTTAATTGTTGTAATTTTAAGTATTTAGACAAATAGTTATATAATAATAATAATAATAAATAATAATAATAATAATAATAATAATAATAATATTTTACATTACAACTGTAAAATTACAATACTAATTTTATTGCTGTCTTAATTCCTTCATTTTCAAATGTTAAACATCTAACTTTTTTTTGACAGAAAACCACAAGGAGGTCTTGCAAATCTAGTTTAAGCCATTACAAAGACATTTTTATATATAGAAATTGTGTTGAGTGCCTGTTATTGTGCATGCTTTCAAATGGAGTATATTTTAGGTGTACGCGTACTAGAATCACAATTTTTTGTTTAAAATAGAGATCGCGATTCTCTCATAGATTCTGAATAGACAACTAAACAAAGTCTATTTAAAAATATTTAATTCATTTGAATTATTTAAAAAAAAATCTTTTTGAATGAATGACTCAACGACTCACTCATGAAGACTTGAATCAGCGTTTTTGAATCAATCTCTTGAATGAATGATTCAATGACAAATACATTTTTTTTTAACTAACTTGTTGCCACCTACTGGTGTAACAGTGTAATTGATACAATCTTTATTTCAAGCATCAAGTTTCAAATTCAAAAGGTGACTTGTTCTATTTTGATTGCTACTGCAGGCATCAGTGTTTATATCCGAACTATAAACTTTTATCCCAGCAACTCTGATGAAATGAATTATTGTAAGACAGAAATGATAGTGTGTGTTTGAAAAGACTGTGAAACTGTTTCATACTTACGATAGCTGCTCCCTATGGGTCAGCAGCAGTGTGACCTAGATTTTAGCTGAATTATTGACATTTAGGAATACGATCATGTGGGTATTTGAATCGAGATTGTGAACTTTTAACGATTAATTGTGCAGCTCAATAATGTACGCTAGCATTCATGTGAAAAAAATGAAGTATTCTTTGGGCTTTAGATTTCTTAATAAAATCACATTCCAGAATGCATTGCGCAGAGCTCAGTAAAAATAAAGACAAAGCGAAAAATATACTTGATTATCAATGGAAAAGTATTAGTTATAGTTAATATAGTTCTGTGTGATTTAAAAATGGACTGTTTGAACCAGTTTTTGTGTGTTAGCTTTGCAAGATGTGATTTTAAAACTCACTTTGGAATCGAGTCTCCCATGCATTGTCTTTTATTCAGGTTTTATTTCAGTTAGCATACTGCCTTAAAAGGCAACTGCCTATGCAGGCAGTAGACAGCAAAAAAAGCTCACTAGACTCACTAGTCACAAAGTTGTATCAGAAATTCATCCTCCCTGTTATAACTGCTTTCATTCTCGCTTTAACCTAAAATACAGTGCAACCTTGGATCTGTATGAGTGAAGAATATTAGGCAGCCCTCCATATAAAACAGTTTGATAAGCCAGCGTGTCAGTCGGCTTGTATTTATCTGTGTTTAATTCATCCAGTGCCTCTGTCTCACAGTCTGAAACCTAAGAACAAAGGCAGCAGAACGTTAAATGACTCTGTCTTTGTACTCCCTCCATCAGCCCAATGTGATTTATGAAACACAATTACAAGATGATTCACTTCACAGCAGGCACAGTGAGGGAGGACGACTCCTTTGTTGTTGTCGTCCTCCACGTCATCCAAACGCACACGTGCACGTATGGAAGAGTAGACGGAGGAATGACAACAATCAAGCAATTGTTATATAGTGAATAGTCATGGCTGGGAAGATGTATGACCAATAAAATTTGATGCGTCTTGGCATGACATCTTATGCCGGGTTCAGACTACACTATGTTTTTGTCTGTTACAATAGTCACTGTGTCAGATTATGCGATTATAATGCTGCATTCACATGGGGCGTCGGCGTCGACACTTGACGGAGTCTGAAGCTTGGCGCTGATGCGACCGGCCACCTACATTGCCGCTTAAAGTTGAAAAATTTTCAACTTCTGCTGCGAGCAACGGCAGTGACGCAACGCAGCGGAACCCACAATTCAGTTCGGCAATGCGTGACGTCACCCACTCAAAGTAAATGAGAAGCATTAACGCAGACGCCCCGTGTGAATGCACTGTAACTCCTAAATTCTTGTATTGTGGACATAAAACGTCAGACTACACGTTGCTTCCCGACCAATCATCACTCGCCGTCTTTAATGAAATGCGTGATTTCATCGAGAAGGCGGAACTAGTGACTGACTTCCGGAAACAAGAGTGAAAAAAATGTTAAAAAATGAAATCTGACAACAACTGTCTCATAAATTTTTTTTCCAAACGCTCGAATCATGACAAAAAAACTGTATTTTTTAGGCTGGATGAAGCTAATGCGCATGCGCAGACCTAAATGCGCATCTCTTGTGCCTCGCTTTAGAGGCGCGCATCTGACTGTTTCTATAGAAAGCGATGCTTCTAACGGCCGCTGCAGTGACACGATGACTTTACCAGTCGGCGATTGGCTCTTATTTTGAAGGCGGGACTTATTCCGCCATATTGCGTGTTACACTTTCTTCTATTCAAAACAATACGAGTGACACATCTTGTGTTATTCTATGTTATTCTCTTTGGCGGTGTGTTAGCTTAATGCTAATTCCGGAACTCATGCTAACGTTCCCCAGCATTTATCTTTTTTTCATTCTGTCACGGTAGTTCCTCGAGGAAACATAATCATCAAGGCTGGAGTGTTGTTGCTGTAGCTCCATGAACCTTTCTTCCATTGTGTAATTCCACCTAGCAGCACCAATACCATCGGCTCTCTTTCGTTTCACCATGTTTGAAAGCTGTGTATTCTAAAGAGATTCTGTACTCCTATTGGTCAGCTTCACAGATGTGACGGAAACCCCTTGTGGAGGACCTGTAAAAAATGAAACATGCTAGTCTTTCTGTCGGAACGCCGTGAAGTGTCGCAGACGCAGCGTCGGTTGTCGTCCACTATGACACACTATACGAGATAAAACAATCGATTCTTGTGTCCCGACGCCCATTGTTGTTTACGAATCCTATGTCAAACATTGTGTTAAAATCAGGCTGATATCGTGTAGTCTGAACCCGGCATAAGTTGAAATAAAATAACGCAAACTTGCAGTGTTGCACTAAAGTGTAGTAGATTGCATATTTTTACATTTGGATGGATATTATGTTGAATTAAATTGAATTGTTTTTAAAAAAAGATCCCACAGAGTGTGACATAAAATAACAACCGTTGCAGTGGCTAAAGGCTAAATAGACCGTCACACTACAATTTTCATTCCATTGACTTCCATTCATATGCATGCGCAAATGCAACATTTTGTATTTCACTGCGTTCCAAAGTTCGGCACGCATTGTAGTTTTGCAGCATTGCAAAAAAAAGAGTGTGACGTCATATCACGACCGTTGCGGTGTCCCAAGAAATTTTGCATGCTGAAAGTTTAGAGTGGCGCCCCTTAAATGGATTGCAGCAAATTAGCATGAATAATTTGGTCACTTTATTTGGAGCAAGACTCAATGTCGCCCTCTGTAGGCCTGGATTTTGAAATTATTCTACATGGAAGGGATAATGTTAATGAAACATTAACACAAAATAAATGTTATGTGATCATCTGACTGTACATTATACATTTCTTACATGTTTAGTTGTTAGTTTATTAAATAAATAGATGTTAAATGTTAATTTGAGTTTAAATTGATGTATTTTGTGAGAAGAGACAACAGCATATTACAAAAGACTTGGGTGTGCAACTCAATCAATTATACAGTCATTATACGATCATTGTACAAAAACATTTGACCTCAGGTCAGAAAAGAGTATTCCAGTGAGCAGTGTAATATTTTTGATTATCCCATGTGTGACGGTGGTTCAGAGGGCTTAACATGTAAATTTCCACTCCATTTATCTTTCTTAACACGAGTTGCCGGGTTCCACGTAAGCAAATATGACCGTATGAGGATGTGCTCTGTGTATACTGAGGCATGACACCGTGGGAATGTGCTGAGAGGGACTTTTACCATGAGTTGGTGGTGTGCTTTTGTCTAAGAGTGTAGTGTCATGAAACCCTGATAAACCAGCATGAACATGTCTGTAGTCACAATACTACCCCATCACACAAAAATACATCTTGCTCGAGAATGTTCTCTTTCAAATGTTGACTAAAATCTCACACTACACAGGTTTTTGCCCAATAAAAAGCTTGTCCTCCCACTAAGGTATCAAACATTCCAACTAGCAATGGCATATCATGGATTGTAATGATCTTATGTATACAGGTAGACACACACACACACACAAGTGGTAGAAATTTGAAAAAACAGTAGGAATTTTTGACTTATTTGGATTATGGATTATTGGTTACACCCACATGACTCACAATGCAGTGTTGCATCGTCATAAAGTTGATCTTTTTTTAAGCCTTGCCAGTTTAAACTCTAGCGCAAATATAAATGATAACAGAATTAAATTTGGTACTTACACGCCGATCTGACAGACGTTTTTTCACACAGTGTGAGTAATGAATTGTTCTTTTTCCCTATTTGTTGTGCTTAACTTTGTGAGTATCTCACCATTTATGTCAAAATGCCTGTTTTGGTGAGTATTCACGCGAACACAGTCATAAACAAATAGGGTAAAATCGGATGTGTACCAGTATATTGGATTTGTGCGTTAGGTCTCAATGACAGCAGCCTGTCTGTCTTTAAATATAATCAAACAACAAAAGAAAAATAGAAAATCACTCACTGCAGCTTTAGTAAGAATCATTGTGTATTTAATTCATACTCTGAAGACTATTTAACATTTGATTATTCAATTTTTTGTAGTATTTATTACTGCATTATTAGTAATATTAGATAGACCACTCTTTATTTCACTTTTTGTTATATTTTATTTATTTGTCCTATTGCTTGTAATTAGATTCTTTTTTTTTTTTTTAATTTATTACTGACTTGTCTTCACTCTTTAGTAAGCTTTAACCTTTTACTTATATTAGTAAGGCTAGTTTTGTGTAGAATGTATAATTGTGATATTTCAGTGTCATCTGAAATTTTGGCATCATAACCTTATTTCCAGTAAAAATAACCATATCATGATATATATGGTTATTGTGAGATAAAAATACTCCTATTGTGATATATTTTGGTCTTGTTGCCTTCCCCTAGTCTTGCATTATTTCCCTTTCCTGTCATCTCTTAGTTGCAAAGGAAGTGGTTGAAATTCAAGCTGGCAAATGTGGTTTTGCAGGGCTGTGACATAAAGACTTTGGCTGTACTTAAAAAAAGGGGATGAACTATATTGTGGCATCTGTAAGTGACATGCCTAGATGGGTTTCTGTGCTGAATGTGTTTAACAGTGCCCTCTATGTGTTATGCATCATTATTACAGTCAAAATGATTGATTTTGTCTGTAATCTGGACCATCAGGGCTGGAAAAGTTACAGAGAACAATTTAAAGGGTTTCCTGTTTGTTTTATCTGTGTCGTCACAGCCAGTTTCTACTCACTGAAGTAAACAGACCGTAGGAACTAACCTTCTAATGACTCCCCTAGTTAGCTAAATGACTAAATGTCTAACTTAAGACATGTTTAACCGGATTGTTCACTTTTCTCTCTCAGATGGAGAAGAGCAGAAGGCCGGTTTGCCAGGGAAAGAGCCACCATTATCAGTCACTGGACATGGCTGCAGGCTCAGATATCAGACCTGGAGTACCGCATTCGACAGCAGGTCGACATCTACCGCCAACTCCGCGCCAGCAAGGTTAGCAGACGCTTGATATCTGCAGTCTGTGAGAGAGAAAGTGTTTGTGTTATAAGAAAAACAAAACAGCATCCAGTGTCAGGAATGTTGGGAATTAGTTTAATGGGAATAACTGTTAATTAATCTGTATATAAAGGTTTTTTTCCCCCACATGCTCTCTCTGCAGGGTCCTGTGGAGCTGGGAGACTTTGCCCCTTCCTGCCAGAGAACCATGATGGAGACTGAGAATGTCCTGAACTCACTAACATCCCAGAATTTCACAGAATCCCAGTCTCATTTGACAAACACATCTGAAAACAACGTCTCTTTCAGGTTCTTACAAAATGCTAATATGTCTCATTATATTGGAGTAAATATTTTAATTTAATATAAGTTGTTGTTACCGTATGCTAACACATTATTATAACTAGACCCAGTTTATATTAACTGTCTTTAACTACTATGTGCTAACATTTAAATGAATGCACTTCACTAATATAGCACTAATATATATATATATATATACTTTTTGTAATGTCAATTTGATGATTTTCTCATTTAACACAATAATGACTTTAAATGATCTTTTGGGGGTAATTTCTCAGCCAAATTTGATTAATCACCACATTGTGTAATTAATTAGATTAAAAATTTTAATCGCTTGACAGCCCTAATATATACACATACACACTTTATACTTTAAATATAAGTACATCTAGACATCTAATATAAATAGGACCTAAAGACTTTATATTAACATTATATTAGCATTATTAACCAGCCATTATTGAAAAATAAACCTAGACTGGTTGAATGCAGTGGTGTCTTGTATCATAATGTCATATTAACCATTAGCTTGTTTTCACATTTTCTTATTTCAGTCGTGTGGCAGAAATGTCAGACACATGCCCTTCGAGTCTAGACAGCAGCTCTACGTCCGCACGAACACGCCCGCTGGTGACCTGCAGAAGACGACGTCTAATCCACCCAAACACTTTCCACAATCTCAATGGCAAGGTGTGTGAAGTTTGTTGGTACGAATGTATTAATATTCCAGGAGCATCTTTTTTGCTGATTTTGAAGTGTGTCTGAAGTGAGTTTCCTTCATTTATCAGGTTCAGAGAGCGACGTTTTCACCTCCACAAGTATGTGAGGTCAACGGCTCATGTGTCATGTGTGGGATTGCTCGCCCCCTCTCCAAACCAGACTTACCTTATGATCGCCCTCTGCTGGAAAAAATCGCACATCAAGACCGCAGCATCCACCCTGTTCTGTCCTTGCAATCGGGTGAGATGTAGATTCACACACACACACACATATATATATATATAAAGTAAAATGTATAAAATTATTACAAATTACTGTATACAATTATTACAAAAACAGCTGATTGTTTTAAAGAAGAAAGAAGTAACCAAACCACAAACTTAGGCCCTGTTTACTTTTGGTATTAAGATGCGTTTTGATCGCTCGGATCACAAGTAGACGAGGGAGACACATACCTGTTTACACCTGGTATTTAGTCTCTTTTGTCCACTTTCAACCACTTCTGTCCTGATTTCTTCGAGGGGAGGGTCTATGGGCAGGTAAATGTATGGGATTTTTCAGATATTTCAATATAATGGGCTTGCTCAGTTTCCATATGAAAGCGCCCAGAGATGACGGAAAAACATACAGAGAGCATCAGCTTTGGTTTCTGCTCTGACAGTCGTAAAACCGGCTGAACGCGGTGAGTGCGTGTTAGAAATCAGGAATGGTGAGAGAACATTGTGCTTGGTACATTTTTTCTTCTTCAAACCAAACTTTTGTCTTCAGCTGACAGAGTTTAAATCCTGTCTGGCTAGCGCACTTCCCATTATGTTTACACATTAGGTCAGTCAGCGGAGAGAAGGTGTCTTTAGTGGCACTCATTAGTAGCATTATTCGACTACATGAGTGTTTACACTACAAAAGCAATCCGGTCGAATGTGTTTTCGACTACCTCTGGAAGTGGTCGAAAGTGGACAAACTTAAAACGTTTTAGACCCCGTTTACACCTGTATTTAGCATCGTCCACTTGTGATCCGATCGACCAAAATGCATCTTAATACCAGGTGTAAATGGCCTAAGAGGTTTTTAAGCACTTTAATATGTTATTGTCTGAAATTCACAATCCACAGACTATCGATTTTATCAATTACTTGGTGCAGTCCTAGATGTGATAAAATGTCATTAATTCTAACAATTCTGTCTTGAATCTTTTTTTCCTCTGGTTGGTCTCTCAGACGTGGCTCTTAGCTTACAGTTGCAGAAGGTGTTGAGGTCTCATTGGCAGACTCGTCCCTTTGACAGAATCAAGCCGCTCAAGAAGATCTCTCTCAAACACAAGCTTTCCATCACACCATCCTCGTCATCATCCTTCCTCTCTAAACACAAATTCAGACTGTCAAATTCGCATGCGGCCGCAGTCCGTAAGTACACAAACATGTTGATACTCACGACTGCGAGAAAGTGACCAAAGTCATTAACTTTTAATTCGTTCTCTCTGTTAGGATTGGCCCGTCACAAGAGCAGGCTGGAGAAGCTGCACAGGCAGCAGGTGGACAGCATCTCATGTGTCCCAAAGCCGGACACACTCACACCCTGCAGGGCGGATCGTGTGCTGGACCGGAGTCACAGCAGGAAGAGAGTCAGAGAGCACTCACTGGACAGAGCGGACTGTGAGTGTACTGCTTCCTACACAAAAATGAGCCTAAATATAGTCGCTTTTCCACCGTCTGGCTTAACCGTTCCATTCCGTGCCGATCCGGGCCAGCCAGTACGAATATGGTTTCATTTCCCACTGAGGGGAAAAAGAGTTTAACAGAGTTTACATCTCATACCGTCTGTAAACAAGAGTTTACAGACGGTATGAGATGTAAATAGCCACCGCATTATGGAGGATGATCGGATATTTCTTTTAATTTTATTATTAACTTGTGTTTATTTCGCTCAAATAGCACTCTTGGCCAGCTTGGAGTGGTGACGTCATTACACGCATTCTACCAGCACGGTTAGCTGAGAATTCTGGGCCAAGAACAGTTTGTAATTGTACCGTGCCGAACCAAGCTCAAGTGGAAATATAACTGGAACCGTTTCTTACCGTTCTTAGAACCGTTCGGCCTGATGGTGGAAAAGCAGCTCATGTCTTAAAGTGGTCCTATTATGCCCCTTTTTTTAAAGTCTTTTTAATATCAGGGTCTACTAGAATAGTTTTTATGCTTGAATGTTCAAAAAACACACTATATTCACATAGTTGACATTGTTGCAGCTCCTCTCTTCCTGGACTGTCAGTAACACTCTCTTTAGTTTCTGTCTCTATGAAGCTCCTCTTTCCAGAAAGCACAATGTGCTCTGATTGGTCGGCTGGAACTGTGTGTTGTGATTGGTCAACCTCTTCCAGCATGTTTGGGAAAACTTACCACGAGTTTTAACACACTACTAACTAACTCAACCAGGCCCCGCCCTTGTTTTTGAGTTTGCTTTGGACAGGAATTATTTAAATGAGGAATATTGTGACGTGTTTGTTCCCGGAAGAAAACTCAAGACTATGATCGAGGCGTTTCAGGCAGTTTAGAAACAGTGCTGAGCGTTATAAACAATCACATGTATCTGTTGAGCGCATGAATGACCAGTCTAAAGCACTTAGATTAGTCCCCAGCAAATAAATCCAGTGAAAACCGAATTTTAAGGATAAATTGAGAAAAAAAAAAAGTATTCTCTTAATCCGCTTTAATAATCATTATTAGGATATTAAGGGCAATAATTGACTAATTATTTTTGTCATCATATTGCAGCCCTACCCTGTAATTAGTTCTGTTTTTTACCATTATGTACTTTAGGTATGCTATTTAAAATTATATTAATGTCATATCATTATGCAATTGTAAATTCTTGTCTGAGGAAGTATATTGTGAATACATTTATACCACCTGTGGGCAGCATTAAACAGTCATGTCATGGCAGCTTTCGTGCCACCTTTGCAGTGTAAAGATGGCTTTTGTTGATAACACATATTTAATAAGGTAATAATTAAAATTGATCAATTCCAGTGGAGAAAATTTCCATAAATTAATTTCTGACTCTAGGTATACCAAGCTTCTCAGTGAGACCACTTCGCAAACTCAGTGTCCTAAGTTTTGAAATTAAATGTTGAGCACATATCAGTGTCTTATTTCTGTGTATATATTTCCTCTTGTCATATAGCACCAAAGGTCATGATGGATGCAGGCAGTCCATGTCCATCTCTGTCCAGCCTTCACTCCTCCAACACCAGTCCCTTGACCAGACAGCTCTCCCTCCCCATTGAGAGCAGCACTCCTCTGGGAAACAGTGTGGTATGTTCATTATTTCCAGCCGATAGCACTCTGGAACGTGGCACAGTTGAACCTTGAGTGACTTCAGAATTCAAAACCCAGCTTGTGGTCCTTTCCAATCCCGTCCCCCTTTCTTGCCATTATACTATTGATAATAAAAGCCAAAAAATGCCAAATATAAATCTTAGAGCAGGGTACTTAAAAGTCCTAAATTCAGTTTTATCAAAAAGTCTTAATTATCAAATAAGAGGGCTTCAGTTTGAGGACAGAAAAATGTGATGGCGATGGTTTAAATGTGAACCTTCAAAATGTGCCACTTTTGCATGTTCTGATGTTTGGTTGTAAGAGTGCATATTTTATCTCACTAATCTTATTGAATGAGCAGCTATAAGTAGTAAAGCATAGACATTTTAAAATAAGACTCCCAGTGTATTTCAGGCTTGTTTATAATAAAAAAATCCTGCATTATGCTTAAAATGTTTTTCTGGATATTATTGATATTTTGGTTACACTGTATCTGGCATAAGATTCAACAAACTCTTGTGGCTTCTTTCTGACTAAGAACATTCACACATTCAAAATAGATTTTACTAGTTTGAGCTCAATAATATTTCTATTGCCTTTTGTTAAACAGATTATCATCATATCAGTAAAATACAGGTCGACCTCTAATTGGTATTTAATGTATTAGCACATATATACAGTATGTATTGAATAAAACATGCCTTGAGTATTTTAACTACTAATTGTATGAGATTGTATGGGTTTGTTCTGAGTGGACATAGAATAATAATTTTATTTGTGCAGGCCTTAAAAATGGTCTTAAAGTTTTAGTTCACCCAAAAATGAAAATAATGTCATTTATTACTCACCCTCATGTTGTTCTGCAGCTGTAAGACCTTCGTTCATCTTCAGAACATAAATTAAGATATTGTTGATGAAATCCGATGGCTCAGTGAGGCCTCTATTGAGAGTAAAGCCATTCAAACTCTCAAGGTCCATAAAGGGACTGAAAACATGTTTGAAACAGTTCATGTGAGTTCAGTGGTTCTATCTTAATATCATAAAGCAATAAGAATACTTTTTGTGCACCAAAAAAACAAAATAATGACTTTTCAACAATATCTATATGGGCCGATTTCAAAACACTTTTTAATGAAGCTTCTGAGCTTTATGAATCTTTTGTTTTCGTATTAGTGATTCATATCTCCTATCAAACGGCTAAACTGCTGAAATCATGCGATTTTGGCGCTCCGATTCACTGATTCGATTCGTCAAGCTCTGAAGCAGTGTTTTGAAATCGGCTCATATAGATAATGTTGAAAAGTCTTTATTTTGTTTTTGGGCGCGCAAAAAATATCCTTGTCGCTTTATAATATTAAGATAGAATCACTGAACTCACATGAGCTGTTTCAAATATTTTTTTAGTACCTTTATGGACCTTGAGAGTTTGAATGGCTTTGCCTCACTGAGCCATCGGATTTTATCAACAATATCTTAATTTGTGTTCTGAAGATGAATGAAGGTCTTACGGCTGTAGAACGACATGAGGGTGAGTAATAAATGACATTATTTTCATTTTTGGGTGAACTAACCCTTTAAAAAGTCTCAAATTTGAATTCTGGAGATATATTGTTAGTGAGCAGTATTGTTGTCTATTGTCTACATAGGCAGCTTCCTTCTAAAGCCATACATCTATACATACATCTCTAGTAAATCGTTGTTGTTCCGTCTCATCCATTTCCTTTTCAACTGTGAAACAACAGGCCAGGCAATTGTTGCCAATTAGTGGATTGAGGGTACAGACGAGCTCATGTGATCACTTTTCATTTATTACATGTATTTTTGTTCTTTTCTACAGCCCATACGGAGGAGAAGAGGCGAGAGTCCGTTTGATATCAACAACATCGTCATTCCCATGTCAGTGGCCGCCACCACCAGAGTGGAGAAACTTCAGTACAAAGAAATTCTCACACCCAGGTGTGTCTCTAAGTCATTCACAATGCTGCTGTTAATTCATTTAAGCTGAATAATCTACAATATAATATCTATTTTATATTTAATGTAATATCTATTATATAATGTATTAAAAAAAAAAATCTCTACTCTGTTCAGATGGAGGGAAGTGGACACTTTAGCCCAACCGCTGGCAGAGGAAGATGATAACATTCCGGTAAAACATCCATCTTTTTTCTCTTCAAGCATTTCAGATATATTCCAAATCAAGCTATTGTCAGTCCTTATTAGTGATGTCACCTAATGATTCCTCCTTGTAGGTGGAGGACCTTTCAGATGCCATGTTCTCTAAACTTCATCAGCCGTGTGAAGAGCAGGAACGCTCTCGCTGGCGATGGACGGCTCTCACACCCGCCAAGAGGAGAGGCAGCAGGTACTTGTCCTACCTGATCTTGCATTTTTCCTGATATTGAGTTTGTAGTTAACCATGTCATCCCTCAGGTCCTATAAATCCCTGGATGGGCGAACGACACCATCAATAGTCGGAACGAACCCTTCGACGCCCCAGCCCTCTTCCCCAGACGGAAGTCACTTCCACCTCCTGCAGGATTATGGGCCTGTGCCGTCACCCCTGAGCCCGCCCAGCCCCGACACGCCCTGCTCGCGCGACGCACACACACCGTACACCAGAGACACAAACAGACTGCTGTACAGCGAAGATACGTGCGGCTCCACTTCAGACTGCACCTTTGAGGAGAAGGTAACATACACACGTCCTCAGGCTGTTCAACTGCTCAGCAGTCCAGAAATTAAATCATATTCATTTTCTCTATAGAAAAATGCATTTAAATTGAGAAATGCTCTTTTATTTTACATTCTGCTTTCTAAAGAACAGCCTGAAGTTAATCTGGATTATTCTTTTGCTAGCCCTAGTTTTTAACAGTAAAAAGTAAAAAACAAAATCCAAATCTTTCTAAAGTTTGTCTCATCGCCACTTTTGCAGCTTAAATTACGTGAAAAATTTTACCTTCATCGTTATATATCTAACATTTAAAGGTGCAGTAAGCGATTTCTGAGAAACGCTGTTGAAAGTGGATCTGTCCGAGCAGCACAACACACTTGTAGCCAATCAGCAGTAGGGGGCGTGTCCACTCATGATGGGGGAAGAGAGTGAGCAAGAGGGAGATTTGAAGAAAGACTGTAGAAAGAGTAATGGCTGAGAGACATTACAAAAGAGAAAAGCTCAAAGGAATATCACTGGAAAAAGAAGGGTAAAGAGCGTTAGGATCCGTGTTGATATTAGAAAATCTTTCCAGTGCTGGAGAGACCTAAGTGGGAAGGCCTGAAAATAGACAGAGGTTGCATTGTTTCTTCTCTATACATGAGTAAAGCTGTATTTGGACGGGACTAGTTTTACAGAGGTACATTAGAGAAATTTACGTTTCACAGACATGATTTGAGATTTTAATCCCGTCTGAAACTGCCATGTCTGTGTTTTTCTCATACAACCTCTGTAAAAATTCAGGAGCAAATTACCTACTGTTTTTCTGCAAACTCTTGGTCCTCTGAGAAATCTAATCCCGTCTGAATGCGAATGTCTGTGATTGCCAATATTGTATTATACTAACGCTTCACCTCATGAGCTTTTTGACCTACATGAGCTACCGTATGCACACCAATCTTCTGTATACTTTCATTTAATTTCAATATGGATAGTATCTGAAGAGTAAATGAGAAAACTAACAAATAGAGCCAAATTGCGGAAATTGTAAAGGCAGCCCATTTTAATTTCAGTGTCAAATAAGACAGAGTAAGATAGATTTCGCTGCTCACATATGCGATCAATTTAAAGGATTTGTTTACTTCAGAATTAAAATTTCCTGATAATTTACTCACCCCCATGTCATCTAAGATGTTTATGTCTTTCTTCAGATGAAAAGAAATTATGATTTTTGAGGAAAACATTCCAGGATTTTTCTCCATATAGTGGACTTCAACAGTTAACAATGGGTTGAAGGTCCAAATTGCAGTTCAGTGCAGTTTCAAAGGGCTCTACACGATCCCAGACGAGGAATAAGGGTCTTATCTAGCAAAACGATCTGTCATTTTCTAAAAAAAAAAAGAAAGAAAAAAATTATATACTTTTTAACCACAAATGCTCATCTTACACTAGCTCTGCGATGCGCCACGCATTACATAATCACGTTGGAAAGGCGGAAATACCAAGCAAGAGTTTACAAAGCGAATGTGCACAGACTAAGTCAAACGGCCTTTACAAAAAAAGGTAAAACAACGATGTCGAACGATTTTGAAGTTGGAGGAGAAAATGAGATGGAGTTTTTCGCCCTAATTCGGTTCTTCCGCCTTCGTCATTCGGGACTTTTCCAACGTGATTAAGTAATGCATGGCGCATCGCAGAGCAGTGCAAGCCGAGCATTTGTGCAGACGAACCCTGCCTATTGAGAAAATGCATGGGAAAAACTCTTGCAGAACCAAGGGTGCTGAAAAACTGGGTGACCCTTGAGAAGCGCTGAAAATAGATTTGTCCATCGATTCGATTTTTTACTGCATATGCTGTTCTTAACACTCTGCATGTTTTCCTGGCAGACGGTCCAGCCATGGGAACTCCGGAGTTTTCCTTTGCCTGAGGACCCAGTAATGGAGCCTGAGATTGACAAGGATCAACTGAGCTTTCCTACAGGCCTCAGAGCCGACGCCCACTGCAGGGCGGAGTCAGAGAGTGACGCTTCCTCGCCGTGATGACGGACTGATTAAAGCCCATCCACTAATGGGAACAACCTTAAAACCACACCTCCTATGGCATTAATTGAGAAGAAACTCATACTAATCAAAACAAAAAAAACAAAACAAAAAAAAAAGATTCTGTCGGGACTTCTGTTGTTTGATATTCAAACATCAGCCAATTATTTTCACAGTTTTTAGTGAACATTACCGAACATAGAAAGCTAAACCTGTCTTCTAAAACGAAAAATGTAAACGAGATGTATGAAAGTTGTTTCCATAAATGTTTTCATAGTCAGCTAAATATATCATTGGGACTTAGTGTGGTATTCTAACCTGTCAGGTGAACACTATGTAGTGCACTGTGTAGCAGACTTAAAGAGGGCTTGACCAAAGGGTGCCTCTCTGCTGACTTGTTATATATGTATGCTCGTGTTGTGAAGTGACGAACCAAAACCTGTCGAAAATACTTGCCGCATTATTCTCAGTTGATGGTCATGCATCAAGCAGAGATATTCTCCTCAGTTAAAAAGCACTTCACAGGGCGTCAATATCTTGTTCTCTTCCTCAAACCTCCCCTTTTCTCTTTCTTTTTAATAATTTCCCACCAGCATTTGGAGTATGCTAATGTTCATGACATCATGTATCACAATGTAATGGGAAAATTGCAAGCTCTGCAAAACAAAGCCTTTAGTGCACATTAGTTTAGGTCCTTAAATGTTCCAGGATCTTTCGACATCATCTGTTGAGATTGTACTTTGTACAGATGTTTCACACAGACCTGCCCTTCTCAGGTTATGCAGTTTTACGGAGTCTTGTGTTAGCAAGGTGTCTGTTTTTCCTTCACTTAGTCGATGTTTATGTGACCCCATATTAGTGTTCTTACTCAGCACTGTCGCCCCTTCGAGAATCTACTTGCTATGCAACTCAACATTATTGTTGTGGCCCTGTCTCCTTCTTTTTCACACAATCACAATGTCTTTTTTTATTTCTTTGATGTGTCTTTCTCTTCATAGCTATTTGAGACTGGTTTCATTGTAATTTGGACTGTTTAAGAAGTTAAATCATTTGCAGAAAAAAAGTAAAACAAAAACACCTTTTTTGTAAATAGTACCATTAAATCAAATCAAACTCCATTCCGATTGTATGTCTCATTGTTTGTGATGCAACGCTGTCAACATGATTTACCCTGAAGCCATCTCTAAGTCTCTTTTCGAAAGCTGTGTCCTCCGGAGGTGGACATTTGAAGGCTGCATACATCATCAAGGCGGTCGCATGTAAGAAAAGTAACCGTTAGATTGCAAAGTAAGAAAGAAATTACATTAATTTACACCTCACAAGGAATAACAGTCAATTTATTACGGTTACCTTTCTTAAATAAGACATCCTTGATGACGTATGCAGCCTTCAAAATCGACTTCCGGAGGACGCGGCCTTCGAAATTAGACCAAAAACGCGTCAAACGTTTGGTTTTGAATGGGAGAAAGTGCAACACGCAATATGGCGGAATAAGTCCCGCCTTCTAAATAAGAGCCAATCGCCGATTGGTAAAGTCATCGCGTCACTGCAGAAACAGACTGAATGCACATTAGCTTGATCCAGCCTGAAAAATAATTTTTTTTTTGTTATGATTTGAGCGTTTAGAAACAAAATTTATGAGACTACTGTTGTTGTCAGATTTCATTGGTGATTTCAAATATGAAATTTAATCGGCAGCTTGGCAAACAGCTTTGGATTTCAAAGAAATAGGAGCTGCACTTGCATGCCAGAGAGGCGTTTCAAAGATGGCTGCTGAGTGAAATGACAGCGCGGCACGACAAAAGCCAGTAGAAGCCATTATAATCAGTATATGTATTCATTATAATCTACAATGTATGTGTACTCAAAGCACTTGCGCTACTTCTGATAACAGGACAAATGGATTTGTAATGGTCACTTTGATGCCGTTACGACGTGACGCAACAATATTTGCGCCTGTTGTAGACACGGTGTGAGAGAAATGGCATATTCAGTTATGAGGAAATAAGGCAGGAGTTGATTCGATCATTAAGTGGTTACATAGCAGTATGGAGGCAGACTTGAACGTTTGCAAATAATTATGGAGGACTACTTCCGTCCTGAAACTGAAACCCTTTTGAGAAGACTTTCTGACTGGGACATGGTCAAGTTCATTGCGGTGTATTCCAGTGGTAACGTTTCTTTTTTTAAACATTTGTTATTTGAGTAATGTTTATAATAATGTTATTAATGTGAAAAATTGTTTAAAACTGAAAATTGTTCATTGACAAGATTTTAAGCTTTCAAGGCAACAGTCAGAGGAGAAGAAGCATGTTTTCTTTCAGGATACGCGACTTGAGTCACGCGTCCTTCACAAAGACGCATCTGCCTGATTCTGATCTTCTCTGATAAATCCAGCTTTGCCCAACACCTGGTCCTCTAATGATTAGACAGAGACCTGGAGAGGCCTACAACCCACAGTCTCTCACACCCACTGTGAAATTTGGTGGAGGACTGGTGATGATCTGGTCGTTCTTCAGTAAGGCTAGAATCGAGCAGATACAGTGCACAGCATAAATGAGTACACCCCCTCTGAACAAATACAAAAGATGTATTTTCTTTATGATCACTAATACAATTCATGAAAAGATGGCAAAACTAAAATGTATTAAACATATACATAATAAAAACTGAGAAATATGTCATTAAAAGCCGTAAATTAGCCAATTTTGTTTAAATTAAGGATTGCAGAAATGGGTACACCCTAGATTTAATTCAACAAATGTATAATATTCTAGTACTCAGTATGCCCTCCATAATTTTGAATATACTGCTCTGACCCTTCTTGGCACGGAGTGTACAAGTTCATGACAAATTGTCACATCTGTCTTGTTTAACTCCTGGATGACGAGCTCCTTAAATGCCCTGATCTTTAATGGGGAGTGTTGCTCAACTCGTCTCTACAGAATCCCCCACAGGCGCTCAAGAGTGTTAAGATTGAGTGCAATACATGTCCACAGGAGGTTTTTCACCTTGGGAGAATGCATATCCTCATTGTCATGTTGAAAAAATGCCCAACAATGCAGGGAATGAGGAAAGGGTAACATCTTCTGTTTCAAGTTTGTGTATTAAATTACACAGTGGTGTGGGAATTCATGACAGCATTGATAAAGCACAACTCCCTCATAAACTCATACATCCCTATATAAGAGCTTTACTACCACTGAACTTTACTGTGGGAACCAGGCACTTCTCACTGTACTCCTCCTCTAGCAACACCATAACATTTTGGATGCTGTTAGATCCAAAATGATTGATTTGGTCTCATGAGACCAGAGTATTGATTCACAGAATCTATATTTTGTAAATATGGGCTTAGTAAATGGCTAACTGACTTTATTGTGCTTTGGCTACAGTAGGTAGTTCCAGTGAGAACAACAACCATGCATGTCATTTCTGCAGGCTGCATCTTACTCTGTAAGATATACAGTCACTCTTTTCATAGCTTTTGCTGGCTCTGAGACACTCGCCTGGTATTTCTCCTGCTCTTTGTCTAGCAAAAAAATCCCTCATCACTAAATGAAAGCTTAAAATGAAGGCCTGGTTATTTCAGGTGCCTTGTCACAAGTCCATTGTTTTTGAATTTCTGTGGTACTTTTGCTATATTTTCACACTTAAAACAATGATTTGGTAATCCTCTTGTACCACTGTCCTCTTTTGTGCTAAGAAATAAGTCTCCTGACAGTTCTCTCCAAAATGGTTCCATTGTTGTCAGCATTAAGTCTGAGAATGATTCAGTGGGCTATAAAACACTTTTAATTGTCAAGAAATGACTTCTCTTTAAATGTTTTGGTTCAACATACCTGTTGATCAAACATTGCCTTAAACTTACACCAGAATTGTTTTTTTTTCGTTTTATTTAGTAACTTTTAGGAGGGTGTACTCATTTTTGCTACACATTTTATCACCTTGACAAGAAAATCTTATTTTCCTGAATAATTTTGACATGCTTCTTTGGTAACTGATTAAGCAGACTTGCTGGAACATTATCTCTCTAAAGAACCATAACATGTCTTCTAAGTAATTGAGTAATTGCTGACTTTCAAAAGTTTCAGAGGGGGTGTACTCATTTATGCTGTGCACTGTGCGTCTTTGTGAAGGATACAAAACTCGAGCCACATAGCCTACAAGATTATCCTGAAAGAAAAATTGCTTCCTTCTGCTCTGACAATGTTCCCCAACAAGGTGTGGTTGGAGGACCACCAGATCAAGGTCTGTCATGGCCACCACAATCTCCAGACCTGAACCCCACTGAAACCCTATGGAATGTAAGCAAGAGGGTCACCAGCCATTATATAAAGCCAAGCTGCTTGATTTTTTTTTTTTTTTTTTTTTTCACCAGGAGTGGCATAAAGTCGCCCAACAGCAATGTGACTGGCTGACAGCATGCCAAGACCCATGAAAGCTGTGACTGGAAATCAGGGTTATTCCACCAAATATTGATTTCTGAACTCATCCTAAGTTAAAACATTAGTATTGTGTTGTTTAAAAATGAATATAAACTTGATTTTGTTGCATTATTTGAGGTCTAAAAACATTACATCTCTTTTTTGTTATTTTGACCAGTTGTCATTTTCTGCAAATAAATGCTCTAAATTACAATATTTTTATTTGAAAATTAGAAGAAATGTTGACAGTAGTTTGTAGAATCAATGAAAAACGTTCATTTTTTACTCAGATACGTATAAATAAATCCAGAGAAACTGCACATCTTGCAGTGGTCTCTTAATTTTTTCCAGAGTTGTATATAAACCACTTTGCAGCTGCCTGGGTGTCCCCTGGGCTTGACTATTTTTTGGCCTACTTTTTTGGAATAATGTTCTCTGACCACAAGTATGTACTAAAGTACAAGTATTTGGAGTATAATAAAAAAGTAGACATTTGCTTAATATCCTTTATTTCCAAATTCACATGTACATCAACAAGAATAATTGTAAACCAGTTATTAATAAAACACACAAACAATATTGACAACCACAATTCCCAAGCTAAAATTTACAACTGCAAAAATGGTGTATGGAGTCAATGACAACAGGATGGCAAAACCGCACCCAGAACCATGTCACAGGTGTGCTGCTATAGAGTGAGACATTTAAACCAAAGGACCGACTTTCTTTCCCACTTCTGTCAGCTAAACACTCACTTCCCCCCTCAACACAACATCACAACCGGAACAAAACACCTTATCCCACATCCAGCTCTCCCGACCTTTCCAAAAACACCCTAGTCAGAAAACGTTCAGAAATCGCTAATCCATGTAAAAACTCAGCATGCAGATTAAAGTGTTGCAGGCATGGTCTCTGAACTTTTCTGTTTGTTTGTTTTTTTTGTTTTTTTTTAAAGTTTCTTCAAGTCCTCATAAACACACAGTCATAAACATACAATAAACATACATTAAATATCTAATGGTAGTTACACAGCTCCTTCTCCAACACAAAGAAACAGGGGTCGCCATCCGAGTAGTGCTCTTTTCCACTACTATCTACATAGATTCCTAATAAGCACGTCAGCGATTACGGGATATACGTAAGTAGGTGTGTAAGAGGCAACGCAGTATCTCAGGCTGCTTACATGAAATGCATGCAAGGAGCAAAGATAGTGTGGAGTGGTTCAAAGCTCATTAAACATTCTGCGACAGTGCAGGGGTGAGAATTGAAGCCATATGATTGGTTAAGGTCATTACATCATCATTCAGTAGAATAGAATACCTTGACATTTTACAGCTCTAAAGTGGAAGCGGATGATGTGTTCACGAGGAAACGCGACAGATCAATGTTTAACGGCATGCTTGTGCTCTGGTGAGGGTTATTTGTGAAGAATACAAATCCTGATGTTATGTGTCGAGGGCAAATTTACAATACCGTGTGTGACACCAGTTTGGCAATTCATCTAAAAAATGATAACTCCGCTAGAGCTAAATGTCATAGCAAGAAAAGAGAGGAACTGTTGGCATTATGGAAAAAATGACAGGTGCATAGGTTGTTTTTTTCAAATAATGTCCAGATTTCTCACATGCAACCTGTTATTAATTAAACAACACTTTGTAACAACAGTTAATCAGTTAAAGGTTAATTACTCACCCTCATGTCGTTTCACACCCGTAAGACCTTCATCTTTGGAACACAAATGAAGATATTTTTGATGAAATCCAAGAGTTTTTTTTAAAAAAAAATCTCCCATAGAAAGCAATGAAATTACCACATTCAAGGTCCAGAAAAGTAGTAAAAACATAGTTAAAATAGTCAACGTGCCTACAGTGTTTCAACCTTAATGTTATGAAGCGATGAGAATACTTTTTGAGCGCAAAAACAAAACAAAAATAACGTCTTTATTCAACAATTTCATCTCTTCCCTGTCACTCTCCTACGCAGTTTATGTTGAAGACACATTGGAAATGTGGTAATTTTGTTGCTTTCTATGGGAGATAAAAAACCTCTTGGATTTCATCAAAAATATCTTCATATGTGTTCTGAAGATGAACAAAGGTCTTATGTGTTTGGAACGACATGTTTGGAACGAATTTCATTTTTGGGTGAACTAACCCAAATTGCATTCTGAATCGAACAGATTTTTTACAGCAATTTATAATCTAGGTTCATTTATTATAGTTTATTGTTAGTAAATAAATGAAATGTTAAAATGTATTCGTATATGTAGAAATGAACATTTACCTATATTAATAAATGCTGTAAAAGTATTGTTCATTTTTATTTCATTATGACTACTGCATTATTTAATGCCAAAAATCTTGAAACTCATTGTAAAGCGTTACCAATAAACGTGTCCAAAACTGCTGTAAACACGTAGCTACAATTTGAAGATAATTTGCTTTATGCTTATGGTAAAAATATAAATGCAAGTTAAAAAAAAAAAAAAGAGTAGGAGAGGCATTAACATAATTCAAATCAATCATTTAAGACTGCCAGTAGGCACACAAAAAAATGTTTTCATATCATAAACATCCCATATCTGCAGAATAATACTGAAGCACTGTGAAGCTCATGGTTCACTGCAGGGCATCTTAGACGTGAAGTGTAATCTCTGATCAACAGCACAACAGAGATTGAAAAGAAAGCTTTCAGCTTCTACACAAAGCTGTTCTGCACCTGTTTTTCTTCATGTAAGCCTTGCAAATCATTTCAGAAATGGACTGTGGGGCTTTAAGTTTCTTTCTTCCTCAAAGTCAAGATGCAATGCTCTAATTTTCATTTTAAGCACTGCTAAGCGACTTAATCATAATCTCTATCTAATTTTATCCTGATTTAAAAATGAGAACAATCCTCTCTGAAAGTAAAAATGGGTTCTGTCTGAACTGTCCTAAATCCGGTACTAACCAAAAACCAGGCATGCCTAAAGAAAATATAAAATGGTCAACAAAAGCCATACAAATACATGAACATCATTTTGTGCTACTAAATATAGTCAAGGGAGGGTGGCAGGAAGAAATTCCCAATTCTTAAATTCCCTTGCTTAAAGCAAAGGAAGAGTGAACAGGCAAATTCATACATAATTCACAGTTAAAACAGCTTCATTGGCCTGTAACAAACCTGAAGTATTACAAAATCGAACAGTAATTGCCAAAAGTTACTTGGCATTGTTTTCTGGGCCATAAAATGACTTTCAGAGAGAGGTTAGAATACCATCAGGTATGTGAAAGTGTGTGTTCTGTTTTTCTGGAGGGGAGGGGGTGGGGTTTGGGGGCGTGGCTAGGTGGTGGTATGGTCCAATCACAAGCCCTGCTTGGCCAGCGATGCAGACACCTGGTCGGCGAGGGTGGAAAGCTGCGGCGGGTCTGCCATGTTGATGCTGCCAGAAGAGGAGACGGTGCTCAGGCCGTGTGGCGATTCCTCTAGAGACACGATTTCTGCGCCATGGTCGGTTCGCGCTTTGGCCTGCTCACGGAACATCAGTTTGTGCGACTCAATCTGGGGAAAGGAAATATATACAAGCTAATGAGCGCAAATGAAATGCCTGAGGTGAACTGGATATTGGTGCTCTCTAGTGGCCATAAAGCTACATGTCAGGACTTGGATGTTATAAAATCTGAAATATTTGATGTGTACACTCAAAATGCTAAATAATAACATGCTCAAAAATCAATGTATAAATAATCAATTTATCAAACAATAAAAATGTGTAAGATGGTGTTAAAAGG
The DNA here is from genome assembly GCF_019924925.1 of Ctenopharyngodon idella. NCBI lineage: Eukaryota > Metazoa > Chordata > Actinopteri > Cypriniformes > Xenocyprididae > Ctenopharyngodon > Ctenopharyngodon idella. Next base: position 4,199,629 of record NC_067231.1, read on the forward strand.
GATAAAGCAGCAGAAAAAAAACATAAGAAATTAAGTCGATAAACGATTTTTGATACAAGTTTCTATATAAATATAAATACCATTTAAACTAAACATATTTTTCAATATTTCTTTTAAAAAGGTGATCATTTTTTGGTCAGTTGCTCATTTGTATTATTGATTTCCCATCACTGTGTGCCAGGAGATGGCACCCAAGATGCATTTCACAAGATACTTGTGCAAGCTTAAAATTATTAGTCATAGGCAGTTTATTTGAAATATTTTATCTTTGTTGATTACTGATTCATCTACCAATCTGCACATTAATTCACCAAGCGAGTTCTTATTTGCAAATGGGTTTATCAAGTGACTATCTTGCTTCCGTAGCTTATCTTCTTTCATATTGGTGTAAAGAAAACATCCAAAATACATATTTTATACACATATTTTTTCATTGTTACACTTTATCTATTTATGTCTGTAGATTTCAATTACAATACACCCTAAAATGAAAAGTCATAAATTACTCACACTGGTGTTGTGTGCACTTCTTTCTTTAATAATGGCAGTGAACAGCGACCAGCATCAAGCTTTTTTAAAAAGATGGAAAAATATCACAGAATGATCCCATGTGACACGTGTCATTTATATCAAGTGTTCTGGGGGTATTCCGAAATGTAATGTATTATTTTAAGCAAATCCTGTCCTTGGCCGTTGATCTTCTGTGCACGGCTTTACAACGCATTAGTGAGACTCTATTAGCCCCTCCGACTTGCCCAGAAAAATTTGGGGATTTCTAGGCGTTGTATTTCATGTTGTGTATTCATTAATCTTGATTTCTCACAACTTCTGAGCTTTTTCGGGGGCGAGATGGAGTGAACTGCGATGCTAATAGAGTCTCATGAAAAAGGGAGTTTTCACAGTGATATTGTTCCCCAAAGAAACTTTCAGGGAACAGTTCTTAAAAGAATAATTTTTTTTCTTAGTGTGAAGAACATATATAAAGAACCTTATGTGCATTGAAAAGTTTACATGGATGTTAAATGTTTTTCATGGAACCATCGATTCCAATAAAGAACTTTTATTTTTAAGAGTGAAGGTTCATTAAATAATACATTAAATTTTGGTTTGTTATTTACCAAACCCGATCGTATTCCCCCAGAACACTTGTAATATACGGCAGTGTCACACAGGATCATTCTGTGATACTTAAGCATCTTATTAAAACGTAAATATTATTATTATTATGACACGTAAATATTATTCCACCCGTTACCTCAAATATTAGCGGGTCACCCTGTCGGTACCCAAGGACTCTGCCCCCTGGAGCCGTATGGATTACTTTTATGATGGATGGATGTGCTTTTTTGGGCTTCAAAATCTCAGTTACTATTCACTCCCATTATAAAGCTTGGAAGAGCCAGAATATTTTTTAATATAACTCGGAATGTGTTCGACTGAAAGAAGAAAGTCATATATAAATAGGATGGTTTAAGGGGGAGTAAATTATGGGATAATTTTCATTTTTGGGTGAACTAACCCTTTAATGGTAATTTGTCCCCATATTTGAGCACTCTCCGAATATCATATAATAAAAATATATGACAGTACAGTAATAGTTAATTTGATGTGGATATCTCTGTCTATTTTGGGCACGTGCCCCTTTTTGAATACTTACTGGAGTCCTCAATCTTTATCTGGGGGTTGCTGAGGAGGATGGGCTCTGGGGACATACTGGCAGATGAGAGGGTGGGGGTATCAGAGGGGTCTGGGGTGAGGAAGCCCTCATCTTGGGGCGTATCTGCCCCTCTCCCCTTCTCTCTCTAGAGACGGTCAATGGGTGGTGAAATGAACACCATGGTCAACCAAAACAGAAAGAAACACAAAATGATATGGGTTCAACAAAAAGGAAAATGATGGTAACTCAAATGTAAAATAAATATTCAAATTAAAGATGGAGTATGTCATGTTTACATCTGAATCCCAGTTTAATATGCAGAGACAAGTATAAGCAAGACATTCATTCGTCTTCAAATTCTGAAGCTCATGGAATCAAAACAAAGGACAATGAGATGAGACTTTAAAGGAGTTAAATTAATTCATGGGATTTCGTTAAACCTAGTTATCTAAAGAACCAAATGATTCAAACCCAGAGAGCACCTGAGAAAGACTTACACAGACATGGTTGTAAAATGATAAGGATATATAAACGTTCATATTTAACTTTAGGGTGTAGGTTCTACAGCAGAGGTGGAGAATTAATCAATTGATTATCATTTCTCATCCCATGTCGGCTTACCCTCCTGTTGCCTCCTCCAGCCACGTGTTTAATGTTGTCCAGAGATCCAACCTTTGACTGAGCCTTGAAATCAAGCTTCTCAGACCTGATCTCAATGTTTCCTCCACCTTGAAAAGGCAGGTGAAATTCCTCATGACCAAATTAAATGGCTAATTATTTACATGCATTCCAAACGCTAAGAAAACTGAGTCTAAAGCTTGAGCTTTGATAGTCTGTGGCATCTAAACTCCAAAAAGGATGTCTACGGTTACCTGGTTTGTGACGAATGTTGTCTTTCGATCCGCATTTTGACTGCACATTGCTCAGGTCAATCTTTTTGTGGAGGATTTGGACCTTTTTAAAACAAAAAAAACAAGGGTTTTAATATCCTTCCAGGCAATTATATAAAATTCAAATTCGTTAAAAACTGTCCAAACACACTTCCAGTTACACAAAAAGAGAAAAAGCTTGAGAAAATTGCAGACAATTGCAGTTGGTCAGTAAACCTTTCAGTCCCTTGAACACAACACTCTCTTGGTGGTTTAGTCATCTCTGAGAATTTTTAAAACCAGTTTGTATTTATAGCAATGTAATCTAATCTTAGAGTATGATGAACCACAACACATTAATTATCTAGTTGGTCATCGGTTCTAAAAAGATTAGTTTTTCAATACTCTTCATTTTAGACTATGGATTGAGGACACAACATGAGAACGGTACAATTGTGTACCATCCCTGCTTCCAAAAATAGATGCAATGACCTCATAGCTACAGCTGTTGGGGTTTTTTTCTGTATAAAAAGGCCTCAGTGTCTTCAGAGTGAGGTCAACTTTCAGCTCGAGCCAACTGCTCACCACAAAGAAAAGCTCGGCTGACCAGAGTGCTACAACAAGACCCGTCTGTGCTGAAGAGCTGATGTCCTTCAACAGCAGAGAAGAGCAACTCCTCTTGAGTGCATAAGGATCTCTGTGGATCACTCGCTGTTACTTTAATGAGTGTAATGACTGTCCTTAATGACAAGCCGGTTGGCATTTAGGGTTAGGATTTTAGTGGTGGTCTGGTCATCTGTTTTTGTAAGGAAAGAGGCTTTCCCAAAGTCAAAAATCAAAGTCTTCTAATTATATGGAGATTTGTTTATTACATGCTTAACTTTAATGAAGTAAGGGAGCTTTCTGTTTTTAACATGTCTTCCAGGAAATGTAATTGCTCTGAATGTCAATGCCACAAAACAGCATGTATGTTCTTCTGAGTCAACGTGTATTGACACTCTAGAGTATTGAGTGTCAACCCTGAGTGTATTGAGGGTCACAATTAATTGATGTTCTTGTTCTAGGAGGTTTGGGAAAGAAAGTGTGAAAAGCTAACAAAAATACACATTGAGGCTAAGCAATTAAAAAAAATCACCACATAATTAATAATCCATTTATAATCAGATTTATGGACTGAAAAGCCTTCATGCAAACACCTCAATCTGAATGAGCTTGATCTGAATTCAACTTCAATCAGATTGGAAGGGGTGGTGTAGACCTGAAATAATCAGATCAACGTAAGCATGTAAACGATTGAATCAGAAATACCTTGCGCACGTGCAGTGGCGTGATGCACACGTTTACATATGTTTCACATTATACACATCATGCGTTTATGTGTCACGAACATACATACATTTATTGCGTCTCATGTCCTACAAACTGGCCAGCGGAATGAGACTGAATATTTCTTTTAAAAGCACTTCTAACATAAATGTCAGCTTTTTTAGATATGTCATCAAGGCAAAAACGACAATTGACTCCGTGACATTATTGCAGTGACTTTTTCTGGTTCTGAACGATTTGTTTGAAATAAATGCAATACACATGTAATCAAATTTGTGAATCGGATTGCAACATATAGGGTTCATTTAAACAAAACTTTCAGACTCTAAAACTGGATTGGATTCATTCTGATTGATGAAAATTAGTGCATGTAAACTCCTGTTTATGAGTTTTAGAGGGTGAGTGGTCATACAGTCATGGCTAAGAAACCATGCATTTACCATGCATTTAAGGGATAGTTCACCCAAAACTGGGTTGTTCCAACATGTATGAGTTTATTTCTTCTGTTGAACACAAAAGAAGATATTTAAAAGAATGTTTGTAATCAAACACTTGACGGTAGCCATTGACTTCCATAGTAGGAAAAAAATACTACGGAAGTCAATGGCTACCGTCGACTGTCTGGTTACCAACATTCTTTAAAATATCTTCTTTTGTGTTCAACCGAAGAACGATTGTAATACAGATTTGGAATAACTTAGGTGAGTAGATGACGACACCATTTTTATTTTTGGGTGAACTATCCCTTAGATCGGTAGATCTGTAATATGACTATTTAATTATGATTGCTCATTTCCCATATTTTTATATTTATATTTATTTTATCCAAATGTTGTCATCTAATGCTCATTATAAAACGGTTAGTTCCTGTCCTTGATTCTGATTGGTCAATAGCTGTGTTTTATTCACGATAAAACACGGCTATGACCACTTCACCCAACGGTTCTGTGTATCACTACACAACACCCTTAGCAACCACTCTTAGCAACATAAACTGTTTGTTCTCAATTGATATTGTTCATTGATGTTTACTGTATTATGTAGAAGAGTATTGTGAGAAAGAGATCGAGTGAGCGAGTTTATTACCTGCATTCAGATTAAGCATTTTCCTTCAGGTCAGTCCTATGTTCATAATAAAAAATCTGTTTAAATGTCTGATGTATTATCGTGTCCTTTTAACAGTTAAGGGGTTTTCCCGTGACTGATAGCGCTAGTCAAAGCATTTGTCAGTTGTGTCTTGTTCCGTGTTCACAACAATTCAGTCTTTTCAATATAAAAGTCTTCGCTACTGACTGACACACTCATAAAGACAATCTTTGCCGCCATCTAATGGCGTGAAAATGTAACTTCTGTTGCTGTTCACGGTCAGGGACTATTTTTTCCAGTGGAAGGAAGGCTTCTAGTTAAAGTTTACTTCATGAAAGTTGCATTAATACATATTTTTAGCTTTAATATTTGTATTGTGTGGTAACCATTTTATAAAAGCAATAATGTACTCGTACCTTATTGCTTACCTACAAGTTACACTCTCTCAAAATAAATATCCATCTTTGATATTGTACACTATGATGTTGTGATGCCTAAATTCACTTTTAACATTTAAAATGGCTGATTTTATCCTTTATGCATTATGACAAAATGCTATTTAGCGATTATCAGATATTATAATTAGTTTATTAGTATAAGCCAGAATTGTAATATCAGTGCATCCCTAGTATTAAAGTCTCTTTAGTATGATTTTTGGTTAAAACAGCAACACAAGGTCCCCTGTTTACTCACTTTTCCACCTCCGGGTACATGTTTGATATTATCTTTGGAACCACACCTAGACTGCACGCTACTTAAGTCCAACTTCTGATCGAGAATTTGCACCTGAAAGAGTGAACAGTTTGGGGAGGACAAGGAGTTATCTGTATTTTTAGCTCAGGACCAGAGAGAAACCCAAAGATCAACCAGAGGAAACTACCATACTATCATCATTAGGGATTTTTAGAGCATGAATGTGTAGGACTTTGTGACTTAGAGAGGTTAGATGGAACGGGGTGTCCAAATTGTAAGCCCCAAGGCTTCCACAAATGGTCATAACTTTAGGAAGAACCAAGACTGAAGGTGTTGAGTTCAACCCATAGTTACTCACATTGCCACCTCCTGGTACATGTTTGATATTGTCTTTGGAGCCACACTTTGACTGGACATTACTAAAGTCCACCTTCTGATCCAGTATTTTTACCTGGAAAATGAAAAAGTTGGGGAAGAGCAGGAGTTACCTTTCCAATTATCTTAGAGGCAGAAAGAACTGCTAGTGAGGAAGAACCATGATTTTGTGAATGATAAAGCAAAAACATGAATTCACTAGAATAGTCCTGTTGTCTCCCACTCACTTTTGACTGTCAATGTTTAACAAGTTGTAAAGACCCTCTTTTTCAGTTCATTATCAATCCAAAAGTGGGAGTAGCTGGTGAATGTGTTACAGACAGACCTACTACACTGAATGAGAGTGTTTTTACAAGGTTTCCACAAATGGTCATAACTTCAGGAAGAACCAAGACTGAAGGTGTTGAGTTCAACCCATAGTTACTCACATTGCCACCTCCTGGTACATGTTTCACATTGTCTTTGGAGCCACACTTTGACTGGACATTACTGAAGTCCACCTTCTGATCAAGAATTTTTACCTGAAAGAGTGCAGAGGTCAAGGAAGAGAACAATTACCTTTTTTCTAACTTCATGAGGAATATCTTATAAACATCTTGAGTCAGTAAGGGATGGTTGGGAGTTTGATTAGTCTTGACTTTTTTCCATCAGTAGGAAAGGGAGCAGGTTGTTACATTTGTTTTGGTAAGGAATGAATGACTGATGGTAAATTTAGGAGTGAACCAGGTCTGGATAATGGTTTATCTCATAGTCACTCACATCGCCACCTCCAGGTGTGTGTTTGATATTGTCTTTGGAGCCACACTTAGAAGGGACATTACTAAAGTCCAACTTCTGATCAAGAATTTGTACCTGTTTAAAGCAAATGTTTGGAAGTTTTCATGAACAAAAACATCAAAAGGCTAAAGGTTCCCTGATTCTCATGAAGCATAAAGACATATTATTAAGTATTTCAGTTCTTTCCCAGAATAGACTTTGGAACGGCATACATTTTAGGTTGTTTGGACAGCTGGATAGTTACCATTCTTGGGAAATGTAACCATTACAAGACTTAAAGATAATATATTAGTCAATTCTCACCATGGTTATTATAATTAACTGAAACTAAACCTATAACTTTAACCATTAAAACATATTTGGTACTTAAAATAAAATAAACATTTACTGAAATGAAATATATAAAAAACTTAAGCTAAATGAAAAAGAGAAAAAGTTAGAATTGTGAGATTTGAAAAAAAAAAAAAAAAAAAAAAAAAAATCGCAATTACCTTTATTATTTTTTATTCAGTGGCGGAAACAAGCTTCTATAGTTTACTGATAATGTTGGGACAGCCACTGACATATACAGTTTGGTCATCATAAATGAAAGAATAAAACTTGTTTGAATCATTCCGTAGTTACTCACATTGCCACCTCCTGGTACATACTTGAGGTTGGCTTTGGAGCCACACTTTGCCTGCACATTACTGAAGTCCACCTTCTGATCAAGAATTTGTACCTGTGAAAGGCAGAACATTGGCAGAGTTGACTTAAAAACTATTGTTGTAGGGAAGAGAGAGAGATTTGAGTAATAAACAGGTGAATTTTCATTAGCTGATGAGATTGGAGCAATATGCAAAGACGTAACATCATGTAATATAAGAGGTTTTGTAACTATTCATAAAACAATTTCAATCATGACAACTCTTGGAATAGTTTTAGCATGTTATCGAATATGGAAATGTTAATGTATTTGATACACAGGCACAGGCATGCTGTGAGCATGTAAGATATGCTGCTGCTACATAAATAGACATACATGAACCCCGTAGCATATCTGTGGAGCTGGGGGAGGTGGAGGATTCCATGACTAGCTTACAACAAACAATGAACCAGACTATTTAAATGTTGAGCAAGCAATCTCATTGGCTGCAGGATCAGCAGAGGCCAATCAGCTTGTGCCATGCGGTAATGATATTGTGATTGCTTGCAGATTGCATGTAAAGGACCTATCAGCGCCCTCTAGAGTTTCATAACTGAACTAGATATGAAGAATTCAGATGCAAAAGCCACTAAATGCCACCTCCGTCAAAATGAGATAATGATATTGAGCGAATGCTCTCCACACATAGTATACGGTTATCAAATACTTTCACTTCAAATTTAAATTCATCCTATTCAGAAATACCGTTTCGTAAACTCTGACAGAAACGGACAGTGAAGTCACTGCATCACAGCTCCCCCTACTGTGTGGATCAGTTTCTTCATTGTTACATTTTTAATTGTGCTTTCATCATTTACAATGTTTCCAGTTGCATTTTTAGTGATTTTGCAACTGTTTACTATGTGTTTTTGTGCAAAGAGGTCTTAGAGGTTTTTGCATTGCAACTCTTCACATATATATAACTGTGAGATTGTTTAACAATTAATACTAACAACAAATCGCCTTTCCCATACACACTCATTCTTTGACCACACTGTAGAAAAAAAGTCATGGCAATATGTTTTTCCATTACTTTAACTCATCATTATAAACAATTTCAATTTATTTATTTTTTTAAATTATACATAATTCAACTAAGTTTAATATAATTTAGGTAGAAATGATTTGTACAGCCAATTTGATTATTAAAAACTTCAGTTGCCTTAAATTTTTAATCTGAAGTAGGTGGACATTTTTACCCAGTGCAAAAATATATAACATTTATATAAAAACCTAAACATCCGATTTAAACCGTTCTCAAACAGAATATTGAAGTGAATCAACTTGAGATGAATTACCCGGCCGCCTCCAGGCTGGTGCTTCAGGTTGTCGGTAGAACCAACTTTGGGACGTACGTTCTTCAGATCAGGGAGGGGGGCAGCAGTGGACAGCGATGTAGGTGAACGGTTCTTCGGAGATTTAGGGGTCGAGCGAATCACTGCAACCTTCTTGATTTCATTTCCTGTGCTTGGAGGCTTTCCACCAGCAGCTTTACTGGCAGGGGATTTGGGAGTGCCAGGGCTGCTGTGCCCACTGGTCTCCGGGGTCTTAGGAGAGTCTGGGAAACAGTATAGTGTTATGAAGATGATGACAATTATCCCATAATCAAGAGCTCCATTCTTCAAAAATATTTACAATATACAATAGTGGCCAAAAGTGACCTAGGAAAAATGGCTTTTCAATCGCACTTTATTCAGCAAAATATTTCTTAAATATTTTGTATGCATGTTGTGAAGTTGTGTCTGGAGTGTAAACTAATGTACGCGTTCTACATTTCAATTGTATGTCCCAATGAAATATACCGAATTGTATGGATGTCATTTTTGGCCAAGTGGTCATACCAAGCTTGCACTCTTTATTCCCAGCCTATAATTCAATAAATCACTAAGTGGCAAATATTAGCTATATTATTAGAGTTATTGGTTGTGGACTTTAGTGAAAATGGCCAGATGGAAGGAGCTGTCCTCTCCAACCAAGGAGGATATTGTTGAAATGGCTAAATCTGGTCATTTGGTTTTGGATATTGCTCATGTACAGTACTTGAATGGTCACAATGTCCACAGAACTATTTCAAAGCACAGCGAGGCCACTACCATGCAATATATAATGTGCCGTGGCTGGTCAAAAAAGACTAGTGAGCATTTTGACAGGAGGATGAAAATATGGATGAGACCTCCAACCTTGAATTTCATCTTGAACTGTAAGCCAACAGCTATAAGAGGCTAGATTGAGAGGTTGTGTTGCAGTAAAGAAACCATAATTAGTTTTATCTACTGCAAAAAACACATTGCATTTACCAAAGAACATAAGAAAGATTGGTGCCACGTTCTGCAGTCTGACAAGTCAGTATTTGACAACCTGGATGGTGTCAGGTATGTTCATAGGAGACAGCTGGAGTGTTTTAATACCAAATGCATGTGTTGCGCCATTAAGCATGGCGAGGAAACATAATGGTATTGGGCCGTATATCTGCAGCAGGTGTTGGAAGGATATTCAAAGTTGCTGGCACTGGACCAGTACTTGGGAATCCTGCTGAACACAATGTACCAAGTATGGAGGATCTGTTTGGAGATCAATTGTGTATTTTTCAATATAATAAAGATCCCAAACACAAAGTTGTGCACAATAAAAGTGTTCATGCTCAGCAATTTGAAGACTTTAAGTGGCCTCCTTAGTTCCCTGACCTTAAAGCCATTGAAAACCTTTGGGAAATTATAATCCTGAATTGTGCAGGTCTTCCAATGAAGCTCAACTTTGGGAAGAACTTAAGGAGGACTGGAAAGAAGTTAAAGGGATAGTTCACCCATAAATGAAAATTGTGTCATCATTTACTCACCACAAGTTGTTCCAAACCTGCATGAATTTCTTTGTTCTGCTGAACACAAAAGAAAGATATTTGGAGGAATGTCTGTAACCAAACAGATCTCGCCCCCCATTGACTAACATAGTATTTATTTTTTCTACTATGGTAGCAAATGGGGGGCGAGATCTGTTTGGTTACTGACATTCTTCCAAATATCTTTCTTTGTGTTCAGCAGAACAAAGAAATTCATGCAGGTTTGGAACAACTTGTGGTGAGTAAATGATGACACAATTTTCATTTTTGGGTGAACTATTCATGTATTCTTCTTCCCAATATAATATACTCCTCATACTTTGATTGTTTAATTAAACCTAAAGTGTCATTAAAAGCATATATTGTGCAAATATCCCCTCCAGACATCATGTTTGGCCACTACTGTATGACACATTTATATCTAAAGACTCCTTTGTAAAAGAAATCTCACTTACCTTTTCCATTTTTGGCGACTGCAGTCATGGCAGGAATCTTTGTACCAGCAGCATGAGGTCTACTGCTACTAGGAGCCTAGAGATATACATGAATATATGGAAAGAAACATATAGAAACACATTAATAATTCTATTCCATGAAATTACCAAAATAACTACAAATGTCTATACATTATGACCCTTTTATGTCCCACTTTTATATCATTTTTTCCCTTCATTTTGTTTTATTGTTTCCTTGCTTTAATATTTTTAATTCAAATCTGTTCTATGGCTAATTTTGATCACTTTAATAGTTTGTATTTAGTATACAAATTCTATATAAAATTAGCCTGAACAAGACAAAGAAGTCTGCCATTTTTATTCCAAAAATGTTTAAAATGTAACCACATAAAGTGTTGGAAATGACATTTGTTAGCACATCAAAATGATGGTTCAGAAAATGAAAAAAAAAAAGTCTCCGGTGATACATGTATGCCCATTGTTGCACATTGTTAGTAGACAATTTAAAGGAACTACTGAGAGTCCAGAGAGCCAAAACCACTCAAAGCACGTATAAACAGGCCTTATGGCATGTTTGCCTGCTCAAACATAGAGTTTGTTGAAAGCACTTTCAATAATTCTGAACCCATCCACAGGAGGCACAAAAACAGCTGCAGCTGAAGTTATGAAATACAAATATTCTAAGTCATGCTGACTATTTTCAGTTGCCTTTCCAGATGTCAGTGCTGTTGTTGTTATCTTAAATGGAAATCAACATTAACGATGCTTGCCAGTTAGCAAGCAGAGAGAAAAAGATACTGTTAATCACACCAGACAGTGCGCAGACTGCCAGTAAAACAGAGGCGCAAACTTAGACCATTCTCCACAGAAGCGGCAGGACACGGGGCTCAACATCAGCAGCTGTACTCACTCTTGATCTGGATTCTTTGGGCCCAGCACTGGTGGCAGATACTGAGGGAGATTTACTAGAGGAGGCCAAGGACTTTTTCGGGATGGAGGAAGGTGTTTTATGGGAGGAGGGTCTGACTTTGCTGTTGGGGTTTTTAGGGGTCTTTATATAGAGAGCAAAACAGTTGTGGATGAAAACTCCATGATGTACAAATAGCGAAGAGAAAGCAAAATAAAAGGCAAAAGCATGAAAGTGGAGGAGAACAAAAGAATGATGCAAAATAGCTATTAGCACTCACCCTCTTCTCAGCATCACCATTGGTCTTGGACTGAGCTGTGAAGAACCAAAAAATGCACCATTGTGAATACAATCAGTATATCAGAAATAGGATTTGAATAAACTTGAAAAGTGAAAAAAACTGGACTCTCTACACGTGTTGTTAAACCTGTGCCTAAGCAATTCAAACCATTACTAAACCTTACAGGAGACTAACTGGGAACACTGGAGACTTGACACACACATGGATTTTGACATTAACATGTTGCTAACCTAATGAGGCGATACAAATTCAATCGCACAAACAGTTATCGGGTAAAGTAGTTGGTTTCAAATGACGCTAAATATTTTATGAATTCTTTTATGAGTACTGAGTCCAGTAGTTTTGGTTTATAATAAACATTTCAGTTCATCATAATGCATTCTGAAATTGCCTTTTCCGTGAAGGATATATGTGATGCTATTTTAGAATTTGAATTCATAAATAAGATAAGAATGCACATATGCTTCCTTAAAGGGTTAGTTCACCCAAAAATGAAAATACTGTCATTGATTACTCACCCTCATGTCGTTCCACTCCCGTAAGACCTTCGTTCATCTTCAGAACACAAATTGAGATATTTTTGATGAAATCCGATGACTCAGTGAGGCCTCCATTGACAGCAAGATAATTAACACTTTCAAATGCGCAGAAAGGTACTCGAAACATATTTAAAACAGTTCGTGCGACTACAGTGGTTCAACCTTAATGTTATGAAGCGACGAGAATACTTTTTGTGCGCCAAAAAAACAAAATAGCGACTTCAATATTATCTAGTGATGGGCAATTTCAAAACACTGCTTCATGAAGCTTCGAAGCTTTACGAATCTTTTGTTTCAAATCAGTGGTTCGAAGCGTGTATCAAACTGCCAAAATCACATGAACCGTTGAAATTTTGAAACGTTTCGAAACACTTATGACATAACGAAGCTTTGTTTACTGAAATCACGTGACTTTGGCAGTTTGATACACACTCCGAACCACTGATTTGAAACAAAAGATTCGTAAAGCTTTGATATAGATATTGTTGAATAAAGTCGTTATTTCGCTTTTTTGGTGCACAATAAGTATTCTTGTTGCTTCATAACATTAAAGTTGAACTACTGTAGTCACATGAACTGTTTTAAATATGGCTTTAGTAACTTTCTGGGCATCTGAAAGTGTTAATTATCTTGCTGGCAATGGAGGTCTCATTGAGCCATTGGATTTTTTCAAAAATATCTTAATTTGTGTTCCGAAGATGAACGAAGGTCTTATGGGAGTGGAACAACATGAGGGTGAGTAATTAATGACAGGATTTTCATTTTTGGGTGAACTAACCCTTTAAAAGCCTGCCTCCGTACACTCTTAAAAATAAAGGTTCTTAATTGGCATCTATGGTTCCATGTAGAACCTTTAAAATCCATGCAATCTTTACACTGCACAAAAGTTTCTTGATACTGGAAAAGGGTTCTTTAGATTATTAAAGGGACAGTTCACCAAAAATTGAAAATTCTGTCACCATTTACTCACCATCATGTTGTTCCAAACCTGTATGAGTTTCTATCTTCTGTTGAACACAGAAGAAGATATTTTGAAGAATGTTGGTAACCAGACAGTTGACGGTAGCCATTGACTATTGACCACAGTAGGGGAAAGAAATACTATGGAAGTCAATGGCTACCGTCAACTGTCTGGTTACCAACATTCTTCAAAATATCTTCTTTTGTGTTCTACAAAGGAAAGAAATTTTTCAAACAACTTGAGGGTGAGTAGATGATTTAAAATGTTCTTCACACTTAGATGAACCATTTTGGGTTCCCTAAAGAACTTTTCACTGAACAGTCCTAAATTAACCATCTTTCTCTATAGAATTTGGTGCGAAAACCTCTTTTTGGAAACTTTATAGTTTGCAGCTATGCTAACAGTGTGGAAATACCTTCACTAAACTGACTACAGTTGCTAAATTTATTGGTAATGTTTTTCAGTTGCAAATTTCAACTGGATCTCATGCAATTCTATGTTCTAATGAAACATTTGAGAAACAAAAAGCTGTAAATAAAAGTGAGGGGATCTGTTAAAGCAGTGCTGCACCAGATGATGGTGTTGTGAACACATGCAAACACACTCATGCACACAGACATGCCAGACTGAACTCATTAAAACACGGCCAGCAAACATGGATTTCATCAATCAGCGCAAAACAGGCTGCAAGACCACCAGAGGAAACAAAAGAATGACAGAGTGAGGCTGAGTGCCCAAAAAAGGACGACGTGTAGCAAACAATTGCAGGACAACAGAACGTTCTCTTCAGCACGCCGCTCATTTTGTAGGATGTTGGTTATAGACAGAAAGTGGTGCATAGCTAAGCGGCTCTGGAAAACATAGGTGGAGGCAAACCAAGGAAGAGACACTGCACTGGGATTCTGTGAGCTTAACAGCACAGACCTTTAAACTGAGCCACCGGCACCAGGGATTTTCTTGCCGGGGAGCCGTGGACACCTTTTGGAGAGCCACTTGTGCTCGTAGGAGTCTTTTCCGTTTCTGCATCTTCAGCAGCAGCATTAACCCCCGATAACGTAGTATCAACTTTCTCCATCACTGTGCCCATTGCGTCCATGTGTTCATGAGGTAAAGTTCTTGTAAAACTATGTTCTTTAGTTTCAGAAGGTGCATATACAGGTTCAGCGAGAGTTGCTTGAGCCCTGCTGGCCCATGCTGGAAGGTTTTTTTCTTCCTCATGGCTCTCATTACCGTAAAAGGACAGTTCTTCCTCTTCCTGAAGGGTCTCACTGTAAGGAGCCCTGGCTTCTACGATCCTCTCCCCGACGGATGTCAGGTCCTCCAGGGCGGCACTGCGAACCAGGAAAGTCACAGGTGGCTCACTCTCCAGAGAAAGGCTCCTGGTGCGGTCTGGACTGACAGATGTCCGCCGATGATGGGAATGGACTGGTTGTCCATCCCAGCTGCTTCTGAGGAGATCTTCGTCCTGCTCTTGTATTCTCTGGTGGTCTGAGTGTTGATCATAACCATCAGATGAAAACCTTGCTGCTAAAGCTGGAAACAAAGCCGCTTTTGCCTTATACTTGTGCTAATAATAATGCATGTCCCATTCACCATGGACAGAGACTGGTCAGATGTTTTATAGAAAGCAATGACAACATCCATATTACTTTTCCTTCTCTAAAAACACAAGGTGTTCCAAGAAAACTGTCACATGTTAAGGAGGGAACAAAAAACCCATAGAGAAAAGACAACGAACAAACATAAACTGGTTTGCTGGCCTTTGCTAACATACAAAACAAACAGTTGTGATGAAACCGGACTTCACACTGAACACAGAAATATGAGCCTATAGGTACAATTGAAGAGCATGATTGCTTGCAAAAAGTTTGTGAGGTGTAGCCTGTCATTTCTGGGCCACTACCCTTGTGAAAGTACACTTTAGCATACTTTTACTTTCTTAAAATATAATATCTTATCTATAATATCTTAAAATATATCAATATCTCAAGATGCACACCAGTAATGTTTGTTTTTTTTTTTCTTTTTTTCCTAAGGCACGTTTATAAAAGCTACTTAAATGCCCTAATTGAACTAAGGTCTAATCCTGGCTTAATCTAAGCCCTGTCTGTGAAACCTGGGCCATAGTGTATATACTTAAGTGCAAACTGAATGCAATGTACTAAATTGCATGTTATTTGCAATTAAATGAAAATGTATTACAGTTTACATTTATAATAAAAACAATTAGTTTTACTTAAGAGTGATTTTTTTGACTCAAGTGAGACTTAAGTCCATCTTTATGGCCTGGTTTCATAGACAGGGTTTAGCCTAAGCCAGGATTAGCCCTTAGTTCAGTTAGGGCATTTATGTACTTTTGTAAACGTTCACTAGAAAAAAAAACATTACTGGTGTGCATCTTGAGACAAAACAATGACACTGACACATTTTAAGATATGTCAGTGCAAGTTACTTTCAGTTAAAACAGCTCAAACATACACATTTTAGTCTAGGACTAGCTTAAGCCTTGTCTGTGAAACCAGGGGTTTATGTAATTTCATAATTACGTCTATTGTCTTTGAGACATGGTTAAGGTGTACTGCCGAATGTACTGACAAGCATTTATGGTAAACTAAAAAATACTTTAATGTCATTTGTATTGAAACGTGTATGTCACGCATTTAAATATATTTGTAATTACACATTTGTAATGATAAGGTTGCAATTTAGAACATTTAAAATATAATAACCTTAAATGTAATATCAAACTACAGTTCAAATTACATTACATATGCTTTAGTATGCGAGTCAAGACATCCAAATAAGTGTTCTTTTAAAGCACGACAAAAGACGATTACAACATAATGATTTAAAGTAACACTTTTAATTTGGCATTATTATTTAGTGCACTTTTTATTACTTATTATAGTATCTCCAAGTAGTTTTTTTATAAATATAATAAGATTTGAAGTACACTGTAAGTGTACATTCAAGCACACTTCCTTTTCACAAGGGTAGCGCTTAACAAACAAACAAAATATTAATATTAATGAATTAGGTTTCCCGAACACTCCTCCCTTCTGCTATTTGTCAGAAAAACAGAAATAGTTCCACCCCAAACATTTTTGAGCAAATGTTACTTAATAAACAGAATGACAATGTTTGCAGATTTGTGTGTCTGCTCTTTAAAAGTACCTAGTTGCTCCTGATTATTAAAATAAAATAAAATGGACACATCTGTGTATTCACAAAACCAAATAACCAGAACAAGATAAAGATCAGTGAGATGGAGTACTACCAAAACATGACAGAAAAAACAAACTGTGTAATATTTAAAAAAATATTTTTTTATATATATATATATATAAATAAAGAAATCTACTGGATCATAATTAACGTAGCATAATGGCTATTCTACAAAGCATGACATTAATTTGGAACAATCTGAGAATAAGTTGTGTTTTACCTGTAGGCGCCATTCCTCCAGCTTAATAATGGTCAGGATATGCAGCAAACAGAGAGAAAAATATAAAAGACAAAAATTAGAGAATTGTACAGCATAATATTTGGCAATTTCAGCTGCAGAGATGCCAGGCAAACACTATTACCTAGCATGAAATCACACCATCAATATATTACACTTCATTTCTTTATCACAAAAGCAACAAATACTTGAAATTAAAGCATTGTGACCTGTGAAAGAAAGAGCTTTGGCTGAAATCCTATTTGGCAGAAGGCATTAATTCCAGACTTGGCAACACATCACACCTAGAGTGGCGAAGGCATCTGAGCGGAGGTCTCTGTGACTAATCACATGGGAACTAAACTGAGAATAGGGCTGGAGTCTCCCTTGAGTTTATTTTGATTTAAAAGCCTTAAACCTGTCAGCATGCCCCAGCAGCTGTATCAAAATTAAACCGTGTCCTTGCATTGTAAATGCTACATTTTCAAAGCAAGAAAAGGCGAGAGGTGTAGATCAATCTGAAACAACTACTGAGATGGCAGTCCTGTTACCAGTAGGCCAAATTCAAACAAAAGCAAAATGCAACCAACAGGCTTAAAACACTAGAAAATAAGAAACATTAGGGTGCAAGGCACAAAAGCATCCACAGAAATTAAGGCACATAAGGGAATTCGAGCAAAGCATATCAATCAAAAGAGGCAGCAGTGGATGGAGCAGAAGGTCCATACCGCTCGGCACTTCCACAACAGGCATGGGCTGATCTTCATTCTCTTCTGATCTTGAATCTTGTGGGCCCTCTATAAAACATTATTTGAACAGCTTTACACACAAAGCTACCAAAGGAAGTCCAGGTTTTCTTGTGAAAGTGAAGCAGCTGTTAACATCATAAAAGCGAACCAGAAATAAAAGGTTTAGTTCCACAGCTCAGTTACAGTGAGACTTTAATTGAGCTCTGAAGGGTTCTGCTGAAAGCAAATAACTGGTTGATTACCTGGATGATTAACATTAACACTATGACGCAACATAAATTATAAAGGAAATAAAAGGTAATACGGTTTTGAAACTCTTACTGCATTCCAAAGGCTGCATTCAAAGGACAAATGCGTCACAGCGGCGCAACAAAAGCTGTTTCTGAATATTTAACTTAGCAAAGTTAGTAAGAGGCATTTCATTACATTAATGAAAATAAATAAATAAAAAGGGCAAACTTAAAGGGAAAAGGACAAAGTACATTTCAAAGCATCTTTATTAGAAGTGCCGCAATGCATACCACATTGCTTCTCCTCAGAAGAGGAGGTTCCTTCAGCTTTACTGAGCTCAACATCCACCTGTTCTTCTGAAAATTCTTCTGTGAGAGAACGTTGGTTAAAAAACACATCAGACAAAAATATTGTTATAGTTGTTTGGGACAATATCAATATTTATAAAGACATGTTTAAAATGCATTATTGTTTTGCATTAATAATGCATTATCAGTTTTAATGCATTATGGATATTGGTAAAACCTCATTCTATACATCTCAACTATATATATATATATTATATATATATATATATATATATATATAGCAAAGAATAATTACGTTCTTCAAATGCAAGACACTAATGTCACATTCTGTGGAACAGCAACCATTTTATTGCATTTTATTGCATATTGCTCCTTCTATACATCTCAGCTATTAATGTCACATATCACATATCCTGGAGCAATCAGTCACACTGTGCTGTGTTCCTCAGTGCAATTTTAACAGAATTTCCCTAGCTACAAACTGGATCCCTGAACTTAGCTAGTGGAAAAAAAATAATTCAACAATGTTTGTTTTAAGAACACATGTAAAGTTAAAAAGACACCGCTAATTTTACTGTTAAATAAAATATAAAGAGAGAAACAGATGGCAGCTGAATGCACTGGCAACGCATAAAAGCAACAACCTGCAGTGCTGGAAAGTAACTACTTATTGATCTAACAAGAAACAAACATTGTGCAAAAGATCTAAAAGGAATATCTGAAAGGATATTTTACATCGTTTTCAAAAACGTTGGTACTCAAACAGTATAAATGCTAAATCTTTGAGTGCAATAGACACTGAGGCACATGCACCTCCTCAAAACTCAGCTTTACTGAACTTTACTCTTTCAATCCATTGTGTTTTTGTTCTTGTAATCATACTGTTATTGTATATAATGTGCATACACCATATAGGATAAGACTGGTGAAAACATTGGTTTGAGCATCCGTGACATTCAGAAACAATCTGATGACAATTTCCTATTGGTAACAATAATTTATTTTAAATAAATGTGCAATACTATGAATTCCACAACAACAAGTATAACATGTCAATGAGTTTTAAAGCATCATTAAATTGTTATACCCTATAGTTTATTTTGAGCAGTATACTATAGGGCTTTTCCTTTCAGGAAAATTACCAGCAAATTTCCCTTTAGAGTTCAGGTGTAAACAGGACCTTTTCATAAATACAGGCAATTTTCCTGAATGAGAAGTTTTCATGTTATTTATAAATTACCGTTTTCATGCTATGTGTGAACAAAGCATAAGATTACCATTACAAGCACGCATGAGGTCTGTACACTCTGATGAGCAAAGTCTGGTTTGGGCCAATCATCAGTTCTGACAGAGGTGACGTGATTTGTCCACGCTGTTTAGATTAAGGATAAGGTTCAAATGTGTTTGGGTCAATGACGTGACGGATCATTTTTTTTGTCCAAAGGCCTTAATAACAATAAAAAAAACAAAACAAAACAAAGATATGACATCCAAAGTATGTAAGGTAGTACAACTAGATCTCTTTTATTGAATCCAAAAGGCTTTAATTACATTTTGCTACATATAAAGGTATTTTAAAGATATTGAAGTGTCAAAAGGTCATTCGGTTTAACCGTCCAAAGGCCAATACAGCCATTTCATTTGTGATTAAACTATCTTAAAATGTAATAAATGTATATATTTTTATTCTGGCATGATTTTATAACATCATATATCAACATAGTGCAAAATGGTATTAAAATTATGTGTAGAAGTTGTTGCTTTGTTATGAGAAAGAATATCCAGAAAAATTAATTTCATTAGGAGTAACCAATATAAAGGGAACATTTTGGATAAAGTCATGTGGTCAATATCATGTGACATTCAGACACCTGCAAAGGACCACATGGTCATGAAGCAAAGTAACTAACTCTCTTTTAACTATTTGAAAAATTCATGTTTTCCTGAAACATCAGATCATTCGGTACAACCACTATAAATCATGGAAAATGTAATATTTTAAAAACTTGTACTAAATATAAAAGGTTTGATTGTCCTTTTGCTAGCTAGCTAAATATCAACATGTTAGCATTGTTTGAAAATATTGTCATGCGGTATAACCAAAAGAGTCAAACCGAATGACTTTTTTAGTGACAAACTTTGTCCATCTTGTAAAAAATGACAAAAGCAGTGTTAATTGATTATAAAAACCACATAATCTCATTGTTACCACCTAATAAAATCTCAAAATGAATTATATCTCCATTATGTCTTTTTTACACTTTTAAAAACCTTATTCGTCAATGACCAGTTTTTGTGTTCTGCTGTGCTGTTTTTTGAATGTTTTTTTATGTAAACATGCACTAGATGGACATCTTTCCATTTATTTTGCTGTGGCTCTAAAGTTGGATACTATTATGCGGCACTTTGTGCTTTCAAACGCAAAAATGTGTTTCTCTGCCCCTAACGCCTGTCACTCCGAAGTCAAAAAATGTTACCAAATAGTGAAACTGAAGCACTTCTCCTCTTCCAGGTGGAGGAAAATAGCTCAGAATTTAAAGATAATTTCCGATGATTGACATCAGAGTTTATTGATATTTTAGTGTTGATGTGTGAACAGTATCTTAATGGTAAAACGTTAAGGTTTTTCTTGTGTGAACAGCAGAAGGTCACTTCAGTTTTACGAGTGTGAAGGCATGTGTTTACGCGTTTACTTACAAGTGCGAGTCTCGAAATGTCCTGTTCACACAGCAACTTACAGTAAGCATCTCGGATACTGTCTGCATGAATGTGCAACAGAAGTCAAGACCGTATTCTTATCAGTTTTAACAGGATGAGTCCAATCGAGCCAAGAGTTCATCCATGAAATCTTCATTAACCGATAGCAGTGTTCATATCAGGGTGGAGAGCGGAGCATTTGAGTCACGTGTAGCACACAAAACTGACGGGAACAGCTCCTTTGAAGAAATGGATCTAAAGCCCTTATGTCTTGGTCGATGCAAGTTAACGAAACCACATATCAAAACCGGGAGGTCTGAGTTTGTTATAGAATGCAGTTGTCACTCCCGTAAATAACTGAACTGAACGGAACCATATTAACGACTCAAATACAGGACTGACAATCGTATTTTTCGGCTGTGTGGCCAGATTTTACATGTGTGAAAGCGGCTAATGTTTAATTCTGTGCTTCAAGAGCCACTAATGCACTAGTTTTACTATCTATAACATACTCACTCTCTGCTGTGCCATTGCAGTATGTGCCATTTATTTGTGGAAGATGCTCTGAGTATTGTTTCCTCCTTGTGTGGGCCATTACAGGAAGAGCAAAAGGGGAGAAAGTGTGCACTAGTGAAGGCTGTAAACTAGGGAAATATAAGCTACGCACTAAAGAATGCAGGGGGTCGCAGAGAAAAAAGAGAGAGCGTTATGGTCCCGTTTAGGGCATGTGAATACATACAACACAACAGAAGACTCTGTGGCAAGCTGGCATCTTTACAAAAGACTGTCAGTCAATACCACGACTGTGTTTGTCCTTCCCCTCCTTACACATGCTTGGAGTTCAACAATTGGCAGTGGCTTTAAACAAGCAACTACATTTAGAAAACTCTGTGTTTTCTAAAAGCCGGATTTTCCCAGGGCTATCATGCAACATCCTTCATTTAAAGGGATGGTTCACCCAAAAATGAAAATTCTGTCATAATTTACTCACCCTCATGTCGTTCCAAACCCATAAGACTTTCATTCATCTTCGGAACACAAATGAAGATATTTTTAATAAAAACGGAGCGATTTCTGTCCCTCCAATAAAAAGTCTATTGAAGATGCTTCATAAAGAGATTGTAAAAGAAATCCATATGAATTGAGTTTTCTGAAGATACAAGATTGGTTTATAAGATAAAGAGATTTAATGTAGGCTTTTATTAACATATAAACATTGATCAGCGAATGTACATAGAGCACTCAAATTTGGTCACGGATGCTCAACCATGCTTGCTTGGCGCGTGAGATCCAATGAGATTCATTCTCGCATGTTATGCAGCACATTTGAGCGTCCGCAAGAATGAGGTTTGTACTTCAAATGAGTACAGTTGAGCTTCTGTCTACCATATTTAAGTGCTCTTTGTATGTTTGCTGATCAATGTTTAAAATTCTTGTCTTTTTCTGTGAAGGCCAAGTATGGTAACCCATAACTGGAATTTGTCCTCTGCATTTAACCCATCCAAGTTAGTGCACACACATTAGGAGTAGTGAGTAGTGAACATACACACACACCTGGAGCAGTGGGCAGCCATTTTGTTGTGGTGCCCGGGAGCGATTGGGGGTTTGGTGCCTTGCTCAAGGGCACCTCAGTCATTTCCTGCTGGTATTGAGAATCGAACCCCGCAACCTTCGGGTTACCAGTCTGACTCTCTAACCATTAGGCCTGCCAAATTTATGTGAATAAAAGCCTAAATAAATCTGTTCCACTCAATTTATATGGATATTATTTTATGATCTCTTCATGAGCCGTCAGAGTTTTGGGTGAATAGACTTTCAATAGAGGGACAGAAATCTCTCAGATTTCATTAAAAATATCTTCATTTGTATTTCGAAGAAGAATGAAAGTCTTTTTTGGTTTGGAACAACAAGACAGTGAGTAACTGATGACTAGCGTTGGGAACCGAGAACCGTGCAAGATTTCTAAGTTTCGGTTCCGAAAACGGTTCTGGTGTGATGGGTGGGTGAAGTGCGGGGAGTGTATCCTTTAATAGAGACATCTCACATCATAAATATTATAGCAATGAATGCACTGAAAAGCCCTCGCGCTACTCATATACGTCAGATTTCAATGCAGAGAGAGAGAGAGAGAGAGAGAGGTGCCCAAAGCTGCACGATTAATCTTTAAAAGATCGCATTCTTGATTTCATCACCCAAATGATCTAATTCCTAAATGACAACGATTCTCCCGTGTATATTAAACCTTTGACAAAAATAAAATCGCGACATTCAAATCTGCGTTCGTGCTGCCGTTGATCTAAAGAGAGTTGTCATGTGTAGATATAAACAGCTTCACAAACAATCTTTTCAAACGCACAGTATCATTATTTCTGTGTGACAAATGGGCCTATTCCAATTATAACAGAAGTATACAAAAGTTTATTATTCAGATAGAATAAATTACCTTCTGAAAGTAACTGGACTTCAAATAACGACTGTATCGATTGCATTGTTACGCCACTAGGTGGCAACAAATTTACTGTTAAAAATGTGTCAATCACTGAATCATTCTTTCAGAAACAAGTCTTTATGAATCCAACTTACAAAAATATTCTGTTTCACCTGTCTGGATCTTACATGTGTGTTCAAGCATCTTATCTAATTTGTAGTAACACTTTACAATAAGGTTCATTTATGAACTAACCATGAATGATACATTTGTTACTGTATTTATTAATCTTTGTTAAAGTTAATAAAAATACAGCCGTTCATAGTTTGTTCATGTTACTTCATAGTGCATTAACTAATGTTAACAAATACAACTTTTGATTTTAATAATGTATTAGTAAATGTTGAAATTAACATTAACAAAGATTAATAAATGCTGTAGAAATGCAGTTCATTATTAGTTCATGTTAATGTAGTTTACTTATGAACCTTATTGTAAAGTGTTAGTGAATTTGAAATTAGCATTCTGTTCAATTCATTTTACAAGAATAATTAAACACAAAAAGGTCTGTTTGAGTCGAGTATTGTGCATTTTTCCCTTACTACTATTTTTTATTAGTTGTTTAATTATTCTAATGGAACCAGAACCGGAACCGGAATCGTTAGGCAGAACCGGAATCGGAACCGGAAAATTTCTCACGATTCCCAACCCTACTGATGACACAATACCTTTAAGAATCTAGAATCTAGTTGACTAGTTTAGATTACACTATATGCTAGAATGACTGTAGTGATCACACTGAAATATGGCAGATGGGCAAAGTTTCATTGGATTAATTCAGTTACTGACAAATGTTTATTTCTTTTGGTAGAACTGTGAATGACAGGGTTTCAGACTTGCTCAACGTCCATCGATTGTGTCTTCACATGCATTTAAACACTGTCTCCTTACATTTTCTGTAACCTAACTGAGAACCAATTTCATTACTGTGTGCTTTTCAAAAAGCCTCAATGGTCTGTAAACAAAAAGCACAAAACCTCACACACATGCGGAAGAAAGCAGGGTGTGTGAAGGCGTTGAATTAGTACCAGAGAGCATCCTGAGAAGAGCGTGACCCACATGCCTGGATTACAACACGACGCAGCTGCAAAGCCTGGATTGAGGGCCCAGTCAAGCATAGCCTTGTGGTTTATGTAAAGGAATTAATACACAAAGCTGTATAAAAGAGTTGCAGCCACTGCGGCCATATTCATCATCTGAAGCAACACTAAAATATGTGTAAAGATCATACAATGTCTTTGATCATTTAATCTCCCTCATTTGATACGTTTATTTGCCCATGACATGTTAGCGGTCATGCTAATTGATATGCATGCAGTATCACAGTGAATTCATGTGCTAATGAAGTCATTAATATAATCTCATTATTTAGTAGGCACATGTGCAAATCTTTCTCTGCTGTATAATACAGAACCACACTGTCTGTTAATATCTTCCCCTGGCAGCCAAGATATATTTCATTTTGTCTGTGATAACATTTGCCCTTGCAGTATTTAATAGTGTGCACTACATATAAATAGATATTATGTATGAATGATTGTAATTATATCTTCATTTTTATTGGCTTCATTTTTAAGTGTCTTTTATACAAACAAGCTTTACTCAAGCTTTACTCACCCTCAAGCCATCCTAGGTGTGCATGACTTTCTTTTTTCTGATGAACACAAACTGAAAAATATTAATAAATATCCTGATGCATCCTGAGCTTTATAATGGCAGTAAGTGTTACCAAACGAGTATGGGCTGAAGAAAATGTCTCCATCCACATCCATCCATCATAAATGTACTCCACACGGCTCCGGGGGTTAATAAAGGCCTTCTGAAGCGAAGCGCTGCATTTGTGTAAAAATTTAACAAGTTATAAAGTAAAATATCGAGCTTCCGCCACACCGTCTTCCGTATTCTACTTACGAAGAAAGTGTAAAACTCTCGCAGTTCAAAAAGCTTACGCTATGTCCTACGCCTTTCCTATTCAACTTACGGAAAAGTGTAATTTTCTTCGTAACTTGAATATGGAAGGCGGTCTGATGGAAGCTAGATATTTTACTTAATTACTTGTTAAATATGGAAATGTTTTTACACAAACGCATTGTTTCACTTCAGAAGGCCTTTATTAACCCCTCCGGAGCCATGTGGAGTACATGTTTATGATAGATGGATGAGGATGGAGACACTTTCTTCAGCTCATACTCGTTTGGTAACGCTTACTGCCATTATAAAGCTCGGATGCGTCAGGATATTTATTAATATTTCTCTGATTGTGTTCATCAGAAAGAAGAAAGTCATATACACCTAGGATGGCTTGAGGGTGAGTAAAGCTTGGGCAAATTTTCATTTGACAGTGAACTAACTTGATCTCTTAAGGCTGAACAAAAACAACAACTGTTTGCATAAATCTCAAATCTTTTTGAGTTATGATAACTTCTAATAAAATTATGTTTAAACAAACAAACTACATTGAGTTGGAGGAACTTGCAGCATAAAATTAAGATGTTCCAACTAATTTTAGCATAATTGAGAGGTGGTCCTGAAACCAATTAATCTTATACTATTTCAATTCCGAATAACAGCAAATTCATATGCTAAATATTGCAGAGTTTATACTATAACAATAATATAACAGGTCTTTTTATTAAAAAACACATAAAGTAACACTTAATTTCAAAATGAACTCTCCTTATCGATTTCTATGCAAAGCATGCTGGGAACTGTAAATGCCCAATTCTCAAAGTTATCAAGACAATTTCATCTAGATAATATTTCCTTTGTAAAAAATAATCAACAGAGCAATTTCAGTTTTCAAATTGCACACAATATTACATTGATGTAATGTAAAACTCATCAACATAACTCATCAAAAAAGGTCCCCTGAATTTCTTTTTAGACTGTAGATCATATTCCATTTCAGTATGTCCTTCGAGAACAATTAAACTTGTCCCTCAACTATATTTAAATGTTTCATGAGAACACACACACCCTGTTCACACTGCAGAGCTTGTTTAATAGTTATGACTAATCAGGTAATCAGTAGCCTATGTGTGTATTTATATTGACTGGCTGTGACACAATGAACCTGTTTTCCCACAGAAGCAAGCTCACCTTTCATTGGACAGTCCCCTGCTTTCAGCCCCACCGCTATTCCATTCTCCTTATGGAACTGGTTGCCATGGTGATGATCATTGATGGTCATTCCAGAAAGGGAGGTTGCCATGGTATCGCCAGAGTTGTAGTGAGCTGTGTGGCTATTGTGCGAGGAGTTCAAGAAATCGTGCTGCTGGTCCATAGCAAGTCCAAATGTGGATACTGGGTGGAGAGGGGAGGGTAAAGGTAAGAGAGAAAGGATAGAGTAAGAAGGGTATAAAAAGCAGAAAGGGAAAAAAGAAAGAATAAGTTAGTGGTTGTACAAGAGCAAAGCAGTTAAAAATGCTTTTGCCAGGCACTGATTGTTTGGCTCCGATTCCTTGCAGCAAAAATGGGTTTTTAGTGCTGGCAGAAGAAAAAAAAGGTTAAAATCCACCTAAAAAGTCCACAATCCATTAGCAAAAACCTCCAAAACAGCTCTCAGTTCAATGAGTCAACGGTAGTGGCGTCCTCCACTAACTTTGAAGGACAACGTGGGTTGAATCAATAACCAATCGTCAGGATCCGTCCCTTCCGCTGGCTTCACACAGAGCTGTCACAAGCTCAATGTAAACAGAGCCAGAGTGCCGGTGTGAACCTGGATATTTATACTGCCAAACATGCAGGACTAGCTTAAGGTTACTGCCATGTGGCTTAAAATAGTGCAGTCAAGCCAACGTGTCCCTATGCACCTCCTGCAAGCCTTTCTGTAGCCACTTTATTTAAACCATTGTAACGCACAATAACAGTGCATTTGCAAAAGTGCTTTAGTATGTTCTTATTTGCAAGATAAAAGAATCATTAACAATCAAAATCATCTATTGTGAAATGATAGAAAACACCAAAGACTGCAACAGTTGTTTCTGCCCGGGACACTCCCGCTCAAGAGCATTGAGTTGTTAAAGATGTTAATTATTTTGTAATACTATAATATACTATAATCACTAACACTGAAAGTCCATCTGATTAGTGATACATATTCAGTTAGCTACCCAGCCCAAAGAAGATTATACATGTTGGATATTTCACAGCTGTCCTCATGCAATTCAACCAACATACACAAACACAGACGCATTACACAGCGCCCAGCCCTGCAGACATCCTGACAGCTCATGCTGATGTGTACACTTGTAACACAGTGTGTTTTCATATATTATATAACCTATCAGTTGGAAGGTAATGACTTTCAACATGATATATATATGTGTGTTATATATTATATGTATTTCAACATGTATATATATATACTCAGCAAAAAAAGAGAAACGTCCTCCCACTTTCAGCTTTCCAGCATATTTCTTGTGTGTAAATATTTGTATGAACATAAAAAGATTCAACAAATGAGACATAAACGGAACTACATTTGATGAACAGAAATGGGATAATGAATTCCTTAACAGAACGGGGGTCAATAGCAAAAGTTTTTTTTATGGAACAAATTAGTTAGCCTATATGACAGAGACTATATACATTTAAAAGAGACTATAATATACTATATATTATATAATCAGGGATCCAGACAGATTTGAGAGCATTGGCACACAACCACTGATTTGGTGGAGCTGGGCAGGGAGTGGGGGTTTAATCATATTCTTATTGTTTTGCATATATAAGTGCAGGAAATGTGACAGTTAAGCATTGACTTGAATTGAGATGTAGATAAAATTAACTTTTACTGACATCAGTAAAATGCAAAAACCTAATTTTTATAGGAAAATGTAAATATTCTACTCTTATTAAATGTACCATACTGAACTGACAGCTTCACTAAATATAAAAGGAGTGCTCTTTACATACTTTCTGTGTAATTCGGTGACAATTTGAAGAAAAGTTTTTGTTTTTCATGAGACTTTGTGACTTTTCCTACTTTTCCACATATACAGTGCTCAGCGTAAATGAGTACACCCCCTTTGAAAAGTAACATTTTAAACAATATCTCGATGAACAAAAACAATTTCCAAAATGTTGACAAGACTAAGTTTATTATAACATCTGTTTAACTTATAACATGAAAGTAAGGTTAATAATATAACTTAGAGAACTAAATTTTCGGTTTTACTCAAATTAGGGTGATGCAAAAATGAGTACACCCCACAACAAAAACTACTACATCTAGTAGTTTGTATGGCCTCCATGATTTTTAATGACAGCACCAAGTCTTCTAGGCATGGAATCAACAAGTTGGCGACATTTTGCAACATCTATCTTTGTCCGTTCTTCAAGAATGACCTCTTTTAGAGACTGGATGCTGGATGGAGAGTGATGCTCAACAGTGGCCTTAGACGTGTGTTTAGGATCATTGTCATGTTGGAAAAGTGCACGAAGACCAAGGGCACGGAGTGATGGTAGCATCTTCTCTTTCAGTATAGAGCAGTACATCTGTGAATACATGATGCCATCAATGAAATGCAGCTCCCCGACACCAACAGCACTCATGCAGCCCCACATAAGGACACTGCCACCACCATGTTTCACTGTAGGCACCATGCATTTTTCTTTGTATTCCTCACCTTTGCGACACCATACAATTTTGAAGCCAACAGTTCCAAAAACATTTATCTTGGTCTCATCACTCCAGAGTACAGAGTCCCAGTAGTCTTAATCTTTGTCAGCATGGGCCCTGGCAAACTCTAGGTGGGCTTTTTTGTGCCTGGGCTTTAGGAAAGGCTTCTTTCCTGGACGGCACCCATGCATGCCATTCCTCTGCAGTGTACGCCGTATTGTGTCACAGGAAATAGTCACCCCAGTTTGGCTTTCTACTTCTTTAGATAACTGCAGTAAACTTGCATGTCGATTTTCTTCGACGCTTCTCATCAGAAGACGCTCCTGTCGAGGTGTTAACTTCCGTGGACGACCTGAACATCTCTGTGAGATGGTTGCAGTTCCATCTTTTTTAAATTTTTGTACTACTTTTGCTACAGTATTCTGACTGATAATAAAGCTTTGCTGATCTTCTTGTAGCCTTCACCTTTCTGGTGTAAAGAAATGATTTTCCTTCTCAGGTCTTGTGACATTTCTCTTCCATGTGGTGCCATTGCTGACAGCATGAAATGGGAAGGTGTTTTAACACCTTTTTATAGTCATCTGTCTGCTGGACACCTGTGTAATGAATAATTAGACTCACCTGTGGTTGAATTCTTGTTATATTAGACATTTGTAGTCTAAAATTTAGCTTTGCTCCAGAGACTTTCAGTGGGGTGTACTCATTTTTGCATCACCCTAATTTGAGTAAAACTGAAAAATGTGTAATCTAAGTTATATAATTAACCTTACTTTCATGTTATAAGTTAAACAGATGTTATATAAAACTTAGTCTTGTCAACATTTTGGAAATTGTTTTTGTTCATCGAGATATTGTTTAAAATGTTACTTTTCAAAGGGGGTGTACTCATTTACGCTGAGCACTGTATTAGGGAGTGGCCAATAATTGCTCCTCTGCCGCCATCAACTGGTTATAGGCCTACTGGTAATATCGTGTCTTGAAGTGTTCCTTCATCTTTAAACTTTTAGTTTTACAAATCATCACATTAAAAATAACATTAAAATTGGATCATATTTAGAGATTTGAAGTGGTGGAGAAAGTGTGAAGCACTTTAAAAAGTCCTGAAAAGTGCTTGAATTTCACTCCCAAAAATTTGTATGAACCCTGAAATGAATAATGTAAAAACATTTGACTATTTTTGCGACTATGGTTACAGTTAGCGTTACTCACTAGAGAGCCTTATATAACTTGTTTATTCAAGGCACAATATTTCTCCTGGTTTCCACGTCAGCGCTGTTTGATCTGATACCTGTAGTTTATAACAGAGAATACTTCGCCGAATTTAAATGCTTCCCACTAGATCTCGCTGCGATGTTATTAATTCTGCAGCAAATTCAATGTTTTCTCATTAGATCTTCCAGCGTTCAGTAGTAACAGTGTCGCATGATCTAGATTGGTGCGCGAGAACCTTCTCACGCTAGGTTTCACTCATAGGTCCACTCTTCGCAGCTCAAATGAGTAGCGCGGTTTTGTTTCGTTTGCCGTTTGACGTTTCCCATATGCATTATGTGCAACAGAAATGGCAGCTCTCATCAGTTGAGCAACCTTTAACAAAATTTAGTCGCACTGTCAGGAAAAAAAAGTCACAAAATGCAACCATTTGGTCACAGTCTGGAGACCTGTATAGTATAAATGAGAATATATACAGTGGGGTCCAAAAGTCTGCGACCACTACTTAAAATACTTCACTTTTACATTTACAACAAGGTAAAGCCCATTAAAGAGTTTTCACATTACTAACCCTTTATAAAATCCAGGTAAAGGCCAGCTGTAGGTTATGTCATATTTCACCCCAAAGGTTTACAGTAGCTGCGTTTCCATTACCCTTCAAATTGCGCAAATTGAAAATGCGAATTGAAAATACACCCACTGGAAACACGCCATTTTCGCAAAAATGTTTTTACGCTCGCATGAGATTGTTTTTTAAGCAATTCGAAAAAGGAATATTTCGCAAAACTGCAATGGAAACAGTTTCTTTACATTTACACGTCACCTGTACAGGTGCTTAACTCGTTCAAAAATGAAAATTCTGTCATCATTTACTCACCCTCATGTCATTCCAAACCCATAAGAGTACAGCTTATTCTTGGAACATAAGACATTTTTATGACATTTTTAATATTCTCTCATAATTGTCCATCCATTGAAAGTCCACACAACCAAAGTTTTCATGCTTCAAAAAGTACAAAAGACATCATAAAAGTTTATATGAAATAAAGCGGTTTAATCAAAGTCTTCTGTAGAGACGCAATATATTTATATGATGAACATTTAATTTAGGCTTTTATTCATGTTGATCAATTTGTTAAACAGAAGCTCAACCGTGTTTACTTGACATGCGAGAAAGTAAATGATACATACATTTCATTCCTGGGTGAACTACTCCTTTTGCCTTTATTTAGATAGTATAGTTGGTGAGAGGACAGGGTTGGGAAAGGACCACAGGCTGTGACTTGAACTCGTTTCGCCCGAAGCACAACGCTACATGTCAGAGCGCTGCCCACGCGGCCATCGGCTTCAACCACTTTAAATATTTATGCTTCTCGTACAGTCGCAGAAAAAAAGTTTCAAGCATTGCTTTTCTAGTTGTTACTGCATTACTAGTTTCATCATCTGAGGTAAAGAGTTAAAAATGTTGAACAGTGATAGCAAACACATTCATTGGAGTAATGAGGAGCATATTATAGATGCTCTACATGATGCAGAGAGGGAAGAAATGAGCCTAAGACTGCTGTAGAGCATTAGCAGCACCTTTATGGCCCCGTTTACACCTGGCATTAAGATGCGTTTTGGTCGATCGGATCACAAGTGGATGAGGGAGACACATACCCGTTTACACCTGTTGTTTTAATCTCTAGTCTCTTTTGTCCACTTTTAACTACTTCTGTCCTGATTTCTTCGAGGCAAGGGTTTATGGACAGGTAAATGTATGGGTCTTTCAGATACTTCAATTTAATGGACAAAATAAGCTTGCACAATTTACATATGAATACACCTGGAGACGATGGAAAAACATTGAGAGCAGCAGCTTTAGTTTTTGCTCTGGTAGCCGCAAGACCACGGGGAACGCTGTGAGTGTGTGTTAGAAATCAGGAATGGTTAGAGAACATTGTGCTTGGTATGTTTTTCATCTTCAAACCAAACTTGGGTCTTCAGCTGATAAAGTTTAAATCCCGTCTGGCTAGCACGCTTCCTATAATGTTTACGCATGTGGCTGTTCGAACGCATTCAACTACGTAAGCGTTTACACTATGAAAGCAATCCAGTCTCATGCATTTTTGACTACCTCCGGAAGTGGTCGAAAGTGGACAAGCTCAAAACATTTTAGAACCCATTTACACCTTATTTAGCGTCGTGCACTTGTACTTGTACCATCTTAATACCATGTGTAAACAAGGCCTATGCCACAGCAAGCAGTACACACAGCTATTGATGTATCCCATTAGCATTTATTGAATACTTTCCCTGTTAGATCAACAAACTGCACTTCTCTTTGATCTTCTTATGAGTTTTTCTGCTACGCGTAGTCTACTGAAATCCACAGTCACAACAAAATCCTGTCTGGATTCTCCATGGCACTGTATTGGGCAGTGGGAAAAATCTCACCTGTTTTATGTGCATCTGGCACACAAAACTGTCTGGAGCACAGTATTTGCACAAAGATTCAGGAACTTTGCTCTCTCACTTTTTCTCAAAGCTTTATGTACACTGGGAATGTGATGACTGCTCAACATTTGTTTCCCTTTACCTAATATATATCTTCAAAAATGGAACAAATTAATTCTACAGTATAACAAAAGAGATGGTGGGATCCACAAGTCTGTTGCACTTTTCTAATATATATATATATATATATATATATATATATATATATATATATATATATATATATATATATATATGTAAATATATATAAATAAATCATGATCATGTGATCCCATTTAATTTATAAAGACCATCTGTCACATTGATCATGTGAACTACTTTGTACAAATTTGCTTATTTGATTAGTAACCTAAAGAGTGCAGAATCTGAATCTGTTTATTATTTATTTTATGGCATAACTTTCCAAATTTAAATTAAATTTTGAATCCCTGATTTTCAATGTGGTCTCAGACCTTTAGACCCCACTGTATATCCAATGACCTTTCCATAGTATGAGCTGAAAAACCTTTTAAACATGTCCTGACTCCACTTAGCGAGAAATGTATGTGTACCAGAACACCACATGCCTCCAAAAGCCATTGAAGAGCCTGTCTAACCAAGCACTAACGTCTGTTGTTTTTTGTGTAGTGGTGCCTTGTTGGGAGTGTTAAAGCATAAAAGTCATGCACAGTTGGCTCTCTAATGTGTGTGTGTGTGTGTGTGTGTGTGTGTGTGTGTATTCAGGGAACGAGAATTATGAACTTGGCACGATCATGGCCCTTTTGCAAACCCACATAAACAGCGGTATTGCAAGGGTGTGTGTGATTAGAGAAAGCACAAGATCAACATAGATGTTTACACAGCACCTGGGATACTATGCAAAGACATATTTGCCACAGGGTACACATATAAAACCATCAGATGTGTCAGTAACTGAACAAAGACATTCAGTTTGGATTCCTGTATTCAAAGGTGAGGTGAGGGTTAACGCGGATAGTTGCCTGGACACAAGATCAGATCGCAGTTGTCTTTCCGTCATTATTGCCTCTGAGTTACTAACGGAAAGCATGTGGTAAGAGTCAAGAGTTGCGTCCGAAATCACATACTATAGTATGTATTTGGTTTGAGACTTACTTCACTACTCTAGTCTTACTACTATTCTATATAGTATGAATGTGTGTGGTATGAATAAAATTCGTACATACTACATCCACCATATTGTCAATTTGTCAGTGTCATGTGACCTATACGGCATCAGTTCCGTCGCTTCACTGCCACTAACAGATCCTCTCCTGTTGCTTCATGGGATAGTGACTGCGCACTTCAGAATCGCTTCGGAAGTAGTAGGTCATCCGGGGACTTTTTGAATACTATGAATTTGGTCATACTAATTGGTTCACATACTGTTTTTATATGTACTACTATATAGTATAGAAGTAGGCATATTTTGACTCAGGGAGATTCTTCTTCAATTTACTATCAACTTTCACATTTTTTAAATCATATATACTGTGTTATAAATAAAGTGTACAATACACTGTACAATATTCAGTAATAGTAAATGAAACAATATTCATTAAAGTAACCATTTAATGAATATTGTTTCATTTACTATTACTGAATATAGCAAACAATATAGCAAACAACTTTAAAACGTTTATGTGGATTAAAGGGTTAGTTCACCCAAAAATGAAAATTCTGTCATTTATTACTCACCCTCATGTCGTTCCACACCCATAAGACCGTCGTTCATCTTCGGAATAAAAATTAAGATATTTTTGATGAAATCCGATGGCTCAGTGAGGCCTCTATTGCCAGCAAGATAATTAACACTTTCAGATGCCTAGAAAGCTACTAAAGAAATATTTAAAACAGTTCATGTGACTACAGTGGTTCAACCTTAATGTTATGAAGCAACGAGAATACTTTTTGTCTGCCAAAAAAACAAAATGACGACTTTATTCAACAATATCTAGTGATGGGTGATTTCAAAACACTGCTTCGAAGCTTTACGAATCTTTTGTTTCGAATCAGTGGTTCGGAGCGTGTATCAAACTGCCAAAGTCACGTGATTTCAGTAAACGAGGCTTCGTTACGTCATAAGTGATTTGAAATTTTAATGGTTCACCACTGGGGGGCGTGAACTTTGGCAGTTTGATATACGCTCCGAATCACTGATTCAAAACAAAGATTTGTAAAGCTCCGAAGCCTTATGAAGCAGTGTTTTGAAATCGCCCATCACTATATATTGTTGAATAAAGTTGTTATTTTGTTTTTTTGGTGCACAAAAAGTATCCTTGTCACTTTATAACATTAAGGTTGAACCACTGTAGTCACATGAACTGTTTTAAATATGTCTTTAGTAGCTTTCTGGGCATCTGAAAGTGTTAATTATCTTGCTGGCAATACAGGCCTCACTGAGCCATCGGATTTTATCAAAAATACCTTAATTTGTGTTCCGAAGATGAACGAAGGTCTTACGGGTGTGGAATGACATGAGGGTGAGTAATTAATGACAGAATTTGCATTTTTGGGTGAACTAACCCTTTAATCCACATTAAACGTTTCAAAGTAGTTTGCTATATTGTTGTCACATGACATCATCAAATGGCATGTGAATGGTGTCCATCATTATGGAAATAAAAGATATTGTTTTGTTATCTATTCAATTGTTACACAAAACTAAATACATAGTGCACACTATACACTGTGCATTTATGCACTCAACTGTGTAGTGTATGAATTTTACAAGGTTATTTTGTCATTCAACATTGCCGTCTGTTAGCCCCTCCCCCTCTTGCATATAGTGCAGAGTATACATACTATGCTTAGCGGTATGTTAGTATGCTAAACGTATAGGCCTGGTCTTACATAAAATCAACTAAATTTATATCTTTGTTTTGATAATGCGTTGCTTCTTTCTCCAATACACAAATAATTAGAATGACACTGAAGCTGAAGTTTAAACATGACAGTCGAGATGATTCAGAGTGCAAACTAGACTGTATGCTACAAATAGATGCAGTT
Source organism: Ctenopharyngodon idella (assembly GCF_019924925.1). Lineage (NCBI taxonomy): Eukaryota > Metazoa > Chordata > Actinopteri > Cypriniformes > Xenocyprididae > Ctenopharyngodon > Ctenopharyngodon idella. The sequence continues at coordinate 4,235,345 of NC_067231.1, forward strand.
GAATGCTTCCTTGTACACATCACATACACTTCCCCTTTCATTGAATGCTGTGAAACTGATAGTTCAAATAGACGTGGGAGCATTTGATTCTTCCCATGGAGTGTCAAGACGTCTTATGAAACAAAGCTCCCACTGTTCCACTGAAAGGATGTCAACAAACTTCTGGAATTTTTATGCTGTTCTTGTCAGTCTGTGTCGTGTTTGTAGTTTTGTGGGACAGTTCAATAGTCTTCGCTTTTAACACCAAGAAATCTAGAAAACATTAGAAATTGTAATGTACTTGCAGATTGCAAAAACATACATATACAGAGGCAAGGACGTATCCAAGCTGTAATCGTCCTTTTATTTAAAGGAATTAAATAATTAGAGGATTTAAATGGATTTAAGGGAATAAAGAAAAATAAGGAAGAACAGTTAAAGAACAAGACTAAACTTTTCTGTAAATTAATCAATTTAAACTAATTTCTTTATTTTAAAATATGCACACATTCACTCTTATTCATCAGAGTATTAAATGTGACCCTGTACCACAACACCAGTCATAAGTCGCACGGGTATATTTGTAGCAATAGCCAACAATACATTGTATGGGTCAAAATTATCGATTTTTCTTTTATGCCAAAAATCATTAGGATATTAAGTAAAGATCATGTTCCATGAAGATATTTTGTAAATTTCCTACCATAAATATATCAAAAATGTATTTTTGTGAGTGGATATGCATTGCTAAGGATTTCATTTGGTGATTTTCTCAATATTTTGATTTTTTGCACCCTCAGATTCCAGATTTTCAAATAGTTGCATTTCGGCCAAATATTGTCCTATCCTAACAAACTATACATCAATTGAAAGCTTATTTATTTCAGCTTTCAGATGATGTAAATCTCAGTTTCAACCCTTATGACTGATTTTGTGGTCCAGGGTCACAAATATTAAATGTTTAGCTACTTACATCTTAACTCGCACTCTTTCGCAGTTAAAAAATGAAGCGCTGTGCTGGAATTCAGGCTCAGTATGTGTAAACAGTAAAGCACAACTTCTTTGATTTGATTGGCCATCTCGATCATTTTGACACTGACAAATGCTGTTAAAAGGATAGTTCACCCAAAAATGAAAATTCTGTCATCATTTACTCACCCTCATGTTGTTCCAAACCTATAAGAGTTTCTTCCTTCTATTAAACACAAACAAAGATATTTTAAAGAATGTTGGTAACCAGACAGTTGACGGTAGCCATTGACTTCCATAGTATTTTTTTTTCCTACTATGGAAGTCAATGGCTACTGTCAACTGTTTGATTACCAACATTCTTTAATATCTTCTTTTCTGTTCAACAGAAGAAAGAAACTCATACAAGTTTGGAACAACACGAGGGTGAGCAAGTAACGACAGAATTTTCATTTTTGGGTGAACTATCCCTTTAAGGCCCGTTCAAGATAACTATATTAGCGTCCACACCAGCGGACTATTTCGTTCTTGGCTGTGTTTCCTAAAAGCTTTGGAAGTCTAAGTAGATCTTTGAACCACTGCCATCAATGGCCTCTATGATCAACTTGGTTCATGATGCTTTTGAGAAACACAGCCCTGTTTACCCTAGTAAAAAAGTTATATATTTAAAATATATTTATGTCATACTAAATACACTTCTATTAACATATTTACTGATGTATCACTTTAGACTTACTGATATAAAAATTACAATTAAACTTTATTTGGAGTACTACTTGTGCACAATGCTAGGCCTAAAATGTGTTTTAATGTCACTATTGATGAGAATTGTATGATATTTAAATAATAATAGTCTTTAAACGCAAGATATTTAAAGTGTACCTAAAGTATACTTGCAATAGTTCCACTTTAGCACATTCAAGTATACTAAGTATATCTTTAGTTAGACTTCGCTATAGCAATTCAGCCTAAAAATGTAGATTTTAAAATTTTTGGTCATCCTAACAAGCAGAGCAGCATCACAACAACTCGGCCATTTCTAATTATTGTCTATGGTGGTTATGGATTTGGCCGTTCACTGAGGTCTTTTAGGCTGACAATCTACACAGCATCTTGAAAAAAAAAATTGTGTGTGTATACCAGCTCACCAGGTATTATTTGTTATGTAACCAGGCAAATCTGTAATCAGTAGACCTGACCATGTCAAAAACTGCTTGGTTGGAATTAGCAATAAATCCACGGATGGCACCAGGAAAAGTCAGAGTGTATCTCCTTAGGGTTTAATGCTTGTTTATCTGGCACCAAACCGAAAAGCGCTGCTCTCCACTGGCATGCACTGGGTTTGTGATTTAGAATAGCCGAATGTCTGTGATGCTCTCATCACGGTTGAATACCCTTGCATCCGTGACCTAAATTTGCTCAGCATTGCTATGAAGCGCAGTTACTCTGCTCTCATGTTCTCTCATTGCTTTCAATCCCCACCTCCTTTCGGGCAGGGCCAGTTATGTTCTAATTCAGACACAGTCCCATAACATAACAGGCCCATCACAAAAATGACTCTCATTTATGAAATCAACTAGATTAAGAGTGCATAAGACCCTGCCAGTCTATGTAGAGCCTGATATTGGATTAGATGACAAGAATACAGACTGTAAATCTGATGCCAGAAAATGTATTCTGAGTGCTGTGATGACATAAGCAAATTCTATTATCCCACAAGCATGAGAAATAATTCTTATGACGAGTCACTCCCTTATGAGCAGGGTGTAGAATGGTTACACTGTACTGTGGTGGAAAGACAAATATGAATTTCAGAAAATTATGTACTGTATGTTAAATATGTTATTTGTTATTATTGCAACATACACGAATCAAGTAAAAATATATATTTATTTTGCAAAAAAAAAAAATATATATATATATATATATAAGTATATATTTATTTATTAATATAGGCTATATTTATATTTAATAATATAAATAAGAGACAAAAGTCTGAGGCTACATTAAAAATGTCAAACTGGAAATAAATGTAAACTTTTAAACCATATTATTGCACAGCTGTATAAAATTGTAAACTCTATCCGCATAAATACAGTATACTCGCGTAAAGCGATATATATTATATAGCAAATCTTAACTGCTCTAATCTGTTAAATCATGCTGCTTTAAAACAATGTGTATTTAACTTAAAATTTTAGTTATTAAATTTAACTTGACCTAATTTTCTTTTTAATAGATTTCTAAATTCAAAAAAACAAAGCACTTATAAAAAAAATATATATATATATATAAATTGCGACTTTTTATCTCAGAATTCTGACTTTTTTTCTCACAATTGCGAGTTATAAAGTCACAATTCTGAGATATAAACTCGCAATTGTGAGAAAAAAAGTCAGAATTCTGAGGTAAAAAGTCGCAATTACCGTTTTTTTTTTTTTTATTTAGTGGCGGAAACGGGCTTCCATACCTCATTGATCAGAGTTTATGCACTTCAGTTTTTGAGTGAAAAAAAAAAGCAGTATATGTAGTAAATATAAATACAAAACCTGTCCTAATTGAAAGAAAACAAGTTGACAAAAAATTTAATCCAATATTTGGTGATAATATAGCATTAACGAGAGATTTAGCCTATATTCCTTATGCAGCCCTGCCCCTTTTCAGCGCTACGCTCGTTGTCTTTTGACTTTCGGTTTGTATTTCCACAGCAATCTTACGTATTTATGAATCAACTGCCCATTTTAATATCTTCCAGGTCTACTGACATTGTTAAGACATCTGCTTTAAATATTAAAATGCTCATGATGACTTTCGTTAACTTTGCAATAAGTAAATCCACTACCCCAGCTAATTATTCTTTGATAGCAATGCCACAAAAATATACAGAGCTATTGCAAAAACGGAAATTCAAAGACAAAATTCTAAAGATGGATGCGCACTTGTTTCTCTGGCGCATAAGGTCTATAAGCTACTTTTTTGTAGGCCGGTCATTTTTGACCTGGAACATTACACGTGTGACTTTGTTCCATTTTGTACAAAATAAAAGCATTTCAAAACAAACTTCCATGGTAAGCAGTGCAAATTTTTTCAATATTTTGTTAGATATTTTTCCATATTTTGACAAAATTATACACAAATAATGCAAAAACTGAGATGCATGAGCTCAAATCAGTGAGGTCTATGATCAACCTGTCCTAAGCAAAATAAAATAAGTTGACAAAAAATTGAATTCAATAATTGTCTAATAATTTTAAAAAGGCCAGTCATTTTTGACTGGGAACACCAAAGGTGTTGAAGGGTTTTCAAAACAGCATAAGGGTTAAGTTCATGTAGCTTGAGTGAAGCTGAATTCTGAAATCTGTATTAATTTTTCACTTCATCTATATACAATACATTTGATCATTTGTAGTGATTTTATTAAATTACCAAAATAGAATTTGTATTAATGGTCTCAAACTTTTGTACCCCACTTTACATGTGCTTCAGCTCATGGCTAACAGCATTCCAGAACAGTCATGCTTAAGCTCTCAGGGCAAAGGACCATGTGGATGCATGTAGACATGGAATTTTGGAATTCTGCTCATCACGCTTCTGTCAGAGAGGTAATGGCCTAAGTCTCTGCAGCTGCAAATTCACCTCAAATTACACAAACCACTAGGTCTGTGGCAGAGATCCCAATCACACCCCACTCATGCCAACTAGTCTGAGGAGAGTGGTGTTGCAGCAAGCTAAACCCCTCTGACAGTGCCATGCCAATTAAGCACTCATGCTGGTCAGAAAGATTTCATATGGCATTATGTCAGAGATTTTATGCTCTTTGTAAGCCTGTCCATATCACTAAACCACAACAATTTGCTCAGATGTTTTCATTTAGTGACCATTAAAAATAATAAGCACAAATGGCTAATATATAATGCTGCAGCTGAACAATTATCTTCTATCATTTTTGTAACATCATGTTTACACAAATGGCACAAAACAGCAATCAATAGCTGCTTTTACATGGACCTTAATAACCTGATTGTAATCAGACTAGTGTTGTCAAAAGTACCAACTTCAATATCAAGTCGGTACTGAAATTTAAAAATGTGACACTTTGAGCGCTGTTGAGCGGATTTGTAAACACCTCTGATTGGCCATTGTGTTCACGAGCTCAACATATATGGGTCATAGACGAATAAGGTTTTTAAAAGTGTAAAAAAAAACATAATGGAGATATAATTAATTTTGAAGTTTTATTAAGTGTTAACAATGAGATTATGTGGTTTTTAACACTGCTTTTGTCATTTTTTTTACAAGATTGACAAAATTTGTCATTCGGTTTAACCAAAATTTCAGTTTTATCGAATGACACTTTTGGTTATACCAAATGACGATATTTTCAAAAAATGCTAACAGGCTGATATTTAGCTAGCTAGCTAGTTAGTCTGAATGATGTCACATCCTATCACATGATATTGCCCGCATGACTTTATCCAAAATTGTCCCTTTATATTGGTTACTCCGAAAGACATCAATGAAATTCATTTTTCCGGACATTCTTTCTCATAACAAAGCAACGACTTCTACACATAATTTTAATACCATTTCGCACTATGTTGATAAATGATGTTATAAAATCATGGCAGAATAAAAAAAATAATACATTTATTACATTTTAAGATAGTTTAATCACAAATAAAATGGCTGTATTGGCCTTTGGACGGTTAAACCGAATGACCTTTTGACACTTCAAATTTTTAAAATACCTTTATATGTAGCAAAATATAATTAAACCTTTTGGATTCAATAAAAGAGATCTAGTTGTACTACCTTACATACTTTGAATGTTATATCTTTGTTTTTTATCATTATTAAGACCTTTGGACAAAAAAAAAGACCCGTCACGTCATTGACCCATATGTCTGTGATTGGCCGGTCCGCTGATAGACGCCTGCTTTCAAACACTCCTGTGCGTATCTGTGTAAGCGCTCGGTGAAGAGCGTCACTGATGCCTATTTACAACATGTTTTTGAAGCGTTAATCCTTGTAGCCAATCACTGACATATCTGATGAGCACATGAACACAATGGCCAATCAAAGGTATTTACGAATCCACACAACAGCGCTCAAAGCGTCACATTTTTAAAATTTCAATACTGACTTGGTACTGAAGCCAGTACTTTTGACGACACTAAGTCTGCTAGCACACAGATTGTAAGGGGTGGTTTAAACCTTTTCAAATCCGATCGAGAAGAGATGTAAACACTTGATCGGATTGAGAATTTAATTCATTCCGATTGAAACAAAAGGTGTCCATGTAAACGTAGCTAATGCAAAGTTTTTTGTTCTTTCCCCAAAAGAAAGAGAACAGATCTATCTAATTGTATGTGAATTTGAATTATTTGATTCAGTGGCCGCAACGTTTTATGATTCTACATATTCTGTAATAATGGCTTCTGCTGAAATTCCCCATCAGAAGGTTGTTAGTCAGTTTGATTTATGAATGTCACAGCTGCTCTTATCCATACAACAAAGGTGCATAATGCCTGTGGATACACCCTATCTAGGGTTCTTTGCAGGGTCTCTAAACCTTGAGAGGGGCTCATCTGATTCTATTCTATCTAAAATAACTATTGAGAAGCAGTCAACCCAACACAGACTCATGACAATTACTTCAAAACGTCAAACAGTAATCTGGCAATTGTGGTAAATGCATGAAATCGTTATAAAACTGTAATGAGAAAAAAAAGGCGAGGCAGCCCTATAACACAGCCAGAGAGTCGTTTGCAGGCACCTTAAAATCCTCAACTCAACCCCCATTTTAAATCGGATTACAGTCCACAAGGGATGCAGTTTAACACAGTGATAATAGCCTATACAGTGGGTACCGCTTTCAAAACGACCCCATGCTCGCACTGACCATGAAGAATAATGCTGGTTACTAAATGAACCCATGCATCCCTATGATTAGACAACTGTACTGTCGTTGAAGAAAGAGGCTGCATAGCATTATTAGAACACAGAATCAGCACTCGGTCAGCGACGAACCGTGACCATGAATTTTAATAATAATATTTTCGACAGTACTCAGCCACAAGCGTGATATCAGACACAGAGAAGCTGTGATGGCTGAATTCAGACACATGAACACAGTCAGACGACATGAAGAGCTGGAATCATGGCCGCATCTCTGTTCTTTAGAGATGGAGGGAGGAGGTGCGTTCCAACAAAGCATCCTTCTACCAAAATCGATTTACAGTGTGCTTGAACTTACATACACATTCCGTTTTTGAAGGAGTAAAAGAAACAACCTCACTTGAAAACAGTATTTTAGGAATATAAGCATTATTTGAATTCTTCGTAGCAGTCGTGAATATTTAGCTAGAATTAAAATGAAACATTGTACGCAATTTGAGTACAACTGATAATGTAAAAATACAGGTAACATACAGAAAAAAAGGTTTTACACGTCTAAAGGTCTAGTCTTGAAAATTAACACGTAAATAGAATTGTATTTGGTGAAAGGTCCCATAAATACCGTTACACGTACGCTCGGTTCAGTCTAAATAATCTCGTTAGTCACTTAACGTATTTTTATTATGAGACCGAGCATTTTCTCTTAATAAGCGAGTCAGTATTCGAGCATGTTCTATGTGCAGAGCATTAGTTTATTAATACGTAAGCTCCGCGGGCCCGATTTAACAACATGACTTGACCAACGCCGATTTAAAATTGCGACAAGGGCACGCATGCTTTGTTTGATACAGATCTCCTTTGAATACAGTACACGAAAACCAGCGGACATACACTAATAAATCGCATTTTAAATCACAAATAGCAGCTTTGACAGGTTTTACTTACCTGTGCACGCGTCGCTGTTATTGTCTCTCCAGCTGCAGTCGCTCACTGAGCGCACGACGAGAGCTGTCGTTCCTATATCAGCCTGTTGAAGAGACGAGGCGCTAGAGAGACATGACATGAGATTCTTCTGCCTGAGAAAAGAAAAACTGTTTTTCTTCCTAATCTTTCATAAGTCGCCGGGGCTCAATAAAATCTAAAAACTAGTCAATTTGAGGAAAAACGAAAACGGGAGTGTTTAAGAATGCATAGCCTAGCCTATTTTGTGTTTTGTGTGTTTACTATAGGCCTAGACTACGACGCTTATACAGTGGATGGGACCAATATTTGACAATACACTTAAAAACATACGAAGAATGTAATATTTATAAAAAAAAAATTAAAAAAAATAATGAAAAAACAGATAGCCTATATTGTTTAAAAGCAACCGCCTATATATACATCCAAATACATATTCGTTGTGACATAATTTTTTCGGGAAAAAAAAAGAAAAAGGCTTGGAAAGTCACAATAATTCTGAGAAAAGTTCTAGTAGGATACTACAACCCGAATTCCGGAAATGTTGGGACATTTTTTACATTTGAATAAAATGAAAACTAAAAGACTTTCAAATCACATGAGCCTATATTTTATTCACAATAGAACATAGATAACATAACAAATGTTTAAAGTGAGAAAATGTACAATTTTATGCACAAAATGAGCTCATTTCAAATTTGATGCCTGCTACATGTCTCAAAATAGTTGGGAAAGAGGCATGTTTACCATGGTGTAGCATCTCCTCTTCTTTTCAAAACAGTGTGAAGACGTCTGGGCATCAAGGTTATGAGTTTCTGGAGTTTTGATGTTGGACTTTGGTCTCATTCTTGCCTGATATAGGTTTCCAGCTGCTGAAGTGTTCGTTGTCATCTTTGATGTATTTTTCATTTAATGATGCACGAAATGTTCTCTATAGGTGAAAGATCTGGTCTGCAGGAAAGCCAATTCAGCCCCCGGACTCTTCTATGACGAAGCCATGCTGTTGTAATAGCTGCAGTATGTGGTTTTGCATTGTCCTGCTGAAATACACAAGGCCTTCCCTGAAATAGACGTCGTCTGGAAACCTTTATATACCTTTCAGCATTCATAGTGCTTTCCAACACATGCAAGCTGCCCATACTGTATGCACTTATGCACCCCCATACCATCAGAGATGCTGGCTTTTGAACTGAACGCTGATAACACGCTGGAAGGTCTCCCTACTCTTTAGCTCGGATGACACGGCGTCCGTGATTTCCAATATCCCTTTTTAATGTTTATATCATAAACAATAAAAATTAAAATAAATCATTAAATAAAAACTATAAAAATAAAACACTTACTAAAAAAAGATGAAATATTTTATTTGTTTACCTGCATGTCATGCGACCATTAACTGACATCCCTGGTGAAAAAAAGTACATTTCTATAATGTAGCCTACTTAAAGTGCTCTCAACTCAACTGTGCTATTTTGAGACACCATAAAATATGAACTAAAATGTGCTTTTAATATACTATCTCTGTGTTTAAAAAAATGTATTTAGTTACCACTTATAGTACATTTGAACCCATAGTGTACTACAAAACTAAATACATTTTTTAAACACAGAGATAGTATATAAAAAGCACATTTTAGTTCATATTTTATGGTGTCTCAAAATAGCACAGTTGAGTATGTTCTTAAGATTATCTTAAGAGGTACTAAAGAACAATTTTTAGTATATTAAGTACAAAATTAGTGCACAAAAATAAAGCAGTTTAAGTACATTATAGAAGTGTACTTTTTTCACCTGGGATTATAGAGAACTGTGAAATTTATTATTATTATTATTGACTTAATTTTATTGTTGACCTAACTTATTAACTTAAACCTCAAGAGGGTATTTCAAGTAAATATATTAGGTCAAAGAGGTTTAGCTGACAAAAAAGTTGGGGAATAAATATGAAATTACATGAATTTGTACATTTTATTGTGTTTGAAAAACCTTTCAATCACTGTAATACATGGTTAAGTGACTCACTGTGTGATCATTCAAATTATTAATGTGTTCATCAGGACAGGAGTTGATTATGCAATGCTGCAGTGTTGAGAAAACACTCCTTAAAAGTGACTTCTGTAAATCCAGTGATCAAATGTTCTGTCTCTCTCAGTTTTCAGTGTTCGTCACATGACTAGTGGCTGGTCTGTGTGTTCAATTCCACAAACCTGGAAGACCTTCTGAATGCAATAGGCTTTTATAGAAAGGAAAATTTAAAAGATGAAAAGAAGTAGTAGGGAGCATCAATGAATCTAATTTACTGCAATTTTTGTGAGAATAACATGTACTTACATGTAATCAATTAAAAAAAGTAACTAGTCTGATTACTAGTATTTTTAAAATGTAATCAAATTAGAAGTACTGAATTTTTGGAATCCGATTAAGTAATCCAGATTACATGTAATCAGTTACTACCCAGCACTGTATGTTATTCACATAGGTCAGTAAGTATTTCCTGCACTTTAGCAGTCATGAGACTTGTACTAAGAAATCATCCACTGCTATGGAATCTCAGGAGATTATTGTACTCTCCAAAGAACTGTGAGAACGTTCAGGCAACAGTCTCAATCTCTCTTTTTCTGGCCATGAGCCCAGGGAAACATCTGTCAACTGATTTTCCTGTAGAGCTGAGGAGAGGGATTTGTCCGTCCTGTCCATCAGTTGTTTCTTTATGTCCAGATAAGCTAAGAGTTGTAGGTCACCTCCCTAAGCACCTGTCCATGTTTTGAGTGTGGAATAGCCGCTATTACTGTTTTAGTTAGCATAATGTTGAGTGCTAGATTTATTTATTGTTGAGGACAAAAAATGAAGGCTATTATAGTGAGTTGATTTGTCTAAATGTGTTCAGCTAATATTCGTCTTCGGCAATCTTATCAGACTGAACAAGAATTCAGTAAATCTAAGCATTTCAGAGTGCAGCAAATGAAATGGTAAATGCAACGTAGACTACAGTTCATAGGGACATTTTGTGCAACTGAACAAAGTTGCAATACCATGGTTAACCAGTAGATGGTAATGTAGTGTATGCTGTGATGACACATTCTAAGCGCTTTCTAGAATAAGGTGATTCAAAAGGGAATAGGTTACAAGCATATATTAAGAGATATAATGAGCATTATAATGATATTCTGTGATAATGTTAAATAATATTGTGACAACACCATTACATCCATTCAGTAGGGAGAGACCGGGGATGAAAGTCACACAATTTTTTTTTTGAGCATCAGTAACTCAGTGGTTGTTAGTGCTAGATCTCTCAAACTTTGATATATGGTACCCACATTTGTCTACTACAAATAAAACTCGCTTAGATGTGTACTACACAATCACAGATTATGTGAGTTAACATCAAATACAAGAGTTCCATTGTTACGACCTACCCCACTACTGAGGTGAGTTGTAACACAAGCTTTATTGAAGAACAAAGAATAATCATTTTTGAATAAAACAATTTAAACTGACATATTTAATTTTCTTTCTTTAAATTTAACACAAAAACATGGCTGTGTGTTTGTGTGTGTACTGTATACCTGTCACATAAGGGTTCAGTAGCCATGTTACCATACACTTATTTTTAGGTGAATTTTGGGATATCACTTAAAAAAAAAAAAAAAAAAACACTGGATGCAAATGTCAAGATGCTAAAAACATGCAAAAAAAATACTTGTGTGCAAAATTTAGCCGGATATACTGCATATTTTTTTTAATTTGATGGAGCAGCCTGACGTGCACCTCTCCAAAAATGTAACATGTCAATTCTACACGGACCACAAGCGCTGATGAAAATCAAGTTTTTAATGTTGTTTATGTGTCTATGTGGTGTTTTTAATATGCTTTAAGACAAACCATGTGCAAATTCATTTCAACACCATTTCTGAGTATTTTCTCCTTAAAACTGCAGAGTCTCAAAACCGCGGTTTGAAATCGCTGGTGTCTGTGACATCACAAACTACCTTGTAGCCAATCACGTCAATGTGCCGGCGTGTTTTAGCATATCGTTAACAGCGAACTAGCAGGGGAGTCTTGTGAGAAGCCAGGTTATCCCGGTTTATTTTTCTCTATATGAAAAATCGTGTAGATTTAGCGATATGGCGGGTGTATGATGTATAATACGACAACTATATGTCTTTCTCCAATGACGTTCTGAGTTGCTCAAAGTGTTTGTAAGGATACGGATTGTTAGAAGGCAGCTGTCTGACTCTGACATGGCGAACGGGAACATGGTTTGTGTAACAGTAGCAACACATTATTAGCTGTTTGTTAACAGTCATGCAAAAGGCTAATCATATTAATCACTGTTATGTGTCTGACATTGTAAAGAGAGATACCATTGTGCAGCATTTACCTCAGTAAGTTGAGCGAGTTCATCTCTGAGATGCGTGAGCAGGTGGAGGCAGGGCTAATTTGCATATTTATTGATCTGCGTATACTAAATGAGTCAAGGGTGTAGAGTTACATTAAAGCTATTTTAAGGCATGAAGAAATTTCTCACACAAAAATGTTTAAATATGTAATTTTGTTGATTAAAAAGGAGTTTTAAGGGATACATTTATTGACTACAGGGGGACTTTAAACATTTGGATGACTCGCTGTCTTATACTGAGCCAACTTCATGATATTTGATTTTCTTATTCTCCAGGGACATACAGAGCACAGATGTGTGTTAGAATATCCAAATTAACCTCCATGTTTTTCAAGTGGAGTTAAGCACATTTCAAAGGGAAATCTGAAATATGAAGCCTGACCTAGGTACAAAATCGAAGATTTTATTGGTAGCAGTTTAGTTTTGAATATCATTGACTATGACACCTAATAAACACGTTTTAGGTTGACCATAGTGAAAATCCTTTATTTAATATAACGTGACATATTACAAACTGTAAAACACATTTTCACAATAAATCACATAAATCACAATAGCAATAAATATAAAAAAAAAAAAAAATTCGCTCTACATTTATATTCATATTTTATTAATTACCAAGAGCACAAAGAAAATCTGCATTTGGGGAAGCAGTCTTTAGGGAATACCACAAGACTTTGTCCTTATCCCATTGTCCATCATCTGCTTGTCTTTCATAACATCATTATCTTGTTAGAAGTGGCAATATCAATGATGTGCTTGTTCCTCAGAAACACCTGCAAAACATGAACAGTATTAGTTTACAAAAGATTATGTTGCTTGATATACTTCAGAACAAACTCATTAGAGGGTTAGTTCACCCCAAAATAAAAATATTGGAATGACACAAGTGAGCAAATGATATTTGTCTTTAGAACACAAGTTAAAATATTTAGTATTCTTTCATTTTGTACATCCACTGAAAGTTCACATAATCAAACGTACATGTGTCACACAAGAATGAATCTCATTGGTTCTTGTTCATCATGCATGCACGTTTCAGCTTAAGTTCACCATAATGTGCTCCATGTAGAGCTGCATGTAGAGATCACAATTCCCCCAAGATTTTAAACAGACAACTAAACTAAATAAAATGTACTTTACCAGAGGTTCTGAGAAAATGGTAATTGCTGCAGTCTATTAAGTATTTAAATAATTAGAATGAATTATTTTAAAATGAATGATTCAATGACTCAAATGCATTTTTCAAAAGGTTAGTTCACCCAAAAATTAAAACTGTCATAAATTACTCACCCTCATGTTGTTCCAAACCACTAAGACATCACAAATAAAGATGTTTTTGAGGAAATCTGAGAGCTTTCTGTCCCTTCATTGACAGCCTACACAACTACCACTTTCAAGCCACAAAAAGGTAATAAAGACAAAAGTAATCCATGTGACTCCAGTGTTTAACTTCAATTTTATGAAGCCAAGAGTCAAGATTATGATGTGTTTACCACCTTTCTGGGGCTTGAAAGTGGTAGTTGCATAGGCTGTCAATGGAGGGACAAAAAGCACTCAGATTTAGTTTAAAATATATTAATTTGTGTTCCGAAAATGAACGAATGTCTTACGGGTTTGGAACGACAAGTAATTGATGACAATTTTATTTTTTGGGTGAACGAAACCTTTAACAGTCACTTGTTGCCACCTAGTGGTGTAATGTAATGATACAATCATTATTTGAAGCACCAAGTTACTTTCAAAAGGTGATTTGCTCTATAGTTCGGATATAAACAAGTTCTATTGTAGTGATCAAAATAAACTTATTCCAGAATCTCTAATCATTTGAATGACTATAGCACAGAAATAAATGTACTGTGGGGTTAAAAAGACTTTAAAAAGACAACTGCTCTCTCTGGGTCACCAGCAGCGATCTGAATATTCGCTGCGATCTAGGGTTGGGCCGGTAGATGATGCCATCATCGTTAGCTAAAAGACATCATGATGTTGAGCCGGTGTTTGGAACAACAGGCAGCTAAAAGAATTTTTGGGGAAAACTATCCCTTTTAAGGCAAACAGGAAAGTTGTTTAGTAAAAGTTCCCTGCATAAAAGTCTATACCCATACTGCTTAAAAGACATGAACAGTCTTAGTGTTCACCTAAGTTAGTCAGCAGTGAAATGTTTGCATTGGCTATTACGGAAATAAAATGACATCCATGAAGTTGGCACCACAATAAAATTAAATCACAAAAAATTCCATTCATTCTTGCTACATTTGTGCTGATTTGTGCCACAAAAACAAATAATTATGCTGGTTTGGGGTTTGAGATATCTAACATTACTTGTCTAAATCATTCCAAAACGGTGCCATTTGTTTGTGCTCGATGTGTGCTTCAAATGAACATTATATTTATTTATTTCCCCTTCTTAGAAATAGAAGGCTAGTTTGGGGCCACATCCACCTCGTGCCATCCAAATTGCCCCAAACCAGTGCAATTAAAAAATAAAAAAATAAAAAAAATAAAAATAATAATAATTAGAAATGGTTACATCATGGCTCAGACCATGTGATCTAAATTACCATTACTAGTGCTGTTCCTTTGTGCTCAATTTGTGACAGTTTTGCGATATCACGCAAGCCGCTCTTTGTCTGTCTTGTCTAAATACACATCTTCTCTGTGCTAGCGTTGTGCAGATTTTTTTTTTTTTATACTGTCATTGTTTTCCTAATTAGGAAAGTTAAGCAAATGACTTCATCAAGCTCCAAATCTAACACTCACCATGGACCGCATTTGTTGACAGGAATCCCTTGTTTAAAAATTCTCATTGTGAATCGGGTTAACAGGCCCTTTGATGATAGGGTTTCTTTTAACCGCACAAATGAAGCACAAATGAATGAAACCAGTTTTGTATGATTTAGACGAAATGGGGTTTAGTGTGTATGTCAACTCCCAAACTATCTGTGGAAGGAAAATAGTGTTTGTGCTGTTAAATTTACAGTGTCTATTTGGAGAGATTTGAGCAACATGGGATGAAGAGCATAGTAAGAGCATGATTATTTCACTTTTTGGGGTGTCAACTTCCAAGGATGTAATAAATTGAAATCTGTACATTTGTGCTTCCAAAAGACTTACCTGAAAATAGTCACAGTTCATTCATTACATCATGCATATTTACATCTGGAACTGTCCACAAGGAAAATGACAGCAAATATTGACCTGAAGAAACAAAAGGAATTAAACACTCAAAAAAGGACAGATACAATAAAATGTTGAAAATGTCCACTTTCACTTTGACCTGACAATTTTAATGCAAATAGTGCTGTGAAGTAGTACTGAACCAGTTTTATAGATGTAACAAGATATATTTTAAGTTTAAATTGTTAATTTAGTTTATTTCAGTTGAGGAAGCTTCAAAAACTGGGTTTCTGCAGTAGTGCTAGTTTCCTAATGAACAGTACTGCAAATACACATCTCCCTTGCTGATTTTTAAGCAGAGGTTGCTTTTTTCTGCTGGTGTCATTACAGGTGAGGGCATTTTCAAAGATTCAGATGTACCACTTACAACAGCAGTTGTGGAGGCAGGTGTAGATACAGCTGAGGTTCTGGATTTAGCAGTTGCTGTTGATGGTATTGTGGAAAAGTCTGAGCTGCTGTAGCTTGCCTTGTAACACCTACTTGTAGATGTTTCCAAAATTCATGTTGAAATAACTGAAGGTATTTCAGCTGAGGTGCCTAGAGACGTGGTGAATAACCAAGTACTTTCTGCAAAAGTTGTACTTTCAGCGTTATTGTGGATTCAAAAGCAGATGGTAAGCCAGGTTTTGATATAGCAGAGGTTGTTGTTCCAGCAGCTGTCATTACAGGTATGGATGATTACAAATTAATTGCAGTTGAACAAACTAAAGCTGATGGGTGGTGCCTAAAAAAGTAGTTTCAAAAGGAGTTGTAGTTTTTAGATCCACTGTGGTTTCAACAGCAGATGTTAAGCTAGGTATAGTTTCAGGTGAGGTTATAGCATCAGCAGCCGTCAAAATGTGGGTGAATGAATCAGTTTAAAATTTCTGTAGAACTAACTAATGGCGTTGTTTCTGCAGAAGTGGTGCCTAGGCTAGTACTTTCTGCAGAAGTTGAACTTATCAGAGCCACTGTGGTTTCAGCTAGAAATGTTAATCCAGGTGTAGTTTCAAATAAGGTTGTTGTTCCAGCAGTTGTGATTAAGGGTGTGGATGTTTCCAATACAATTCGTGTTGAACTGCCTAATGGTGTTGTTTCAGCAGAAGTGGTGCCTAGAGTAGTAGTTTCTGTAGAAGTTGTAGTTGGAACTAATGTGGTCTTAACAGCAGATGTTAAGCCAGGTGTAGTTTCAGGTGAGGTTCTTGCTCCAGCAGTAGTCATAATGGGTGTGGATGATTCCATCTGAATTTCAGAAGAACTAACTAATGGTGTTGTTTCTACAGAAGTGGTGCCTAAGGTAGTAGTTTCTGCAGAAGTTGTAGTTGGAACTAATGTGGTTTCAACAGCGGATGTTAAGCCAGCTGTAGTTTCAGGTGAGGCTGTTGCTCCAGCAGTCATCATAATGAATGTGGAAGATTCCATTTGAGTTGCTGTGGAACTACCTAATGGTGTCGTTTCAGCAGAAGTGGTGCCTAGGGTAGTAGTTTCTACAGAAGTTGTAGTTTGAGCCACTGTGGTCCCAACTGCAGATGTTAAGCCAAGTGTAGTTTCAAGTATGGTTGTTGCTTCAGCAGTCGTCATAATGGTTGTGAATGATTTTGTTTGAATTGCTGTAGAACTAACTAATTGTGTCATTTCAGCAGAAGTGGTGCCTAGGGTAGTAGTTTCTACAGAAGTTGTAGTTTGAGCTAAAGTGGTTTCAACAGCGGATGTTAAGCCAGGTGTAGTTTCAGGTGAGGTTGTTGCTCCAGCAGTCGTCATAATGGGTGTGGATGATTCTGTTTGAATTGCTGTAAAACTACCTAATGGTGTTGTCTGAGCAGAAGTGGTCCCTAGGGTAGTAGTTTCTGCAGAAGTTGTAGTTTGAGCTAATGTGGTTTCAACAGCGGATGTTAAGCCAAGTGTATTTTCAGGTGTGGTTGTTGCTTCAGAAGTCGTCATAATGGGTGTGGATGATTCCATCTGAATTTCTGTAGAACTAACTAATGGTGTAGTTTCTGTAGAAGTTGTGCCTAGGGTAGTAGTTTCTACAGAAGTTGTAGTTTGAGCTAATGTGTTTTCAACAGCGGATGTTAAGCCAGGTGTAGTTTCAGGCAAGGTTGTTGTTCCAACAGTTGTGATTAAGGGTGAGGATGTTTCCAATACAATTTGTGTTGAACTACGCAATGGTGTTGTTTCAGCAGAAGTGGTGCCTAGAGTAGCAATTTCTACAGAAGTTGTAGTTTGAGCCACTGTGGTTTCAAAAGCAGATGTTAAGCCAAGTGTAGTTTCAGGTGAGGCTGTTGCTCCAGCAGTCGTCATAATGAATGTGGAAGATTCCATTTGAGTTGCTGTAGAACTAACTAATGGTGTAGTTTCTGCAGAAGTGGTACCTACGCTAGTTGTTTCTGCAGAAGGTGTAGTTTTCAGAGCCAGTGTGGTCTCAACTGCAGATGTTAAGCCAGGTGTTGTTTCAGGTGTGGTTGTTGCTCCAGCGGTCGTCATAATGGGTGTGGATGACTTTGTTTGAATTGCTGTAGAACTAGCTAAAGGTGTTGTCTCAGCAGAAGTGGTGCCTAGGGTAGTATCTTCAGAAGTTGTAGTTTGAACTAATGTGGTTTGAACAGCAGACGTTGAGGCAAGTGTAGTTTCAGGTGAGGCTGTTGCTCCAGCAGTCGTCATAATGGGTGTGGATGATTCCATTTGAGTTGCTGTGGAACTACCTAATGGTGTTGTTTCAGCAGAAGTGCTGCCTAGGGTAGTAGTTTCTGCAGAAGTTGAAGTTTGAGCCACTGTGGTTTCAACAGCAGACGTTGAGGCAAGTGTAGTTTCAGCCGAAGTTGTTGTTCCAACAGTTGTGATTAAGGGTGTGGATGTTTCCAATACAATTCGTGTTGAACTACCAAATGGTGTTGTTTCAGCAGAAGGTGTAGTTTTCAGAGCCAGTGTGGTCTCAACTGCAGATGTTAAGCTAAGTGTAGTTTCAGGTGTGGTTGTTGCTCCAGCGGTCGTCATAATGGGTGTGGATGATTTTGTTTGAATTGCTGTAGAACTAACTAATGGTGTAGTTTCTGCAGAAGTGGTACCTAGGCTAGTTGTTTCTGCAGAAGGTGTAGTTTTCAGAGCCAGTGTGGTCTCAACTGCAGATGTTAAGCCAGGTGTCGTTTCAGCAGAAGTGGTGCCTAGGCTAGTAGTTTCTGCAGAAGTTGTAGTTTGAGCTAATGTGGTTTCAACAGCAGATGTTAAGCCAGGTGTAGTTTCAGGCGAGGTTGTTGTTCCAGCAGTTCTGAGTAAGGGTGTGGATGTTTCCAATACAATTCGTGTTGAACTACCTAATGGTGTTGTTTCTACAGAAGTGGTGCCTAAGTTAGTAGTTTCTGCAGAAGTTGTAGTTTGAACTAATGTGGTTTCAACAGCGGATGTTAATCCAGGTGTAGTTTCAGGCGAGGTTGTTGTTCCAGTAGTTGTGACTAAGGGTGTGGATGTTTCCAATACAATTTGTGTTGAACTATCTAATGGTGTTGTTTCAGCAGAAGTGGTGCCTAGAGTAGTAGTTTCTACAGAAGTTGTAGTTTGAGCCACTGTGGTTTCAACAGGAGATGTTAAGCAAAGTGTAGTTTCAGGTGTGGTTGCTGCTCCAGCGGTCGTCATAATGGGTGTGGATGATTCCGTTTGAATTGTTGCAAAACTACCTAATGGTGTCGTTTCAGCAGAAATGGTGCCTAGAGTAGCAATTTCTACAGAAGTTGTAGTTTGAGCCACTGTGGTTTCAACAGCAGATGTTAAGCCAAGTGTAGTTTCAGGTGTGGTTGCTGCTCCAGGGGTCGTCATAATGGGTGTGGATGATTCCGTTTGAATTGCTGTAGAACTAACTAATGGTGCAGTTTCTGCAGAAGTGGTACCTAGGCTAGTTGTTTTTGCAGGTGGTGTAGTTTTCAGAGCCAGTGTGGTCTCAACTGCAGATGTTAAGCCAAGTGTAGTTTCAGGTGAGGTTGTTGCTCCAGCAGTCGTCATAATGGGTGTGGATGATTCCGTTTCAATTGCTGTAGAACTACCTGATGGAGTCGTTTCAGCAGAAGTGGTGCCTAGGGTAGTAGTTTCTACAGAAGTTGTAGTTTTAGCCACTGTGGATTCAACAGCAGATGTTAAGACCGGTGTGGTTGTTGTTCCAACAGTTGTGATTAAGGGTGTGGATGTTTCCAATACAATTCGTGTTGAACTACCTAATGGTGTTGTCTCAGCAGAAGTATTGTCTAGGGTAGTTGTTTCTGCAGAAGTTGTAGTTTGAGCCACTGTGGTTTCAACAGCAGATGTTAAGCCAAGTGTAGTTTCAGGTGTGGTTGTTGCTCCAGCAGTCGTCATAATGGGTGTGGATGATTCCACCTGAATTTCTGTAGAACTAACTAATGTTGTAGTTTCTGCAGAAGGTGTAGTTTTCAGAGCCAGTGTGGGCTCAACTGCAGATGTAAAGACAGGTGTAGTTTCAGGTGAGGTTGTTGCTCCAGCAGTCATCATAATGGGTGTGGATGATTCCATTTGAGTTGCTTTGGAACTACCTAATGGTGTTGTTTCAGCAGAAGTGGTGCCTAGGGTAGCAGTTTCTAAAGAAGTTGTAGTTTGAACTAATGTGGTTCCAACAGCAGATGTTAAGCCAGGTGTAGTTTCAGGCGAGGTTGTTGTTTCAGCAGAAGTGGTGCCTAGGGTAGCAGTTTCTACAGAAGTTGTAGTTTGAACTAATGTGGTTCCAACAGCAGATGTTAAGCCAGGTGTAGTTTCAGGCGAGGTTGTTGTTCCAGTAGTTGTGACTAAGGGTGTGGATGTTTCCAATACAATTTGTGTTGAACTACCTAATGGTGTTGTTTCAGCAGAAGTGGTGCCTAGAGTAGTAGTTTCTACAGAAGTTGTAGTTTTAGCCACTGTGGTTTCAACAGCAGATGTTAAGCCAAGTGTAGTTTCAGGTGTGGTTGTTTCTCCAGCAGCCGTCATAATGGGTGTGGATGATTCCATTCGAGTTGCTGTGGAACTACCTAATGGTGTTGTTTCAGCAGAAGGTGTAGTTTTCAGAGCCAGTGTGGTCTCAACTGCAGATGTTAAGCTAAGTGTAGTTTCAGGTGTGGTTGTTGCTCCAGCGGTCGTCATAATGGGTGTGGATGATTTTGTTTT